>NC_083776.1:17303567-17641067 GCF_963514075.1 Conger conger
ACGCCGGTGTGTTTGATTGAGAGCATTGTCTGTTATTTAATGGCGGTGTGTTTCATTGAGAGAGCATTGTCAGTTATTTCACGGCAGTATGTTTGTTTGAAAGACCACTGTCAGTTATTTAACAGCGGTGTCTTTGTTTTAGAGAGCATTGTCGGTTGTTTAACGGCAGTGTGTTTGTTTGAGAGAGCATTGTCGGTTGTTTAACAGCGGTGTGTTTGATCGAGAGAGCACTGTCTGTTATTTAACGGCAGTGTGTTTGTTTGAGAGAGCATTGTTGGTTGTTTAACGGCGGTGTGTTTGTTTGAGAGAGCATTGTCGGTTATTAAATGGTGGTGTGTTTGTTTGAGAGAGCATTATCGGTTGTTTAACGGCAGTGTGTTTGAATTAGAGAGCATTGTCGGTTATTTAACGCCAGTGTGTTTGTTTGAGAGAGCATTGTCAGTTATTTCACGGCAGTATGTTTGTTTGAGAGACCACTGTCGGTTATTTAACGGCGGTGTCTTTGTTTTAGGGAGCATTCTCGGTTATATAACGACGGTGTGTTTGATTGAGAGCATTGTCTGTTATTTAATGGCGGTGTGTTTCATTGAGAGAGCATTGTCAGTTATTTCACGGCAGTATGTTTGTTTGAGAGACCACTGTCAGTTATTTAACGGCGGTGTCTTTGTTTTAGAGAGCATTGTCGGTTGTTTAACGGCAGTGTGTTTGTTTGAGCGAGCATTGTCGGTTGTTTAACAGTGGTGTGTTTGATCGAGAGAGCACTGTCGGGTATTTAACGCTACTGTTTTGACTGAGAGAACGTTGTCGGTTTCTAAACGGCACAGTTTTATTTGAGAGAGCACTGTCGGTTGTTTAATGGTGGTGTGTTTGATTGAGAGAGCATTGTCGGCTATTTAATGCCGGTGTGTTTGATTGAGAGAGCATTGTCGGTTGTTTAACGCCGGTGTGTTTGAGAGAGCATTGTCGGTTATTTAATGGTGGTGTGTTTGTTTGAGAGAGCATTGTCAGTTGTTTAACGGTGGTGTGTTTGATCGAGAGAGCACTGTCACTTATTTAATGGCAGTGTGTTTGTTTTAGAGAGCATTGTTGGTTATTCAACGCCGGTGTATTTGAATTAGAGAGCATTGTCCGTTATTTAACAGCAGTGTGTTTGAATTAGAGAGCGTTGTCGGTTATTTAACGCTGGTGTGTTTGATTGAGAGAGCATTGTCGGTTGTTTAACGGCAGTGTGTTTGAATTAGAGAGCATTGTCAGTTATTTAACGCCGGTGTGTTTGTTTGAGAGAGCATTACCGGTTGTTTAACGGCAGTGTGTTTGAATTAGAGAGCATTGTCGGTTATTTAACGCCAGTGTGTTTGTTTGAGAGAGCATTGTCGGTTATTTAACGGTGGTGTGTTTGTTTGAGAGAGCATTGTCAGTTATTTCACGGCAGTATGTTTGTTTGAGAGACCACTGTCGGTTGTTTAACGGCAGTGTGTTTGAATTAGAGAGCATTGTCGGTTATTTAACGCCAGTGTGTTTGTTTGAGAGAGCATTGTCGGTTATTTAACGGCGGTGTCTTTGTTTTAGGGAGCATTCTCGGTTATATAACGACGGTGTGTTTGATTGAGAGCATTGTCTGTTATTTAATGGCGGTGTGTTTCATTGAGAGAGCATTGTCAGTTATTTCACGGCAGTATGTTTGTTTGAGAGACCACTGTCAGTTATTTAACGGCGGTGTCTTTGTTTTAGAGAGCATTGTCGGTTGTTTAACGGCAGTGTGTTTGTTTGAGAGAGCATTGTCGGTTGTTTAACAGTGGTGTGTTTGATCGAGAGAGCACTGTCGGGTATTTAACGCTACTGTTTTGACTGAGAGAACGTTGTCGGTTTCTAAACGGCACAGTTTTATTTGAGAGAGCACTGTCGGTTGTTTAATGGTGGTGTGTTTGATTGAGAGAGCATTGTCGGCTATTTAATGCCGGTGTGTTTGATTGAGAGAGCATTGTCGGTTGTTTAACGCCGGTGTGTTTGAGAGAGCATTGTCGGTTATTTAATGGTGGTGTGTTTGTTTGAGAGAGCATTGTCAGTTGTTTAACGGCGGTGTGTTTGATCGAGAGAGCACTGTCACTTATTTAATGGCAGTGTTTTTGTTTTAGAGAGCATTGTTGGTTATTCAACGCCGGTGTATTTGAATTAGAGAGCATTGTCCGTTATTTAACAGCAGTGTGTTTGAATTAGAGAGCGTTGTCGGTTATTTAACGCTGGTGTGTTTGATTGAGAGAGCATTGTCGGTTGTTTAACGGCAGTGTGTTTGAATTAGAGAGCATTGTCAGTTATTTAACGCCGGTGTGTTTGTTTGAGAGAGCATTACCGGTTGTTTAACGGCAGTGTGTTTGAATTAGAGAGCATTGTCGGTTATTTAACGCCAGTGTGTTTGTTTGAGAGAGCATTGTCGGTTATTTAACGGCAGTATGTTTGTTTGAGAGACCACTGTCGGTTGTTTAACGGCAGTGTGTTTGAATTAGAGAGCATTGTCGGTTATTTAACGCCAGTGTGTTTGTTTGAGAGAGCATTGTCGGTTATTTAACGGCAGTATGTTTGTTTGAGAGACCACTGTCGGTTATTTAACGGCGGTGTCTTTGTTTTAGGGAGCATTGTCGGTTATTTAACGCCGGTGTGTTTGATTGAGAGCATTGTCTGTTATTTAATGGCGGTGTGTGTCATTGAGAGAGCATCGTTGGTTATTTAATGGCGGTGTGTTTCATTGAGAGAGCATTGTAGGTTATTTAACGGCGGTGTGTTTGTTCGAGAAATGCGAGTGAGATTCTCACGGCCGCTGGAGGATGCTGTGGCGCACAAGGACGGCATGGTGACACTGCGGTGCGAGCTGTGCAGAACCAAAGGGGACGTCCTGTGGATGAAGGATGGCGCCGAAATCACACCAAGCCGCCGATTCGCCATCAGAGCCGACGGCCCCGAGCGCAGCCTCACCATCCACCGCCTAACACCGGAGGACGGGGGAGAGTACACCTGCGAGTCCAAAGATGACCGGACAAGCGCCACACTCAGAGTGGAGAGTGAGTACTCTCAACACATAGAAGGGTGGACAATGACCCAACTCGGTGGCATAAAAAAAGATTCAGTGGATAAACTTCAAATTTGACTTACACCTATATTTTTTAGGTTTGACAATTGTTAGGTTCCAGTGTTCCAGCGTTTTCACGCTTCCAAAATATTGTGTCCAAAGCCCTGTGTTCCATTGTATTGTATTCCATTGTCAAACTGGACTCGAACATGTGTTAAATAAATGTAATGTCCAGACTGATATACACAATGGTGTGGAACCTGGTCAGGATAAGAGACAAATGGGTTTGCAGCTACCTTGTGCCTGGTTATGGTTTGCACTTTAGTGTACGTCGATCTGGATAAGAGCATCTGCCAAATGCAATGTAATGTAATGTAATGTAATGAATGCCTGTTTTTGTTATTTTTTCTCACTGGAAGTGCCGCGCATTGTGGAGTTTATCGCGGAGCTGCAGAACACCACGGTAATGGAAGGAGAAGACGCCAACTTCAAGTGCGTCGTCTCTCCCGAAGACGTGGAGCTGCTTTGGCAAATGGACAACGAACGCATCTATCCCAGCGAGAAGTTCATGATGTCCAGTAACGGCCTTTGTCGCATGCTTCATATCCGCAATTGCAAGGTGTCCGACAGATCCAAGATTACAGCCGAGGCGGAAGGTGTGCTGTCAAAAGCCAAGCTTCAGGTGCAAGGTGAGACAAATAATGAGGTGCGGTGAACCTGCATCTTTAATGTCTGTATTTACTACTGTAGTAACATTACATTACGGCATTTATTCAGAGTAGCTTACACATGCACTTTCATATATATAATATACACCCAAAAAAATTGTAAACATAATTATGTGTTTACAATATACTCTTTAGCTGAAGGGTGACAGCGAATCTACTATGCTAGATACAATTAATAAGTATAATGTTACAGATAATATTTGAGAGTTTAACACACTTTAAACTGTTAGTAACAAGGGTTGTTTGTTTTCAAACTGCACTGACTGAAGGGAGCAACGGCACGACAGTATAAAACCTGCCTGGCATATCGGTGATAAATCGTAAGCTCTTCAGCCGCGTCTGAATTTTTGAAAGGGTGGCCGTGACGAACAGCTCTTAACGGCTCCTCCTGTTAGAATTCCACTGGTAACCGACGGAGACAAGTGGCACGGCAACGTGGAGCAGGGGTTTCTTTCCTGAGAGCAGGACTGTTCACCGTCTCCTCTGTCTAACCAATGGCGGACACCATCTTTTTCACCAGTAAAGGACAAAACCTGAATTATGTTCTGAGAAAGCCCAGATAGAAATGCCATTAAAACTAAAACTGAATAGGCACTCTGAGCAGGCTGTGACTAATGTGGTGGTCTTAAGCTCTTTTGTTGCTATCTAGCGGTAAAATGGAGGTACTTCCATTGCCTTTGGGAGCCATTCTTGGTCAGTCAGTTAGTCAGCATGTGAAAAGAGGGACAATGAACGTTTCAGAGCTTCACAGTTGTAACAAAAAGTCGAAGAGAGGAAGCCATTAATACTTCTGTTCACTGCTGGTTTAGAGGCGCAGGTGCTGTTCACTAAGAAGATGGACGCTGTGGAGGCGGAGGAGTTTGGGGAGGCCACTCTGGAGGTGGAGGTGACCCCTGAGGCAGGGGAGGTGCACTGGATGAGGCAGAATGTGGTCATCCAGCCAGGGCCCAAGTTCACCCTCAAACAGAATGGCCCAAAACGCATCCTGACCGTCCACAACCTCAGCCTCTCCGACCGGGGAATGTACCGCTGCGAAACGCTGCACGACCGCACACAGGGGAAAATCAATGTGGAGCGTGAGTGAGCGTGCGCGCACACACACACACACACACACACACCTCCTTTACGACATATTTTATGAAGGGCATATTTAATACACTGAATTAAATATTAAATTTTACTTGGATAAAAATGTCAAATCCAAACTGAACAGAATAAGCTAATATGCTATTCCATTCTTTGCATGTGTATGGCTTAATTTGTGGCAACTATGGTACAAAAGAATGAGAACACACACTGAAATATGGCATCATTAAGAAATCTGTGAACTTACACTTGGGAGGGCAAAATGGAGCTTAAGAATGTAAACAGCAGGGTGTGTGAGAGCTTGACAATACATTTGTATTGTTTGATAGCTATTTTATCTTCACTGCATTGGCTATGAAGTTTACACCAAGCAAGTGCTAGCATATTGTTGTCAGCTGTTATTGATCTCAATTCTACCACACAGTATGATGTGGCCAGCACAAGCCAGTGGCACTAGCCCAAAAATAATAATTGTAATGTTACTTATTCATTTGAATATTCAAACTAGTGAAACTGCTAGGGCAGTGGCACCTGAAAAGTTCTGTCACACCACGGTCAGAATTCTAAGAATTTGAACTTGAACCAACTGCCATAAATAAGTAAAGAAATAAACCTATGTCTATCTACCCAGACAGTTTAACAGAACCCCATACATGTAAACATTGGAATGCTTGGTGCTTTGCTGCCCCTATCATTCCTGAAATGTTGGGAAAATGCGAGCTCAAATGTCACAAAAACTGTCAATGTAGCAATCACATTTGAATTCCATATGAGGACAGTTTTTTCACAAATACGTTTTTAAGGATATTTTAATCACAATATTCATTGGGATATCCTACGCAACAGTGCGCATCAGGCTCGCAGCACGTTAGCATTGCAGGAGAGCTGGTTACACCCGTCACTTAGTTATACTGGCAAGCCAGCGACATAGCCTTGTTCTTGTGATTGATTTGCACTTTGTTGTACGTCGCTCTGGATAAGAGCGTCTGCTAAATGCCACGTAATGTAATGTAATGTAATAGCCTAACATTAGTGCTCAATGACAGCGTCTTGACCGAGTGTGTTATTCCTTTTATCTGAGTTTATCAAAGAAAAATCGATTTAAGTGACTGGCAATGCATAATTTTGAAGCCTCACCATGATAAAGTGAGAAATGGATGGGTGGGATCACTAAATTAAGTTAAGCTAGCTAACTAACATAGCCAGCTTAATTTAGCTGGCTTAATTTAGCTACCCAGCTCTTCTTAGTTATCTCTTACGCTAAGCTCACCTTTATTAGAAAATAATTTTATACAGTCAGTTTATGCAGAGTGCTCCTGCGCTTTGAAAACTTCTGGCTGCCTGATTTAGTTTTTCTTTTTCCTGACATGACGAACCACAGACCTGCATCATACTGTTATCTGCTGTCCAGTTTAAGATTCTGCACCTGCTGCAGTCAGAAGACCTAACCATGTTTTAGAGGAGGGGGGTTGATTGGAAAATAATACTTTCATCATAAATCTAATGGGTTTATTTTTATTCTGAAATATCAAATTATATTATTTTTTAAATGTTATTATTTAGCATGATCTATAGAACAAATTGAATTAATTGATACATCCCACTGGGCACTCGCCAGCTGTGGGCCCCCCCAAGCTGTGGACCCCTAGAACCGTCACCACCTTTCACCCCAATAGTGACATACACACATAGCCTACACACACACACACACACACACTTACACAAATGCACACACACACATACATAAACACATACATCCACATAAGCACAAAAACACACACACACACACACACACACACACACACACACACACACACACACACACATTCCTCCTCTGCCATCTGTTTTAATTTATTTACAGAAGACCACTGTAGCCAGCCTTAACTGCAGCCCATTATCGATGCTGTTTTTGATGGAAACCGCACAGTGTCAGAGTAATTTGATCGATGGAGCTTGAATGACTTTCTTGAGAGGCCTGACTGTTCCCAACAGGTGACAGATAGTGCACATATTCCCTGGGAGGGGGGTATATCCCAGGCAGCCTGATAATTCAATCAAGCATGTCAAAATGGGAGCCAGTTTCAGGGTTCAGGGTTCTTTTTGCCTTACCACTAAACCACTTGACTCCGCTCTGAAAATGTCGTAATTAAGAGACGAGTATCGCGCTAAACCTGGAACATGATCACCAGGTTTCTACAGGGAACGATCACCACTCTATGGTTTTCTCTCTTTGCAACTAGCTGTCAATCAATCATAGTAAATGTACCCTTTCAGGTCACATAGCTCGATGTGCGTTCTGTACATGTCGTTATATTTACGGCATTTTTATGTTATATTTATGCCCTTGCGGGGGGTAAGAGGGGTAGAGAGGGTAGAAGCCTGCTTCAGCTTGCCACCGGCCCCTCGTGTGGATCTGGATCTCTTTTCATTGCGGCTAAATTTATGCGCTGGCCTTAAAAACCGAGGGTGGTGTCACCAACTGCCGAAAATAAACCCGCCTTGTTCCGCGGGGGATGTCTGTCTGAGAGAGAATAAGTGGAAAAATGTGCCCGTGTCCCTGGAAATAGACGCGCTTCAGCCTCATGATGTGTGCGATATGGCGCCAGCGGTGGCTTGGTTACGTGCATGACGCTCGTGTGTTAGATTCCACCCCGGCTTTGGGTCCAATATCTATTTTCTGCCTAATTTCAAGGGCCACTGTGTCAGGCACTATAAGCTCAGAGACACAAATAACTGACCAGTCAACTGAGCAGATATGAAACGAGAAGAAGCTGATTCAGTCAATATCAGCAATCGGTATCAAAGTCTGTTTAATCATTCACAAAAAGACAAAGGTGTCTCACCAAACTGAGTAATTTTCAACATCAGAAAAAGTGTTCCTTGGTAGGCTACTACTGCTGTAACGAAGGAACTGAAAAATGTTATGTTTTACAGGTTGTAGTGCCCTCTGAAATTTGGGAATGGTAGAGTGAAATTTGTTATTTTTTATTTTTAAGGAAATAATGACAACCCAGATACCACTAGTTTGGCTACTTTTGGTTTATAGCTACAGCTACATGAGAGTGGCCTCTTAGAAAATAAGACCATGGGGATAAACATATTGATTATCAAATTATTCACATTTTTACATTGAACATTTTTACATTCAATGTTACCTCATTTTGGAATTTGTCCTGTGTTTGTGTACAACAGCGATGCGCTAGTGAACATACCTAGTGGTCGACAGTAAATATAACTGGTGGTTGACTGTAAACATAATGGGCGGTTGACTGAGAATATAACTGGCAGTTGACATAAACATAAACTAACTGGCAGGTGACTGTAAACATAGCCTACTGTAACTGGCAGGTGACTGTCAACATACTGTAACTGGCGGGTGACTGTAAACATACTGTAACTGCCAGATGACTGTAAACATAATTGTCAGTTGCCTGATGTACACAAATGTCTTCTCCATGCAGCAAGAAGAATCAGCGTACGTAGGGGACTGAACGCAATCGAAACCTTTGAACGTGAGACGGCCTCTTTCGAGGTGGAACTGTCGCATGGCAACGTGGAGGGGGCGTGGCAGAAGGACGGGATCCGTCTGAAACCCAGCAACCGCTGGCGCGTCAGCACCAAAGACCGCGTTCACGGCCTCACACTCTCCAACCTCACCCTGGAAGACACCGGAACCATCACCTTCTCCGCAGAGGGTGTGAAGTCCTCCGCCAGGCTCACTGTGAGAGGTCAGGAAGGCTGCACAGCAGAGAGCTTTCTTATGAAATGACATCACATTAATAACATTCCATTACTGTCACTGAACAGATGCTCTTATCCAGAGCAACATAGAGGAGCAGATAAACCTGAGAGTTACTCTCACATTTGCCATATTTATCAGTCACACTGACTCTTAATTGTCCAAACTGATTGTGGTGACTCAAGGACCCAGCCACACCCAGCCATACTCAATATGCTTACAATAAAATAAAATAACATTAAACATTTTAAGGCATTGTTTGATCAAGTTGAACTTATTATTTCATTAGTGTGCAGATGTGTGTGCAATTACATTTGATGCTGATTTTTAAATAAGAATTTTTTGTCTATTTACCGTTTCCATTTTGCAATTTATGGAGCATAAATACTACTGCTGTAATTTTCCAACAAACATTGGTGCATTCATTTGAATGTTTGCTCATTTGAGTGAACTTTGGCTGAACATTATCTGAGGACTTACTCATGCCTGCCACTCAAAGCCACGGGCAACTCCATTTCCCATAATCCACTGTGCGTCCTATCCATACACACTCCTTTGTGCAAATTGCTCTCAATCCCTACAATGAAAATGCCTTTCATATTTCTATATTTACATGATGTGACGTCTCAATAGATTATTAAAGCTTGTAAGAAAGATACATGCAAAGGTTATAATAAACAGCGGCATGGGTCTGGGTAGTAAATAGATTTAAAACCTTTTTATCACCGAGCTTAAAGGCCTTACCGGAACCAGATACCATAAGATGTTGGTGATCTGTAGGTATTGTAAATACCATATTTAACATACCTGCTGTATATTGCTCCCTGTTCCATCTGTTGTGCTCTTAGAGCCTCCTGTAACCATTCTGAAGAAGCTGGAGGACCACTGTTTCCCAGAAGGCTCAGCTGTATCTCTTGAGTGTGAGCTGTCCAGACAGAATGTGGATGTGAAGTGGTTGAAGGTAAAGAGAACACGTCAGAATCCATTAGTTGCAATACATTTGCGAATATATATATTTATATTAAATTGAAATAACATATTGTGTAATATCTGATGCATCCTATGCACAGGAAATTAAATATTGTATATTGACATATATGGCACCTATATTTTTTGTCTTGTGTAAATAAAATGGTCTTGTGTGGATGAAACATTTCCCAGTTCTTTAGGAAGCCTGGCCAGACAATTCATCACAACTGTAAAAATAAAATATTTACTTGTCGACAAGTGTTTCAGTATAGGTCTATAAATGTAGGTTTTAAAATTGAATACATTACATGTTTGATTCATTTACTCAACCGGCAAACTCATAATGCTAAATAAGAAACAGACAATCAACAAAACAAAAAAGGCACTTGAGTGAAAAGCTGTGCTACTCGCCCTCTGAACTGCAGAATGGGATGGAGATGAAACAAAGCAAGAACCAGCGCATCTACTCCATGGGCAGAAAGCGCTTTTTCCAGATCACCAAGTGTGAGATAAGGGACTCGGGGGTCTACACGTGTGACGCCGGGGACGTCAACACATGCTGTTCTCTGGAGGTCTATGGTAATATCTGCAGCAAGGCCCGCGGTTCTGCCAACAGGGGGGATAATGTATTCATCTATTTGCGGGTTGTTTAAGAGCTCTTATTCACTAAAGCAGGCTCATTAAAATTCTTCATGGATGAATGGCTCCTTGCCTACAAAGAGCAGAGTTTTTTTTCATGTCTCAATACTACCATCTGCAGGTGATAATGAGCAAATACACCTGTCAAAGCGATACTGGAAGAACCGACAGTGGCCTCCACAGGCTGAACCGGAGGTTTTGCTTGTACAGCAAATTATTAGTTGAGTGTGAAATGTCTGTATAACTAACGACCTCATCAATAAAGAGCTGATGTGGATCAGAACTAATCAGAGGTTCTAGCAGCAGGATAAACTAAGTGCCTATTTGGTCTGGAAAACAAATTGAAATTGAAAACACTAAAACATTTGTAGTCAAGGTTTGTGAGTAGTTTTATTTTTAGTAGTTAACTTGTAGTCCTGGTGGTGGGTAGTTCTAGTAGTTCAATTTGTAGTCCTGGTTGTGAGTAATTTTTGTTTTAGTAGCTCAATTTTTAGTCCTGGTTGTGAGTAGCTTTAGTTAAAAGGCCAGATCATGTCTCTCATGGACAGAGAGCTGCAAGCTCATGCTCTTTCCTCTCACCACAGAGCAAGAGGTGGAGATTGTGCAGGGTCTGGAGGACCTGGAAATCCAGGAGGACCAGAATGCCGTGTTCATGTGTGAGGTGTCCCTGCCAGATGTCCCCGGGGAGTGGTACCGTAATGGGGAGAAGATTCGGCCCACCGGCATCGTCAAAATCCGCCAGGAAGGCAAGCCCCCTCCTCCACACACATACCTCTGCTATTGTTGTATACTCATTCTCCCACAGTTTCACTTAATGTAGCTGTACCATTCCATTCCATTCCATTATATTACAGTACATTACTGTACTGACCCACACTGGCCTACAATGTAGGAGAAACACAAGCGCTTTCACCATTGATATGAGTGCCCGACATGTCGAACATTAACAGACTGGCAGGGATAGATGCAACAGCGCACAAGTTAAATACGCTAACCATGAACCAAAGTGCAGATCCTGAACTCATGCAGATGACCTCAGAGGTTAGCATCCCAGCACTTACTCAGCAATCTCCTCTCTGATACATTTAGGCAACAAGCACTTTCTCCTCATGTGCAATGTGAGGGTGGAGGATGCTGGAGAGATCCAATTTGTGGCCAAACAAGTGGAGTCCACAGCGTCCCTGGTGGTGGAAGGTAAGCGGGCAAATCTCTTTCTGTACCTGCAGAGTTAAATCCCATTTCAAGACTTCAAAAAAGAAGTGCTGTCTTTGTGTCCCCCTCTTCCTCTCAGAGTTGCCCGTGTCCATTGTTAAGCCGCTGCGGGACAAGACGGCCCTGGAGGGCCACCGTGTGGTGCTGGAGTGCACGGTGTCGAACCCGCGCTGCAGCATCCGCTGGTACCAGGGCAGCAAGGTCATCCTGCCGGCAGAGCGCTTCGAGATCTGCAGCGAGGGCTGCAACCGCAAGCTGGTCATCCAGCCGCTGGAGCGGGAGGACGAGGGCATGTACAGTGTGCAGGCCGGGGAACACACCACCTCCGCCAGGCTCTCCGTGGAAGGTCAGAGGGCACGGAGCGCACCGCAGACCCGCACAAACACACCAAGACCAGTAAAAACACACACACGCCGGCACAAACAGACACACACACACACACACACTGTAAAAACACACAGACCGTAAAAACACACAAGCACCAGTAAAAACACACAAGCCATAAAAACACCAGTGAAAACACACAACACAAACACCTACCTTTTCTTAAAGGAATAAACCAGCATTTTGGGAAATATACCTTTTTTCCGACTTACCCAGACTTAAACTAAATGCTTGATTTCATTTTCAGTTAGACGGTTGGAACTATCTGCTGTCTGTTTGTTTTTAATTGGATATATTGTATCATGTATTTTGCCCAATGTAAGGTGACCTTGAGTGTCTAGAAAGGCGCCACTTCAAATAAAATGTATTATTATTATGAACTATAACCGCTGAACACACGTTCCTTCGGCTTCTGCTAGTTCAGCACTGTGAAGAAGGTAGTAGGTCTACCTTCAGAAGGTACACGGATCACTGCGCTCAACCAGCAGAAGACACCATACATGTGTTTAGCAGTTATAGTTCCAACAGTCTAACCTCTCTGAAAACAACATCTCTCGTTTCCCGCACATGTCTTTCAAATACATGATACCTTGTGTAATTAAGCCGGCTTCAGAGTTGCTGTAAGGTGTATTTCTTCACTTTGAAGGAGATAGATTAGCATAAAGACTTGAAGCCTAACAGGTTATGCTAACATGGAAATTGAGCCAGTGACTGAATGCACAAAAATTAAATCGAACATCTCTTCTAAGTCTGGGTTAGTCGGTTGGTGTATTCCTTAAAGACAACTCTCCAAAAAGAATGGATTTTCAATTGGAAACATCGTTCACATAAGGAAACAAGTTGATCAGGACCGTTAATTCATGGCTATAATCATCCCTAACCTGCTCTGAACTCACAGTCCCAACCTGTGATTCCTCCTGTAGAAAAAACATAACATAAGAAACATTGTACGTCACTCTGGATAAGAGCGTCTGCCAAATGCCATTAATGTAATGTAATGTAATTAGATTTAAAACTAAAAAAGTAGTTTATCAAAAAGGCCCGGTCCCCAAAGTGTTGTGAATGGGGAGACCAGCGCACTGCACATTGGGTCTGGTCCTGAAACCCCCCCTGCCCCCCCATGCCCCCCTGCAGCCCAGCTGCTCCAGATAGTGCGCGAGCTGAAGGACGTGACGGTGGCGGCTCCAGAGGAGGCGGCGTTTGAGTGTGAGGTCACGGTGGCGTCGAGCAAGGCCCCGGTTTGGAGCCTGAATGAGGAGACGCTGCGCCCGGGGCCCCAGGTGCGCATGGAGAGCCGGGACACCGTCCACCGACTGATCCTGAAGAACACCTCCGCAGACATGAGCGGCACCGTCCGCTTCAGCAGCGGCAAGGCCAAGAGCAGCGCCAGGCTCACCGTCACGGGTACGAGAGACGTCAATACTCCACATGCTACACATCCCAAACCACAAAAATGGAACCCTGTGATTCTTATCTAGCTCAAGGGTTCTTTGTTTGGCAAAATGGTTCTTCTGGGAGTTTTCACACACAGCACAGTTAAATGCCCAAACCCTTTGGTCCATTTTACAGACACATACCTCTGCATGTACATTTTAAATTGACCTTGTAACATTGAATATGTATTCAGGGATTTATATATACGTATACAGTGGGAGCAATAATTATTTGATCCCTTGCTGATTTTGTAGGTTTGCCCACTTACAAAGAATGGAACTGTGTAGAATTTTAATCATAGGTACATTTTAACATTGAGAGACAGAATATCACAAAATAATCCACAATAACTACATCATATACATTTTATAAATTTAATATCATATTTTCACATGAAATAAGTATTTGATCCATAGAACAATAGGACTTAATACTTGGTGGATAAACCTTTGTTGGCAAGCACAGAGGTCAGACGTTTGTTGTAGTTTTTCACCAGGTTTGCACAGATCTTGGGAGGGATTTTGGTCCACTCCTCTTTGCAGATCCTCTCCAAATCCTTAAGGTTCTGTGGCTGTCGCTTGGCAACTCGAAGCTTCAGCTCCCTCCAGGTCTGGAGACTGGCTAGGGCACTCCAGGGCCTTAATATGCTTCTTTTTGAGCCACTCCTTTGTTGCCTTGGCCGTATGTTTTGGGTCATTGTCATGTTGGAAAACCCATCCACGACCCATTTTCAGTGCTCTCACTGAGGGAAGGAGGTTGTCGCCCAAAATTTCCTGGTACATGGCCCCAGTCATCCTCCCCTCGATACGGTGAAGTCATCCTGTCCCCTGTGCTGAGAAACACCCCCAAAGCATAAGGTTTCGACCTCCATGCTTCACAGTGGGAATGGTGTTCTTGGGGTTGTACTCAGCATTTCTCTCCCTCCAAACACGGCGAGTCGAGTTCATGCCAAATATCTCTATTTTGGTCTCATCTGACCACATCACCTTCTCCCAAGGCTCCTCTGGATCATCCAGGTGTTCTTTAGCAAACTTCAAATGGGCCTGTACATGGAATGACAGTGGAATGACTTGCCTACCACTGTCAGGACAGCAGAATCCCTCCCCCTTTTTCGACGCAGACTAAAAACACACCTCTTCAAACTCTACCTTTGTCCTCCCTCCTGATTTCCCCGCCCCCCTTTCTGATATCCCAATCCCTCTTGTCTAACCCCCCCCCCCCCCCCCCCAAAAAAAACACAAAAAAAAATGCACTTATGATGACTATTAAAGCAGCACTTCCTATGTATTTTCCTAGTTATGGATGTGATGCTTTAACTTGTGGAAGAACCTATGTGCTTGTAAGTCACTTTGGATTAAAAGCTTCTGCCAAATGACTAAAATGTAAATGTAAAATGTACATGTGCCTTCTTCAGCAGAGGAACCTTGTGCGCGCAGCAGGATTTTAATCCTTCACGGTGTAGTGTGTTAATGATGGGAGGGAGACTGGCAGTGACTTTGTGTTTCTTCCAGTTGTGAACTTCTCACCAAGCTGCTTGCTTATTTTCTTGTAGCCCATCCCAGCCTTGTGTAGGTCTACAATTTTGTCCCTGATGTCCTTAGACAGCTCCTTTGTCTTGGCCATGGTGGAAATGTTGGAATCTGATTGTGTGGACAGGTGTCTTTTATACAGCTACATAGCGATGTAACGAGTTGACACAGGTGTTTTGGGTAATGAGTTGAGATTAGGAGTGCTTCTTAATGGAAAACTAACTGGTCTGTGGGAGCCAGAATTATTGGTGATTGGTAGGGGATCAAATACTTATTTCATGCAAAAATACGATAATAAATTAATAAAATTAATGTTGTTATTGTGGATTATTTTGTGATATTCTGTCTCTCAATGTTAAAATGTACCTATGATTAAAATTCTACACCGTTCCATTCTTTGTAAGTGGGCAAACCTACAAAATCAGCAAGGGATGAAATAATTATTGCTCCCACTGTACATATTTATGGGGGATATGAGGATAGAAGAATTGCCTGACCTTGCCGATATATATATATATTGCTCATATCTAATTTTAAGGCCAGAACATACAGTATATCATAGCCAGAAAATGTGTAGGCATTCACCTCCCCCGCTTTCAAAATAAGCTGAAGGCGAGTGTGCAGTAGAGTAACTTTAGCCGTTACACATTCCCCCTGGCTATGATACATCCCAATGCACTAATGTTCTTCCCTCTCCCTCTAAATTCTGTACAGATTAGTAGACCTTCAGGACAACGCCGCAAACCATCTCAACGACTTGGAGAAATGCTGATGATAACAGAAGTCTGCTTATTGTTTGTGTTGATGGAAAAGGAGGACAAGAGAGCTCATTTTGTTTTGGCATATAAAAAAAGTGCTTTCAATGGGCGCTGAACCAATGGAAATACTGTACAAGCACATTACCGTGTTAGGGATTTATAGCCCAGTTACAGCGTTTTGAAAGGTGAGGGGAAATTTTAAGGTACAAGACCATTGTAAATCCCTTCCTATCATTGAAAAAGGCTTACTGACATGTTGCCTCATCCTCTGCCTGTGTTTATGGTCCTTAACTTTTGAGTTTCAACATCAGCATGTTCATAGGATAAACAGTGTTGTGGTTTCAGGGTGTTTGTTGCTGAAATTCCTCTCTTGACCGTTAGAAGTATGAAATTACCTATTGTACCTTTAAGAAATAAAAAGGGCCTGAAAAAAGCCTGCAAATGACAAATTGGAAAGGAGAAAGATTGTTCTGAGAGATATACTGTAAAACATAATGGCAAGGCATAGAGCTGTGCCATTAAACTGAGCCAGCAGAGGTCTCCAGATTCACACACCAGAAGTTTCTGGTGGGGAAACCAGACAGAAAGAGTGAAATATGATGGATGGTTACAGGTATCCATGTTGTTGCATATTATCGGTGTGGAATCCAACAGCGGTGCCGTCATCATTTAGGCAAAGCAGGCCGACGGTGCCGCAATGGGGCCTAAAACCAAAAACAGGGATGAAGCTGCAATGGTTTTTCAAAAATTCAACCGAACTTTGTGTAAAATACCTTTTAAAGTCTGAGAATTATTTTTGTGAAGCTCAGCAATCACGCCCTTTGGACCACTGACGATCAGCTTTCATATAAAACATGCCCCAGGCACGAACTAGTGGAAGAGCAAATCACTGTTGTCCTCGTTTGGAGTTGGAGGATAAAACTTGGCGACCCATTTCATGTATGGTGTAATGTACATTGTTCCTTATTTATCCTTGTATAGACTTCATTTTGTAACATTCAGATTTCTATTCTGGGATGCAGACATGGAAGGGGACAGATCTTAAGGGGTTATATGGAGACTGACATATGTACAGTATTAAGTGCACAGGGCCAAAATGGTGGAATATTTACAGTTAATGGGGGGGATCTTGGGAGAACGAATTGACTTTACTCAGTATAAAATTATCTCATTAACTTAATTACTGTTGAGTAAATCATTGTCAATGTGTGATCAGTTTTAAATTAACCATAAACTGCCTTGTATTGTACTAAAGAAAAAACGATTTTCTAATCCTATATTCCATATTTATTGTCCTGTGACTAGGTTGAATTGCTTCCTGCCGTTACCATAAACACGCTAATCTTTCTGGCTTTTATTGGGTGGCTTGGGCTTCTTTTGCTGTTGTAGTCATACCTGTATGAACTTCCAATAAAACAGGATTGAAAAGGAGTCTGCCTTTTGTGAGAATCAATACTGTGAAATTTCATGCATTTACATTACATTCAGTATTCAACACAGACTGAAAGAGGTAAAGTCAATTAAAAATTAAAACAATAACAAAAACTTCCACAACTAGGTTACAATAGTTTTAATTTAAACGTCATGTTCCCAGATTACAAGTATATTATATCATATATTAATGCCAATTTGCTCGTTTTATCACTGCGCAGTTATCAAACATGTACATATGTGCGCAGTATACACATGTATGTATATGTTTGGCTGTGTTTAAATATAGTGGGATAAACAGTAAGAGACAGGGGGGACACATAAATAAACAAGTGTGACAGGAGTAGATGTCCGTCTGTCTGGTTTCCAAGGACATCAGGTAACCCGACTGCACAAAAAATTAACAAAGAAATGATTTGGCGATGTTCAGAAAGGCTGTCCAGTGATACTGAATGTACGTTATAATTTACGGACACAGGCACATTCTACTTACATCCACTCTGCAATGGAAAACCAGGTTTTACACACATTCCTTACCAGAGACTGGTATTTCCAGAAGAGTACACAGCAGGTGTTCCATAATACTGACCGTTTGTCTCTTTTTCTGTCTATGCTCTGCTGGGGAATATCCTCAAAGAACATACAAAAAGTTTCCAGCGTAAATCCAACCCCAGCGCTTTAGCACATTCTAACTGTTACCTTCTACAATCCTGTGTTCACTTAAAAATGCAGTTTTAAAGACATTCCAGAGAATTCTCTGAAGAAACGCATCCGTCACTGAATATGTGCCCATTGATCCAAGGCAATAGACCGCTATTGAACCATTTCTTAATTACAGAAACAGTTTTAGAAATGATCAAAAGCATTGACATTCCTCAAAAAAATGATAATTATATTAATAAACGCACCCCCCCCAGCCTTGAGAAATGTTTTAGTAGTTCTTGAAGAGCAAATTGTCTGAAAATGACACAGTTCATAAGACTACACACTATAAATTCTTAAGGAATGGTAAAACAGACTATGTCCAGAATGAATACCTCCTACTGCTACAGTGGGCTGAGAATACCCTCAGAGTCCTAACCCAGTCTATCATGGATCATAGGATACAAGGAGCTGGCAGTTAATGCAATCTAAGGAGAACAACAACGGGAAAGGTTCTGTAATTGTAGGTTAAAGATGCTCCTTTTCATATCATGACAAGAATGACACATTCTTGCATAATTCTTGCTAAGAGCTATTCATTTTAAAGAGCTGTTAGTTTTGGGAAGAAATCAATCGGAACCTTAAAAGCAAGAGGTTCCGAAGCTTTGATTTAGCACAAATTGCGCGTGGCCTTACGTTCCAGGCAAGTACCGATTTACCTTTGTCATACCTTGTGCTACAAGTAGAACTGCTGAAGACAGCAAACTAAAAGCTGAAAACAGCCTAATAACTGCAGTCTGGCTCATATAACAAACAAAGCAAATGACATAATTACAACAGCATTAAAAAAATGCAACAAGGAAATGAGAAAAGGTCTAATTCAAGTTATGAGAAATGTGCAGGGAGGACACCTTTATGTTTGCCAAAATCAAATATCGTTTTCACATACACTGGCCTTTAAGCCGTTATGTACAACTATTATTGATCTCTTCTATAAAAAAGTTATAAGTACTAAAAACACAGACAAAACAACAATGAAAACCAAATGGACTTGGTCTTGTTTTTGTTCTGACTTTTGTATTTCAAAATCTTGAAATACGTTGGCACTTGAGGGACTAAGCAGAAAATGCAGAAAATGGCCGCCATATCTTCAGCCCTTTCCTTTAGCTGAGATAGCCCAGCCCTACGGCACCTCCGCTGCTCTTGGGAAAGTCTCCACTCCTGCACTGTCTATCAGACAATATCTAAACACGCTAAGGTTCAAAAGACAACATATTACAAACAAGGGAACACGATCAGGAATCTGTCCGATTTAGATTCTGGAACTGGGGAAAAAAAATAGTTAAGTAGGCTTTACATTACATGCTACAACAGTTGTGACAGATAAGATTTGACTCATAACACTGGTGGCACTTAAGACTTGGTTCTCTAATAAAAAAAAGAGTCAAAATATTGAAAGCATACTATGACGCTTTGCCATACTTGGAAGTGTTTGGCAGGTAAATTAGACATGATTATTGTGTTAAAAACATTCTGAACACTCTGATATTGCCTTTCATTTTATATCATAACACATGGGTTAAAAAATTAATCTGCATACTCCAAGCTGCTTCTGTGTGATTGCCATATCTGAGACTTACTCAGGCATTTGAGTCAACTCATTGAAAAGTGTGAATGAGTGAAGTTCAACCCAAAGAGTTGTGGGCGTGAAATGGTATGCTAAGCGCAGATTATACATGAGAAAGCTGCATCGCCCATTTTAGAAGGATTGCCAAAGCTCCTTTAAAACAGGGGTCTCCCTCAAACTTGTCTTGAAGAGGAAACAAACAGTAGCAAAAAGAGGAATAGCAAATCTTCAAGTGTTAAAATTATTCTACACATTTTTTTTCGTTTGTGATAAAGAGGTTCTCCACAGCGAGCTCACTCTTCCGAACCAAAGCCTGCTTTCCACGCTCGCTCCGTCTCTGCGCTTCCGTAGAATGGAATTCTGGGTAGGCGTTGAGGACAAAGGCAGCAGCCGGTGTGGTGAGAGGTGGAACAGGGCTCGTGCCCCCCAGCCTCCGTGGCCCCTGGTGAAATCCCCTCCCTCCACCCCTGTGACATCACGTTAACTTGTAGTCCTCTGTTGCTTCAGAACTGTGTACACGTCCTCCACCTTGCTCAGTCTCTCGAAAAACGGGATGAGATCCAGCAGCTCTGTGTCGGACATGTCGTCGAACCACGAGGCTACGGGAACCTAGGAGGGACAGACAGACAGACACACGGACGTAACTAGAAGGGCTTCACAGCTGACTGTCCATCACAGGCTTCGCAAGTACTATAATATGCTTTTAAAGGCTAAAAAAAAAAAAAAATAATAATAATATTACAATTATCTGCATAATGACTGCTCTGTTTCTATTAGCTGGAGAAACTGTTCTAAGTGCAAACATATATAATATATGGCACGATACCAATAGCACAAGTATTGTATGACAATATAGATCAGGCAGTAAGAGCAGTTGTCTGGCAGTCAGAGGGTTGCCGGTTCGATCCCCCGCCCGGGCTGTGTCGAAGTGTCCCTGAGCGAGACACCTAACCCCTAAAATGCTCCTGATGAGCTGGTCGGTGCCTTGCATGGCAGCCAATCACCGTTGGTGTGTGAGTGTGTGAGTGTGTGTATGAATGGGTGAATGAGAAGCATCAATTGTACAGCGCTTTGGATAAAGGCGCTATATATATATGCCAACCATTTACCATTTACCAAGTTTTGTAAGTTCTCTATTATGACCAATTTGATTAAATTGTCTTATGGTTACATTGTCTATCCACAAACATGAATAAATAGCAGACAAATCCTTAAAAATAACAAAATATGAAAACATTGATCTAACTACAGGCCTATATCCCTCACTAATACATAAATAAAAATGTTAAAACCTGACTTCTGAAGATCTTGATTCTGTTGCATCTAAAATAATCCATACAGACCATGGAAGGTGTTACTTGACAAATATATGATGATTATTTCATGTCTTCCACCTCGCCAGAATAATGAAAAAATAGAGCAGAGCTGATCTAATCTTAGGTGCAGGGAGAACATTCTAACAAGCGGTCAGCCCCTGTGTCCATAGAGCGTTTCCACTCCCTGAGCCGAGGTTCTTATATTAATCAAGTCCATGAGCATCCTATCATAAAATGGTAGAAGCCATGACGCTGAGACTGAACATTGGCACCTTGGAAAAATCATTAAGGGCAAAATTTTGCTCTAAAATAAAATGAACAGGCTCGAAAATCTCATGTTCCACCATAATGATACCTCAAATCAGTATCAAAATCATGTCCTATCCTAATGATCCATTCAGATTTGACTTTGTACCTTATCTTTGTAAATTTAAGATTTACAGTCACAGTTCCCACTAACAGAAATGGAATATACTCAACATAAATTATTTTATCAAGATCAGATTCAGAACTTCAATATGTGAATTTCCCAGTTATTTTCACTACTTTCAGATAAATGTCATTAGTATAATTATGTACGTACAGTCACTGAGCACTTTATTAGGTATTTATTAGACTTATTTTCTACTTCTACTGTTGTAGCCTATCCACTTCGATATATGATGTGTGTGTTCAGAGATAGTCTTCTGCATACCACTAATGTAATGCATGGTTATTTGCGTTACTGTCACCTTCCTGTCAGCTTTGACCAGTCTGGACGTCTCTCATTAATAAGGATACTGCAGTCTGCAGAACTGCTGCTCGCTGGATTTTTTTGTTTTTTTGTACCATTCTTTGCAAACTCTAGAGACTTGTGTGTGTGAAAATCCCAGGAGATCAGCAGTTTCTGAGATACTTAAACCACCCTGTCTGCCACCAACAATTATTCCACTGTCAAAGTCACTTAGATCACATCTCTTCCCCATTCTGATGGTTGATGTGAACATTAACTGAAGCTCCTGACCCATATCTACGTGATTGTATGCATTGCCCTGCTGCCACACAATTGGCTGATTAGATAATCGCATGAATAAGTAGGTGTAAAGTAAACATGTTCCTAATAAAGTAATGATTTAATAAATATGATTTATATCCTCATTTGTTTAACCAGGAAGTCTGATTGAGAGAGACATGTATTTTTAAAGAGAGAGCTGGCCAAGACGGGAGTAGCACAGACATTTTCAGTTAAATGCACTTTGCTGTGAAATACATTTCTCATAGCTTTCCAAAATGTCCACATATTTCTATTATATTGTAGTATATAACATTTCTGAGAGAAGTATGAGAATGACAGTGTCCCTGGCACTCTCTGTCCCCCCAAAACCTTTTTAAAATGTGGAGCCCTGCAGTGCAGCCTTCTTATAGGCTTAAAGACTGATGGATTCACTCAATATGTCGACCTGTATAGACGACGAAAACACAGTATGTAGCCGACACACTCTCAAAGATGAAAGCCTGCATTCTCAGCACTAACCCCAACCACTTTAAAAGGACCAATGCATCTCAGAAACAGTGAAAAACCACACAAAAGCTTCCACATGCAGTTCATAGCCCATCTGAAAACAAAAAAACTGAATTTAAAGCAATGACCACCTGGTTATGCATTAATCACACCCAGACGCCAACTGAATAAGGACATATTGATATCAATATGTACAAAAAATATATATGCCATTTGCCTCGACCAATGCTTCCAGAATCAATTCACAAGAACTATAAAAATAAAATATAGAAACTGATATAAAAATGACATTAAAAAACAGTGCAGCAGCAAATTCCTCACCAATACAATAATACAATCAACAGAATGTTAACATGTAACGTAACATAAAACATAAAACTTGCATAAAGAACATAAAAAAATGTACCAAGCTACCTGTACCCACTGTACAATAAGAGACACAAACACACACCTGTTACCCAGAATACCATGGCCTCTGAACACAGAACCCAGCTTTCCCACAAAAAACACCACCTGACTTCTTCAGCATTTTACCGAAAACCCTTAAAAATCAGCCAACAAAATCTTGTACATTCATCTGCACAGCAAGCTGAAAACATTTGTGCATTGTACAGAAACCAAGCAAAGTACCAGTGTAAAGTTAGGATTGACTACACAACATGAGAATGGGCCAAAATAATGAGTCAACAGAGTTTGCCCTCTACAGATCATTAGCAAACCGCTAACATGTTCACAGATCTCCCAAACAGAGCAAACTCCAAACACACCGCCAGCTGTGATAACAGATGCTATTCTCACTCGACTCATTTGATTCCACCTTTATACCGAGCCTTTTTCCAATGCGCACTCTGTCTTTTTCAGCGGATTGTGATGGACCAGCATGTATCAACTTTACCCTTTTCTGTTTTGACTCTGGTGGGTGGGGATTAGTTTAGATCAGTTTGAGCTGATGGTTTGCCAACCATGTACTATTTCTCATTACAAATGCCATGCTACATAAGCAGCTCTGAGGAGAGTGGCCGATACAGAACAAGCTATAGAAGGTTCTAGTTCAGACACATCGGGATAGAAAAGGGGTACCAACAGCATTGTCTGGGTGGAAGATGTAGGAGGCGGGGGAGTTGTCCACGATGATGACTTTGTTGAGGTCTCGGCCCAGGCGGCTCAGGTCCTTGACGTAGTTTCCACGGTGAAACACGCAGGACTCGCGGAAGAGACGACTCCGGAAGGCTCCCCACTTGTCCAGCAGGTCTGACACAGGGTCTGCGTACTGACCGACCAATCAGGCGGGGGCGCAACACAGCCAGACGGCCACCAGGGGGAGGTGAGTGAACACAGAGCCACACAGAGCGTTAATGAGCCTGTGTCATCACCAACCCCAATGCATTTACACTATACATTAGGTCACAACATACGCATGTAGTATATGTGCTTTACTCATATTTATAAATAGGAAAATGGTAATATTTCTGGTGTTATCCTTTCCTCCTGGGTATGTATAGACACCAAAACTGGAAGTGAGACATAGGGATTATGTTCTGCATGGACATTCTCTTCAAGTTCAATTCTGAATGGCAGCCCACAAAACAAATAGTTACAGTTTTTTGTATTAGCACAGCACAAGAGATACGATATCCACAACATTTCACATCACAACATTCAATGTATTACGGAAGACCAGTTTAAGCAAAAGCTTTTACGTATATTAGCAGATAAAACGAAATAAAATGTTTATCTTTTTTAACCATATTTTTACTGTAGAACCCCTATGTGGTCAGCCTTTTTGGCCGTAAAAAACTGTTGTTTACCAATTTCAACAAAAGATCAAAACTATTGTGAATGACAGTATATTGTGGATAACAATTTATCTAATATTTTAGTTATATAGAATGTTTAAAATGTGCAATACCATTTGGTCAAAAGAATTGCACCATAAAACAACTTATATAATAAAAGTACAATAAGTAACATAACATAATGGCGAGAACAGGCCATTACGCCCAGCATTGCCCTCCTTTTTACTACCATTACAGTGTACTACTGCTTAGTTAGCTAAATAGCATCTAGCACCTTATCAAGCCCAGTCTTGAAAACATCCAGTGTTTCTGCCTCCACTACATATCCTGGCAATCTATTCCACACAGTGACTGTTTTTTCTCTGTGAAAAAATACTTCCAAAAATCGGTGTGGAATTCATCCTTTGCCAATTTCCATTCATTTTGCCAACCAAACTCACCCTGAAGTATTAGCTGTAGTTCACTTTGTCAATCCCTTTAATTAATTTAAAGGCCTAAGTCTCATTTTACTAAGATTAAATAAATTAAGCTTAAGTCTTTCCTCATAACTTTTATCTTGTATACATGGAATCAATGTGGTTGCCCTTCTTTGAACATTTTCCAGCACCTCTATATTTTTCTTATCGTGTGGTCCACAGAAGAGCACACAGTACTCAGCACAAGTGTGGTCTGACAAGGGTATTATAGAAGGCGAGTATAACTTCCTTGGACTCAATATTTTTGGTTATGTATTCTAGCATCCTGTTGGCCTGCTACTGCACATTAACTACAGCCTGAAAGGCTTTGATCAACTATTACCCCAAGTCTTTTACAACTTGGCTACTGCTGGTGATTTATGCTTGAACCCAGAGGATGCCATAAAGCATCATATGGCATCGTAAAGCAATCCCTTTAATCTCCATCGAATAACTCTTATTTCACAACATAGGATCGCTTTCTTTTTTTATTTCCTGTTAAGCAGTGGACACTTGCGACTCCATGTCCAATTGACTGACAGCAAACCACAGCTACATTTCACTACATTGAATCTGTTTTAGTAGTACATCAGCAGCAGTAGTATATGCTGAAAACACACAGTACTGAGAAGATGCTGTAGGCTGTAACACTTCAGAAACAAGATGTATTCAGCAGGAGAGGGACTTCAAGCCATACTTCATTCTACTGATGAAGTTGATGGCCCAGGAGGTGAAAGTGAAAGGGAATTAGTCTGTATTGATTGACATTTCCTGATAGGGACAAGTCTTGAGAACAAAATTTGGGGCTATCAATGACATAAAACTGACGGTAATGGGGAAAACCACCGACGGGCTTGGACAGTTAATGGTCTTACCTTGGCTAGGCTGGCAGTGAATAACACACACTCAAACAGCTCTCCCATCCGTCTGAGAAACTCATCCACATGTGGTCGCTTCAGCACGTACACCTGAATGAAAGAGATCAGAAATGAGCGGAGCTTTGCCCTAACAAAGGGCCGTCTGTGTGGACTGCGGACTGGCTTTGGCAGGGCCACAGAAACAATGCACTACACAGGACAATGCAAGGCAAGCCTGCAGTTCATATTCTGCTATGGTGCGTATGGTGGGCTGGCCAACCATCAGCATCAGGCCCTACACTGCAGAGAACCAATCACAGGGCCAAATCTGCCAAGTCCCCTTCTGCTATTGGTCACCCGCTGTCTACTGCTTGTTAGCATGTAAATATCCAAAGGATTTATAAATACACGCACACACACACACACACACACATACTTTCTCTCGCTCTCATTCTCTCTCTCACACACACACACCCACAGTCATTACACAACCATTGGAAGCTAGCTAGTGGTGAGGGGAAACACGCAATATTAATTCCCAAAAGACTGCCCTTTCCAGGACACATACACTCACTCATACAGAGCAGTTAGGCAGCTCACATTCCACCGGATAAAGACAGACATTTCAATAAGCCGTCCAAGGAATATAAAATGATGTAATGCTCAACATATGTGTGTAGAAGGAAACACGCCCAGCGACAAAAACACTAAAGCACATTAAACTTCCCAACCCAAGTGCACCCCTCCCCCACCCTCCAGAGCCCATCTCAATCCTACCCGCCCACCCACCCACCCTCCAGAGCTCAACCCAATTCCACCCGTCCACCCTAGGGAGATCCAGCAGCTGTGGCCGTGCTCCTGAACCAAGTCATCCGGAATAGGCTTTCCCTCTAAAACAAGCCTATCCTGGATTACTTGAAACAGGCCCAGGCCTGGGGTCTAAGGGCTTCTCTGTGTCCCTGCCGAGGGCAGCTGGAGCTTCAGCCACCAACAGCTTCATCCACTGCTGCTCCTGGGGGGCACTTTCTGCTTCTGAATGATGCTTACATGCAAAATGCTATGCAATCTCTTTTCATGAAATAATGTAGGAATCAGATGTTCTGTAAGCAAATTCCCTCATGAAACATTCTCAGCAGTTATTAGTATTCTCTCAGCAGTGAAAGGTGTACTGATGCTGATGCTGTCGGGGTCCAGACTGGGACACGGGCACCATTTTGATGTATTGCAGTTTTTCCCCTTCTGGAAGGGGTCGAGACTGTGCCTGTAGCGGGCCACATTTGGACGCCTGTCCCGCAGTTGAACAGCCCTGTTTTAGGAGCAGGAGCTGTGTGGCGGGCCAAGATTGATGGTCAGAGAGTTCTGAGAAGGCAGACAGCGTGATGCCATTTTGTCAGGGGGCCTGAAATAGCCTGCCTGCTGCTCTGCCCCATCAGAGGCCTGTGTGATTTTGGGGAGGGGGATGGTGGGGGTAACGCAGGCACACAGAAGTGGAGACGCTTTGCTGCCACTTGACACCCCTGTCCCCACAGGGCTGCCAGCTACACCACACAGCTCCCTCCCCCTCTCTGAGGTACGGCCAACTAGTGGTCACCTTTACCAAGACAAGAGTGTGTGTGCAGTGTGAGTGTGTGTCTGAGTGAGAGTGTGTGTCTCTGCAAGCGTGTATGCAGGTGTGAATCTGTGTGAGTGTGTGTCCGTGTGTTTGTACGTGTGTACGTGTGTGCGCAAGTTGCTGCGGCTGGCTTACCTGATGAACCGTTCCATCAATCTCCACTGGAATGATAAAATCAGCATTGTTCACTGGCTGTTTTAGAAAAGCAAAAAAATGAAAGTAATTTAAATCTTGGTGAAAGAAATGCAATCAGCAGAGATGTATGGGAAATAAGAGCTTTTAATTTAAAATGGCCGCCGAGGTCAGGGCCACAGGTCTGAGTACCGTGAAGGAGAACAGGAAGAGGCTCACATTTGGACCAAATTCTACCCAAATCAGAACTAGGACTGATAAATGGTGTTTTAAATAACTACAGCATGAGAGGTCTCAAAAACACATAATTACTGATAATTAAACAACCACAAATTAAATAATTCATTCAGATGTGTTTTGAAAATACATAACCTACATTTTAATCAGGGGCAGACCATAAGGGGAATATAGAATATCATGACCTAAATTCATAGACCATGAGGTAACTCTGAAACATGAACAAAGTGTTCGTTTATACACGTCATAGTATATCTGCATGGATATTACACAGGAGGATTCTGGGAAATAGGAAACGGGCAGGGGGGAAAAGGAAACAGGAAGTAGTCAACATACCAGCAGCAGAGTGCAAGAATGAGGCATTTTACAATCTTAAACCTGAGCTGCAATTACAGACTCTCTATTTTAAAAAATCAGCCTGCATTTCATTAGTAACTGAACAGATTACTATGTAATGTATAGTTTTGCATAAGAAAGAAACGCATTTCTGTGAAAAGGAGACTTTAGACAAAGTGCTGGGATCTGTCGTTCTATAGCATCAACAGGTATGGAAAACAATACTGCAGATTATAATTAAACAAGCAGGCACAACCGAACGATGGCTACATCCAAGACTACACAGTACTATTTGTACCAGAACATGCAACTGATATTGCAAACCTTTCTTGCCAATACTCTCTCTTCATTAACACAAGTCCCCTGGTGAATGTGTATATTTCCTACATACTCAAACACAGGGCCCTATTCGAAGGATGCTAATTGGTCTAGGAAGTGCAGCTGGATAGACTCATGAGGGAGACTGGGTCTATTTCAACACACACTGCGCAGAGTATACAGGGGGGCAAGGGGATTGGTCAATGTGTGCCCGGGCAGCCAATCAGAACGCTTTGTACATCCCCTTTGAAATAGCAGTTGCCTCATATTTTGCTTCACTGCTGAATCACTCTCCCTCTTCCCACCGTCACCTGATCGAGGGTGTAATGCGTGGCTGATGTTAGGCTGAAGGCTACAGTTTGACATGGGATGGGGAGCACTTTGTCAGCTGCAAGGCTTAAACTTGCGCAGGTACCTCGTAGCAGACGGATGTTTCTGCAGTTTCCTCGTAGCAGCTACCCATCCTAACGGTCTTCCTCTACAGAGGTCAGGTTCGGCCAGTGTGAAGGAGTTATTTGCAGACGCAGGATAACTGGCAAACGCATGCGTTATGTGGCCTTTCATGATCCGCGAGAACACCGTCAGAAAGGATCCCCTTACGGTTCACATAAATGGCACTTTTGCACCTTGTGTCAACTTAATACAGACAAGCAGTGAAAGTGAGCAGACGCTCACCAGCATTCAGCAGCACCTCAGAAAGAGTGGCAAAGTGAGAGAGAGAGAGCTACAGTCGTTATGTTACGCTGAAACAAAGATTTCTCGATCTCAGATGTGTTTATTCTGGCCGTCTGACAGTGCCTGTAATGTCTCCGGTTCACTTGGGGCTGGCATGCAGGCCACATAATCCCGGACACGTTGAAATAACACCAGATCGTATGTCTGTGTGCCAACCCACACACCATAAATGCGACTGATAAAAAAAAATAAAAAAAAAGTGAATGCTAAACATGTTACAAAAGTGATGTCATGCACAACTCCAACCCTTTGCAAGCCTTTATGCTGATAAAATGGGGCCAAAAATGATTTTTGAAAAGACAAAACAGAATGTCTCTTACTTATTTAGTAATAATTCCACCTCACGTCTTACCTTGAATGAACTGTGCACTAGTGTTTCATCCAGATCAATCACCACACAGATCTTCCCTGCATCTTTTGACTTTATCTGTGGAAGCAGTGGTTTGGCGGGAACCTGCAAAAAAGCAATGCACAAGTTACCAAAGTGAACAACAAATACACTTGAGTGAGCGCTAAAACACGTATTCAATTGTACATAGACCACTGCATTTCTACCACTGTGGTACAGCACAGACAGTCCACCAGGGGGCAAGAACAGGATCTTTGGTCAGAGTTCTGGCATTCCGGGGGCAGGGGAACATGTGACCGTACCGCGCGCTCGGATTACACGCCGTACGGAACAGCCGGGCCAGCCCGCTCTGACAGAGAGAGCACCGACTGCTCGAGACCTCAAACTGAAACTAATTCTACCAAAAGCAGGAAACGTTCTTATCAAATGAGAAACATAGAACAGGCCGAACCGCTGAGAGCACCGGCCATCTTCTCCGGTTAAACCCTGGCCAACCTATTTTTACAAGCTGTCGACACGACAAAACCATTTTATTAATAATATCTGACTTTCTCTTCAGTCATGTCTGTACCATGCGTTTGCAAAATTGTGATTTTAGTGCAGAGAAAACACGTGAACTCCCGTAAGACCTAATCCCAATTCTTCCGGATTGTCTTTGTTGTCTGGCAGCACATTTCATGACAGAGTGAGGTCACACCACTGTGTGGTTTCAGTCATCCAGCTTGCATTACAGAGCTATAAACCCCCAGGGAGAAATGCAGTGAACTCAAATAGCAGCAATGGCCCTGCTGGGTGTATTTGAGGTAGCACGTTAACGGAGCCGGTACCTGGGCAGGGCCTTCTGGGGGCACACAGAACTCACACTCGCATGGCTCCCAGTCCTCCCCTTCCTCACTACCCTCACTGTCCTCATCCTCCTCATCCACCTCCTCAGGCGGCTTCAGCTGTGTGATCACCAAGTAACCCGACGGGTCAGGCTCTTCCGGAGCCTTTCCATCCTCAGAGCATTCTGGCTCCGGGGAATGTTGGGGATCGGAGAGTGCGGGTTCTCCAGAGAGATTGCCTTGTTCTGAGCCCTTCGAAATCACAAAGTACTCCGAGGACCCACTTTGTTGCGGGACTTTGTGGTGTTCAGTGAGTTCATTTTCCTCAGAGGACTGTGCGTGTTCAGACACATTACTTTGGTCAGATGGCAGTTTTTGTTCAGAGGCTACACTTTGCTCAGAAAGCTTGTGTTCTCTAGAGAGTGTATTTGGTTGGGAGTGGCCGTGTTGGGCAGATGATGAGTTTGGCGCAGAAAGTGCCTGTCGGTCTAAGATCTGGCTACAATCAGAAAGCATACTTTCACCAGAGACCTTACAGTGTTCAAAATCTTCACTCTCCTCATTTGTTGCACTGTAATTAGAAAGCTCATAATGGCCCAGGAGATCACTGTGTTGAGTCAGCTCACTGGTTGGAGTGCTCTCACAGTGTTCAGAGGACTTATTCTGTCCAGAAGAATAAGAGGCTTCCGCAGATTCATGGTTTTCAGGGTGCTCACAGTGTTCTGAGGGTTTGCAGTGTTCAGAGGACTTGCTTCCTTCAGGAATAGCACAGTCAACACTGTGCACATGTTTGTCAGCAAACTTCTCAGATAACTCTTGGTGTTCAGATGATGCATGCTCTTCCAGGTTTTCACTTTGTTGAGATAATTCACCATGTTCAGTAACATCACTTTGTTGAGGTAATTCACCATAGTCAGTCAGCTCATTTTGTTGACATAATCCACAATGTTCAGGGACTTCACTTTGTTCAAGAACCTCGCAAAACTCACAATGTTCAGAGAACTTACCATGTTCACAAAGCTCATACTCTTCAGTGTCACTTTGTTCAAACTCACATTGTTCAGAAGAATCACTTTGTTCAGAGAACTTGTTTTGTTCTGAATGCTCACTTTCTTCAGAGAGCTGTTCTGTGTACTCACAACATTCAGTCAGGTCACTTTGTCCAGAGTACTCACTTTGTTCTGAGCAGTCGCTTGGTTCAGAGTACTCACTTTCAGACAGCTCATTGTCCTCAGAGGACTCACATGGTTCAGAATATTCAGTTTCTTCAGAGAGTTCATTTACTCCAGAAGGTTCGCTTTGTTCCGAAGACTCACTTTGGTCAAAAGACTCGCTTTCTTCTGAAGATTCACCTTGTTCTGAAGGTTCACCTTGTTCTGAAGATTCACCTTGTTCTGAAGATTCAAATGGTTCTGAAAACTCACTTTGTTCTGAAGATTCACCTTGTTCTGAAGATTCACCTTGTTCTGAAGATTCACCTTGTTCTGAAGAATCACTTTGTTCTGAAGAGTCACTTTGTGCTGAAGATTCACTTTGTTCTGAAGATTCACTTTGTTCTGAAGATTCACCTTGTTCTGAAGATTCAAATGGTTCTGAAAACTCACTTTGTTCTGAAGATTCACCTTGTTCTGAAGATTCACCTTGTTCTGAAGATTCACCTTGTTCTGAAGATTCACCTTGTTCTGAAGAATCACTTTGTTCTGAAGATTCACTTTGTGCTGAAGATTCACTTTGTTCTGAAGATTCACTTTGTTCTGCAGATTCACCTTGTTCTGAAGATTCAAATGGTTCTGAAAACTCACTTTGTTCTGAAGATTCACCTTGTTCTGAAGGTTCACCTTGTTCTGAAGGTTCACCTTGTTCTGAAGATTCACTTTGTTCCGTAGCTTCATCTTGTTCTGAAGATTCACCTTGTTCCGAAGCTTCACCTTGTTCTGAAGCGTCATCTTGTTCGGAAGCCTCACCTTCTTCAGAGAACTCACTTTGTTCCAAAGACTCACCTTGTTCTGAAGACTCACTCTGTTCCGAAGATTCACCTTGATCTAAGAGTTCACTTATTTTGGTTACACCACACAATTCAGAAGGCATGCTTTGGTCACAGAACTCCCTTTTCCCAGGAAGTTCACTTTGTCCAGCGATCTCAAAGTGTCCAGGGAGCATGCGGTATTCAAACAGATCACTTTGGTCAAAGACTCCACCTTTTTCAGGTAACTCTGAGTGTACAGTCTTTAGTTCAAACAGATTCACAGTTGTGTCACTTTGTACAAGCAGCCTGTGCTGTTCAGAACCGCCACATGTTTCGCAGAGCTGGTGGCGTTGCACGTGATCCAAAACGTTTGAATGTTCAGTGACCTTACGATATCCAGAGAGTTCTCGCGGTTCAGAAACGGTGTGTGCAGAGAGTTTGCCTCCTTCAGGCGTGGCGTCTTGGCCCAGTCGCTCATGTGGGTGGCAATCCCTCCTGTGTTTGGTGACCTCAGAAAACTTGCAGCTTTCAGAAATCTCACACATTCCAGCAGGTCTCTCTTCTCCAGATACTTGCCCATTCTCAGAGACCCGACTGCTTTCACTGCCGTTTTGCTGAAGAGGCATGTCACATTCAGAGATCTTGCAAGATTCTAAAACCTCCATCACTCCTGGGAGTTTCTTGGTGCCCAAAGCCTTCCTAGTCTGCATGGGCCCATGGCATTCAGTATCACCGCAGAGTTCAGAGCACTTGCCACCTTCGCAAGGTCCAAAGAGTTCTTTGCCGTGTTCAGGCCTACGGTGTTCAGAGGCCTCAGGACTGACGCAGGCCTTGCAGTGTTCAGAGAATTCAGAGAAACTGCAGTGTTGAGAACCTTTGCAGTGCTCAGAAGGCTCACAATGTCCGTAGGGATTGTAGCATTCAGACATCTCACCAGATTTAGAAGCCTTGCTTTTCCCATACGCTGACCTGTCCGCAAAGAGCTTCCAACAGCCACAAAAGGCACCCGCTGCAGGAGGACCGCAGAGTCCAGAGTCGTCTCTGTAGTGTTCAGAAACTCTCTGGTGTTTAGAAACCCGTTGGTGGTCAGAAACTCTCTGGCGTTCAGATACCCGGTGGTGCTGAGAGAGCTTGCAGCACTGAGGGAGCTGAAGGGGTCCTGGCAGCTTGCTTTCCTCAGGAGACTGGCTGAGCCCGCAGCCCGCCGGACGGTCCGGCGTGAGCAGTGTGCATGTCGACATGATCAGAGGGTCACATCTACACTGCGCCGTGTACTCAGACCCTCTCAGGAGCACTCTGCTTGTTTATTTTGGGGCTTAAGAGGCGTGACAAATAACTCCTGGAATATCAAATCACTATAAAAAGCTGAAGAAGGCATGAATCTGACACCCACACCCTGGTCCTTCTTCAACTCCAGACCCGTAGTGGCAGTCCATCATGTTGTTTTCCAAGAACACGGCCAACTAAAATACTGACAGATACATTGCCCAAAATTTGTGAAATATTAATTGACTATTGACAACTTTGCAGGAATAATTTTGTAAATAATAATATAGCAGATATTGGTCATATCACATCATATTTGGCATCAAAGAGAACCCAATACTAAAAACTTCTTGAAGCTTTTAGCTTCACAAAAAGTGGAAATTTACATTTTGTCTTTATAATTTAATAGTCAGGTGACTCATGGCAATGGCAACATGATACAATGGAATAAGTAAAATATTTATTGATCATAACAAGTAAGCAAGTAAACGGGAAAAAAAGGAAGAGCAAACAGGGGTTTCCAGTTTCAACACTGACAGCACCGATCACGTGATGGGCAGCCACCTCATTCACACACAACCCAGAAGCCGAAGACTGAGAAACACAGAAAACGAGATCAGTAAAATAAATTACCTATACTAAACATTAAAACTGACATTAGAAAACAAAGGTAAAATTCCTAAAGAGTAAGCCAAAATAGATGGAAGACCACAGAAATTAGCCACACTCATCATTTGAGGGGACTAAATAGCACCATAAATCCGCAAAAATACACCAAACCATACATGCAAGGCTGAATTACTTTGAACTCAATTGGTCACTGATACAAAAAAAACATGAACCTTTACTCGCAATGACAAGGTTATAGTCAAACATGTCCTAAGTTACTGTACATCCAAAAAAGACACATTAGTCAGCTGGTCCTGAAGCATATTAGCCTGAACTGGACTAATGACCTTTAAAACTCTTGGACCTGCTGTAGTGCTCTTGAAAATGGTACCTGAATTATTTCCGTAAATGTTTGTCAAGGAGTTCTATATAAACATAATATATTGACCAGGCAAATACATAATGTAACATAATGTAATGTAGCTTTAATCAGACCTTGCATTCCCACACTGCAATAAAAAAAGAGATCAACAAGCAAAGCGAGGTTAACCAACACAGACATACATGGTGATTAAAAGCTAATCACTGAAAAAACTGGGTCGAGCAAACTAAAGAAAAATGAGATATGTCTTCCTGTACTTGACTTCTGGCAGTGTATCAACACCAGGTGCAAGGATATACTGTAGGGGTTATGAGACTACACTACTGTTATCAGTAAGTACCGGCATAATTATTGCCATTCAATTAAATATTTTGTTTTATGACCGTGACAGTATTGATGCGTGAGCACTTCCAAAGACCTGAGATATGAGAGGAGAGAGGGTTGAAGAGGGAGGTTTACTTTTGAGACTGTTCCATTTTCTTCCACCAAAAGGGGTGCGTTGTTGTTGACGGGGAGTTGGTCCGCTTCATCGTGACAGACGCAGCAGAAGAGACTGTGGAAAAGCCCCCGGTTCCGAGGCTTCTTCGAAGAGGCCACATGAGCTGAGGTCCCTACAAACAGAATGACAGCCATCTTAACACCAAAAAAACAGCACTCCACTGCCACCTTATGACCAGTCTCCATTTTGAAGAATATAAAAAGCATTTCATGCAATTTGTGCACTACGCGTTTTACGCAAAAAAAAAAAAAAAAAAGGATGGATAAATATAATAAGAACTAAAGCTGGGTGGACAACTATCGTTCCCAAGTCATTCAAAATAAACCTTCAAGAGTAAACATGTGCATATGTCAAGTCCATGGCGAACATATTATTAGACGTAAAACTATGCAACATGACCTCAGAAGCCTCGACCTAGCCATAGCTACAGTGAGGCAAAAGGCTTACTTCACAGAGAGATAAACAATGCCCCAGATTAGACTTGCCCGTGGGTTTAATTTTTCTTATTTTCTTCTCTAAATCATGTTTGCAAAAGACGTGAGCCAAACATACTGGGTTACATCAATAACCTAATCATTGCAAATGAGACAAATGTTCTAAAGGGAGTCTTCCAATTTGTTATAGAAAAAAAAAAAAAAAAAACCTTTTTTTTTTCCCCTCTCAAGCAGAACTTATTAGCTTGTTCTAAAATACAAGTGAAATGTTCTGGCCCCGGTGGCAAATATTGAGAGGAGTCAAAACTTTCTCACCTCATTGGCAACAGTTTTGTCTTATTCAGCAAAAAAGTATGATTTTCAGTCTAAATACAAGACTAAATTACTGAGATGGACTCGTTTATTTATTTTTTTGCAGCGTGCCGCCCGAGGGAAACTCGGTCGGGCTCTTCTGGTGTTACACGTTAGAAATAGAGTGCACGTGCAGCTGCTCCAGCTCGCAATGTGCACTGGGCACATAAAGACCGCTCACGCCCAGCCATAAACGGAACTGGCACACAAAACAAGACATTGTGTGTCAATCGTAAGGGAAGGAAGCCACCTTCTCAGTGCGGGTTTGCAACATACTGCAGCGCGCATGCTGCGGTCAACGGGTGCACTTCTGTGTTTGTGTGTAAATGTACACAGGACAACAAAGTGGCACTAAAAGGAGACCTGTTCATTCATGGAGCATTTACAATTTTGCGATCGGACACAGGAAGAGTCTATGTTGGTCCCGCTACCAAAATGTATGGACAGTCATCGCATATTTATCACTTTGTTAAAATATACGTACATAGAGAAACAATATACATGAGCAACTTTTACAGTTTGCAGCATTTCTACAACTTCTATCCTGTTACTGTAACCATGGCTTCAGAGAAAGGGGCTCAGCCTTTTCTTGTCAGGGGTGAACTGCGGAGATCAGCAGATTTGAGCTCTCCTTATTTTACACTGTTCACGATGAATACAGCCCTCTACATGTCCGACATTCCACTCAGATACAAGATCCTTCAGAACAACTCGACAGCTTGTATCACGCCATTAGTGGGAGAAATCAGATGCCCTCCGATGATTTGGTGACATCAGTGCCATGTTGGACACAGATTTCCTTGTAATGGAAGCAAACACAGCTGCTGAATCTACTGAAAGATGTGACAAGCCAAAAGGCCTATAATTACAATTAATCTAACTAAGCTGATGGAACCAATGTGGGTGTTGACATTATAATATAAATATACTGATCCCTTCAGAAAGTATTCACCCCCTTTGATTATTTCACATTTTGCCATGTTTAAGTGTGAAATTATACATATTATTAAACAATAATTAAATAACTAAATGTTATTAAAAATCATAAACATCAAATAAAATAAAAACATGAAACTGTCTGTAGTATTTAACTCCTTTGTTTTTGCCCAGGCAAACGCAATTTCCCATACAGATCACACTAAAATGTAAATTACTGTAGGTTTACTGTAGATTTGATTATTTGAAAGAGTAAATACAGTTCAGAATAAATACGTCTCCTTGGGAGCAAAATGGCCTCAGGAATGCTGAGACCAAGGAGCTGATGTTTTCAGAGACATGAAGCTGGGAAAATGTATAAATTGATTTCTAAAGCTTTGAACGGTTGTCCAAGTGCTGTTAATTCCATAATAATGAAATGGAGAAAACATGGCACAACTGCCAAGATCAGCCCGCCCTACGAAACTCAGGATCAGGCCAGGCAGGGCCACAGCACTGCCAGAGTCACAGAGCTTATGGGCTGAAATGGGACCATGTGGAGAGGCAAGTGTTGTATTTGGTGCAACCCAAAAGCAGCTTGTCAACTAGAAAACAGTGTTCAGTAGAGCACATACTTCCACCAACAATAGGCAACTGATATTACATTACATTATATTACATTAATGGCATTTGGCAGACGCGCTTATCCGGAGCGACGTACAGTTGATTAGACTAAGCAGGAGACAATCCTCCCCTGGAGCAATGCAGGGTTAAGGGCCTTGCTCAAGGGCCCAACAGCTGTGCGAATCTTATTGTGGCTACACCGGGATTCGAACCACCGACCTTGTGGGTCCCAGTCTTGTGCCTTAACCACTACCACTATGCCCCCCCAGTTATGATATAGCAGTTCCACATACTGGATATTCACAAAAAGTGAATCATTTCGTCCATTCCATTCACATCAGAAGATGCACATTTTCTTGACTCAAACTGAGCATGAGATGCCCATTTAAAATGTACCCGTTTCATATAAAGTTTCATACAAATCCGATGATAGCTTCTGGAGATATCCTGATAACAGACAAGACAGCCAAACGGGCGGACAGATGGAATGGGAAGGAAAACATGACCCCTGTTGGCAGAGGTGACCAGGGAATATCATCTCGACCATCAAGCAAAGTGCTGACAAGCCCTTGCTGTGTGCTTGCTTCTCAAGGGGAGGGACTGGGAAGTATGTCACACAGGAAAATATGGATGGAGCCAAATTCAGACAAATATTTGAGGAGATCCTGCAAATATTTCAGTAAATAAGAAATTGAAGTTTTTTAATTGAAACACATGGTTTAAAAAATATATACAGCTTCAGAAAATATTCAGACCCTTTAACTTTTTGCACACTTTATTGTGTTTTAAATGGATAAATTAAAATAATTCCCTGCAATAAAATTGTGGCGAGGCATAGATCAGTGCAAGGGTAATAAACCCATTTCTAAAGCTTTGAGTGTTCCCAGGAGCACAGTGGCCTCAATAATTGTAAGCAGGCAAGAAAGGCTTTGGTCAGGGAGGTGACCAAGAACCCTAACAGCGCTGCAGAAGTTCAGTCACTCTAACAGCGCTGCAGAAGTTCTCAGCAAAGATGGGAGAACCTACCAGAAGGACGACCATCTCAGCAGCACTCCATCAATCAAGCCTTTATGGTAGAGCAGCTAGATGGAAGCCACTCTGGAGTAAAAGGCATATAACAGCCTGCTTGAAGTTTGCCAAACGGCATTTAAAGGAGACTGAGAGCATGAGGGAAAAGATTCTCTGGTCTGATGAGACAAAAATGTCTGGCAAACACCTGTCCCCCCCCCCCCCCCACACACTCCTGAAAAAGGAATCTCCTACCAGGGATCTTTAATTGGTCCAGAAAGCCAAGCTTCCTCTAATGATGATTGCAGAAATAGGTACCCAACTGAGATGACGTTGATCAAAAGTTGACAGGCTTGACATGTAACCATCACTTCTGGGGGTTATACCTGTTTGAGCACTCCACTGTAAGAGAGGAGCTTAGACACCTCAGCCCCATCCCTTGCCAGACTGCTTGAACATCCCTCAGTCATTCAACACATCGAAGAATCACCTAACAAGATGGTTGTCTTTATCAATGTTTGATTTTCCATCTTCCAAACTGAAAACAGCTGGGTAGCAACAGATCTCAGGGTAATGAAAAACCTGCTTCCTGGTGGTTCTTCAGCAGTTTTTGTGCAAGACTGTTTGTGACAACATGAAACTCAACAATTCACGCTCAGTTGTGTCTTGTATCAATACCATGGATGTAATTTACTATTCTGTAAGATAACAAACTCCTTATTGAAATTGAAATGAATACTTTATTTTAATGGTTGGGTTCATGTGAAAGTCACACCTACTTTACACTTCATAAGAGGTCAGAAGATTCTATCTGAAGACATCTAGGTTCCAAGCAGATGGAAATGTTAGGAATCTTCATTAGGAACTTAGCACGTACAGGCAAGTACAGGCAAGTGCCTGTGGACAAACATGTGGTACTCCCAAAATTCAATCTTTTCAGACAGCTTTCAGGTTAACCCTTACACAACATTTTTGGGATGCAAGTTAAAAAACAACAACAAAACAAAACAGTGCATTTCTTGACGTTATGAGACAAACTACTAAATCGCCATAAAACTAGCTTTCACACAAGCCTAGAGCAGGTGACCTTGAAAATGCTCTATGTAAACATTCAAGACTTACATTTCAGTCTTAAGCAATCAGGTGTTTACAGCGAGCAATGCAATTTAATTTACAAGCAGAACTACCAGTGTTTAAATGGGAAAAATTATTATATTTAAATATTTAACCATGCATTCTAAATAGCTGTGACTATGAATTTATGAACACCAAAACATGTTTTTAATTATCTGAAAAAACAACAGGCTCAAGGACTGTTTTTATTCACAGCAGGTTTTTCCAACACTCGGCACACTTTGCAGTGCTCCATCTTCACTGTCATGTTTAGTTCTCTTTGAATTATTTAATTCAGTAATTAATTAACAGTTGAAATCACTGGGGCTTAAATATCTGAAAGTATGCAAATCTGGTGAATGCAATTTCATGTGAAGTACATGTCTTAAAATTGTGAAATATGAATGAATCCCATCATACACAGTGAATCCCTGGAACCATATTTCAGAAACAATGCCTCAATGCCAAAAGAATATTTGCTGGACAAAGCTTTGGAATTTATTCAATCAAATAAACCATTCTGCATTAAGACCAGCCCGCTCATATGGGGGCATGGTCACTTACTCTCTTCAAGCGTTCATGGTGGACCGTAAAATGTGCCTCTCTGAATCTAGCAATGAGACTTTGGTTTGGGTTACCCTCATATTGCAGCAAGTCAATGTCCTTTGTATGAATAAATACAACACTATTATTACTACATTTCATTAAGGCAGAAAATGGGTTGATCTTCGTAAGCAGTTTGTAGGTATATCTGAAGAACAATGGCACGTCATGAGCTCTGTTTGTTGTTTCAGTTTGTTGTTTGTTCACATGACAGTAAGAACCTACAGAGGCCTGCTCAGCTACATGGCAAGAATCATCAAATCTCCATTCTAAACAGCAAGTACCATCATCAAATCTCTTTTCTCAACAGCAAGTACCATCATCAAATCTCCATTCTGAATGGCAAGTACCATCATAACATCTCCATTCCCAACAGCAAGTACATCACCATGAGCGCACACACACAACCACACACACACCTCTCCAGGAGCACACACACAACAGCACATACCTCACCGCCAAACACGCACACACAAACACACACACCTCACCAGGAGCACACACACAACACACACCTATAACCGCACACACACCTCACCACCAAACACGCACGCACAACTACACAGCACACCTCACCAAACACACACACAACCGCACACACACCTCACCAGGAGCACACACACACAAGCCTTCACCCAGAAGAAACAGATCATGGGGCAGCCACTACAGTCACACATTAAATAGATGGTTTTCCATGTCAAAGTATGGGAAAATTGCAGAGAACACACAAGCCAGTGAGGCTATAAATAACCCAAAAACCTCAAGTCTTCACTTACAGTAACACAAACACAGGACTCCACCACTGAGAGCGAACTCACCAAAGCAGTTCATTACTAATGGGCTTTTATTGGGCAGGTGCATACAGATTCTGAATACAAATACTGTTCCCCACACAGACACTCACTGAGCACTTTATTAGGTAATTGTTAGACTTATTTTTTTTAGTTATTGGTCTTCTGCTGCTGTAGCCTATCCACTTAGATGTTTGATGTGTTCAGAGATGCTCTTCTGCATAACACTGTAATGAGTGGTTTATTGCATTACTGTCACCTTCCTGTCAGCTTTGACCAGTCTGGCACTTCTCCTCTGACCTCTCTCATTAACAAGGCATTTTTGTGTAATACAGCACCAAGCATTAGGCTTTTTGAGCTTCTGTCAGTGCATATAGTTCCATACTAGTTCACGAGGCAGTTACCTTGTGACATCTGGAAAAAGGGGAAAGACCAAAGGTCAAAGGTTAGGGATTGAGTGTTCTGGGCTGAACTCTAACACCACAGGGTAATAGTTGGCGATGCACACACCTCATGGGCTAGCATGAACCGTGAGCAATGCACGGCCAGACGCTCTGTTGGCTAGGCTTCACAGCTGCATTAACATACATGGGAGAAAGCATAATCCATCATAATGGATCATGAAAAGAAGGCAATACCTTTACAGGAGGTACAAAACCTTCATAGGCTGGACTGCACGGGAAGTGAACTGTGTTCTGAAGACAAGGCCTGCTAAACAGCCAATGTAATAATCTTACATAACACAGCTCAAAATGTGTGAAAGCTGTTTACTGAGCGAAACCTACATTAATGGGTGTAACCCTGCTTTGTTTCCCATTCAACTTGATTATCATGATATCTGATAAACTACTCAGCAAATATTTGCATTTTTGATTTTAGAACAATAGTACAGGCCGTTGTGAAGCACAGCTCTTTTGAGTGTCAATAACAAACAGGATCATGAGCACCAGTTCAGTGTGTGGAAGGTGTGTTATTCACTTTGATATTTTGCCGTTGAGCCACAGTAGTATACACTATTATACATCAACTGCACAACCATCTTCCTGATCTGTGTTATGTATGCATGATCCAGGCCTGGGAATCTGGTCAGACTGACACCATTGGTCATAACAGCAGAAGGAGAAGAGTTCAGCTTCTCTTACAATGCAAGTCGCTCAGGATGAGAGAATCTTAAATTAATGAAAAGTAAATGTAAGGACAGCCTCAAGCTTTAAATAACAGAAAACCAGAGCTGTTATCACACAATCTCTACCAGCTAATCACCTGCTTACTGTACCTGGACCCCTGCCTGTCAAGCTTTTATCGAATCTGTGACATAATTGTCAGTGTCTGCGTTTACCCAGCGACAGACAGGCACATCAGCATCACTATCAATCGAAAGAAAAAAGGAAGAAAGAAAGAAAAAGACATTCTTGAAAACGGTCTCAGGTTATTCTTCTATCATGAGTGTTCAAGGAAAGCAGTTTTAATTAAAGAAATCCTACTCCTAAACACAAGTCAATCAATTCCAGAATTTAGACTACATCTATGAGAGTGAAACTACTTAGCTGTAGCATACAGGGAAAGCGGTAGTCCCCTATACGGCCTGTATCTGGAATGTTAGCGTGGGCGTGGACGTCGGACAGTCTTCTTTAATTTGCTAAGAAATAGTTTACAGTCAGCTGCGTGATATTGGTTATATTTTTTAATAAACGCCCTATCCCAGATTTAATATGTGCACTTTAGTGGAACAGTGACACGAATACCGTCAGTTGATACATTGTTTTATGCCGAGTAGCCAAAGGTCTACTGTCACTCATAGAACACGATTACAACTAAACGTTTCAAATGCGGAAAACTGGGGGAAATGAGTAAAGCTACAAAGTTCCGCCTCACTCCCTTCATTGCTATTGATACCAAGATCCCATGTATTATCATTACAATATTAAACCAATGGTTGCATGTTGGGAGTTTCCCTTGCAGTGCAATATCACCATGCACTGTGCATAGTCCAACTTCGTTAAGGAAGTTTTAATGGGTACAAAGTTGCGTGGTGATGTTTATGGCTTAATGGTTACCTAAACGGGTATTATTCCGAGGTAACTTAATTGAAAACAGCAAGGTTTCAACGCATTGCAGTTGCTCGTTGGATGCTTCATTGCTAGCGAAGTTAACCTGTCTGCGTGATGGTGTCATCACCACGAATGCATTCAACTGTCAAAGACTTCGGTCGCCCCACATCTAGTCTCGGTTACCACAGCCATTGATCCAGTATGATCGGCATGGGTTCAGCCTTTTCTGTGGCCCGCTGTCATACTGTTCAAATCTACGCTATGAGGCAGCACTAATTTATAGGCTATATTCAAATGTAAGGCTATATTAAGAAAAAAAAGTTTCTGTTTGCATACAACATCGAACGTTGCTGGAAGCTTTTTATCTCGCGAAAGTACACATTTGATATCATAAAGCACTGTCCCAGCGATAGGATGGCCTACGGAAGACAGTTTGACATGTGCGGTACAAAACAACTGGCGAGATTCTTGAGAAGTTTTCAAAAACTTACTTTTCTCTCGCAATGGAGCATTCACCTCTTCATCTCTGCTAACTTGGGTGATGACTGAAGAGGACGGGTGCTCCATTAGATCCGCAAATCCAGAATAACTGCAGCTTGAAGTATTTTATTCCTTATCAAGTTTGATAGCTATCTAGCTATGTTAAAAAATATATTTTTTTTGAAAAAAGATTAACAGCCGCGACCGTTAAATATAAACATAATGCATACATAAATAGGCGTCACTCTTCCGGGAAAAATATAAAAAGAAACAAATACAAATTAAATATATAAAAGGGGGAGTTTCTTGTTAACTTTGTTACAACATGGAGTTCGGCTCTGCTCTGAATTTCAAGATACAAACATGGAACTTGACCGTTTCAAGGCGTCCCCTTCTCTTAAAGCGGCAATAAAAACTCCGTATACTGAAAGCGATGAATGTTGCCAGATCTGAATAACGTATGTGCCGGACTACTACTACTACTATTGTCTCAATTTGATTGACAAAACATATTAACAGTGACTGATACATGGTACGTATTTTAATTGTATACAGTTAATATTTTTTTTCATAATTTTGTTCCTTAAATAAGATATATAATGTTAAAGTAATGTATGCTCATGTTTCAACTTGGTATTAATTGCTTACAATTTGTCTGCCAGTTAGTAAAATAATAATAATAATAATAATAATAATAATAATAATAATAATAATAATAATAATAAAACATGACTCGGGCTAGAGGCAACGAGCTGTAAACATAAATATATTTTAGGACATGGACGATCCCCATCCCAGAGTAACCTTTTGAACCGCCAGTGAGCATGGTCGCGATCAGCTTGCACGGGTCAATCTGGGCTCAGGCGGCGCGATACTGGCCTGGCACCCCGGCGCATTTTCACAGTCTGCTTTCGCTTCGTGGACAGCGGGGCTGTGCAGAATGCAAACTGGGTAGCAGCTAACGGCGACGGGAAGTCACACACAATGCGACTATTGAGGTGCAGCTCCTACCCGGAGTCAGTGACGCAGTGGTCCTTTGAAAACACCGGGCACCCTTAGGCCTCGCTAATTCTAAGTGGTTGCTCCATAACAGATTCGCATTAAACACAGCCTGCATCGGCCTCTCTTTGGCTCGTATTTATCTCCGTCCTATGGGTTATTGGACTATCCCGTTAGTAACCAAACTATTAACCCGATAGGACTCTAAAACTACAATAACACTTATTTTGTGTAACGACGGCCATTCAACATGTGTTTTAAATAGGCCTATATGTGGACTGTGTCCGAGTTTTAGTACAGTAGCCTACGCTATAAGTTACACGGCCTCAAACTGGATTGCTCGAAGTATTTCTTCTGTAAACAGATTTATTTTAACGTCATACCTCTTCAAGCTGCACCTCTCCCCATCCCTCCCTGTAAACCTTAATTGTTGTCTTTACGTGTGTTATTTATTTGTGTATTAGGATGATACCTTTGCTAGTTTTGTTTGACTAGGTAAGCATTTATTCATACATTTGCGTGTATTACGATTAAAAAGAAACCAGATGATGAAATAGGCCCTGGTCCTTATGTTTGTTGTACAGGTAGCAGTTGAAATTGTACTTCCCTCTAGGGCCTTTCAGCGCACTTATCCCTGGTTATGGGTATGCACTTTGCGCTTTTTTGTACGTCGCTCTGGATAAATGCCATTAATGTAGTGTAATGTAATATCATCGTCCATCACTTCATACTTTTTATTCAATTCAATTCAATTTTTATTTGTGTAGCGCTTTTTACAAAGGGCCTTTGTCGCAAAGCAGCTATACTTTCTCCTTGATGCAGCCACCCAAACCCTAGCCCAAGATTTCGTTTCTCTGATAATGACACCATATATACTGTGCGATTATTTGTTTATTTGCATGTTTTGATTTGATTTATTCCTTTTCATGCCTGAAAAGAACGCGGCAACCCTTCTCGCCTATAAAGACACAGAACCTGATACTCTGGAATATCGGCAGTAAATCTACGTTGCCCGTTTAAGACTCAGAAAAAACTGCGCAAACAAGTTTTCAGAGATCTATCCGCTTTATTCGTTTGGGGGATGTACTTTTTTCTTCATATACTGGTGTGTTTGCATGAGTTTTCCGAAATTAGCACGGGTATTTCTTGCTTTTAACCGGTGGTATTTCTCTAATTGGTATCTGTGAGATAAGTTTAATGCAATATGTGAGATACTTGCGTTTAATGTATGGTTAAAAGTTTTGTCAAAGTTTCCTCCCAACTTTGTTGGTGGGAAAGAACAGTCAGCGAGGGGAGCCTTGAAACTGCGCAAAGTAGAACGGAGGCTAGGCTAGGGAGAGTCACCAAAGTTTGTGAACTCTCTCGCCTTGATTAGCTAGTTAGCATCAGTATTCATGGCAAACTGTACGATGTCAGCACCAAAGCTCGCATGTCGTTTAAATAAATAATAAATGAACAATCGTGCGCATTTTATTGGTATCAGGGGTTTATATTATTATTATTTTAATTTTTTTGAAGCGCGGGAAAACATCTCGTCAGAAATACGAGCTGCGTAGTTGCACCCAATAGTAGGCCTGTTATAATAGCATCGCGCGCCCGCATACGGATCAGAACTTGTGTTCCATTGCTTACTTTTTCATTATCCAACAGACCTGATCAATCTTAATATATTGCAGTTGTGCCGACACCTGGTCGAAAATAGTTTTCCTATCCCGCCCATTTAGGCCACATAAGAAAAAGGAAAAAAAAAAAGAAAAAACGCAGAGAAAAACGTACAGTTGGCAGTAGCAATGCATTACTCAAGATTGCACGCATATTCCAGACTGTGACGGCAGTGCGCTGGACCTGATCTAGCTTCCCTTTCGCAACGCGTCTGTCATGTATCCCACGCGTGCTCAGTCGCCATGGATGTCCAGCTCGGATATGTATGTTTGGACGGGCAGAGCCTTACATGGGCCTCTGTGCTCTTGGTTGCTGATAACCAGATGACCATTTATGTGCTGTCTCATATTGTGAGACTGTCCACCCAGCACAATATATATGCATGCAAAGTGCCACAAAGTTTTCATATTTCATTCATATATACAGGTATCACCAACCAAGTGCCTTCTTGAAATCAATTTTTATACTTATTAAATCTTCTGCTGCTGTAGCCTATCCACTTAGAGGTTTGACGTGTTGTGTGTTCTGAGATGCTCTCGTACATACCACTGTTGTAATGCGTGGCTATTTGCCTAACTGTCACTTTGGAACTGCTTGGTTGGACTAAAGCCTGCACCCAGACTGGCACTTTCTGGGTAAGATGGAGGACCTCTGATTTAGGGTATGCTTGTTGGATGCCGATTAATATCAAATGTATGACAATGCACATTTCATGAAATTTCTCACAATATTATACATATACATATACATTACACATTTTCTTGATGTGTTGCAAATTTACATAACCTTGCCTTACACAACCTTTCCATTCATGTATAGCACTTCAACTGTAGTCTGAAGCAAAGTCATTTCAACAAATATGTATATAAATGGGTATAACACACATATGAGGTTCTGGCATTTTTACTTTATCTGCTTTTCGTGGTGATTTTTTTTTTAATGCGTCAAAATATGGTCAGTTATGGTTCCAGGTTGTTACACGAGGTGTGTAGAAAAAGATGTAAAGCCCCAGTGCTTCAGATGTATGGGAAATAGATAGTATATTAAAATAGATGTAAAAATAGAATATGTTAAAAAGTGATACTTGCAAGAGAGGGAACTGAAAAGGATCATGTTGTCATAATTTGAAGAAGGATAGTAAATTGCATTAAATAACAAAGTTGCAAAGGGAAAGCAGGGAACTAGTTATACAGGTCTTTCTTCTAGAGGTTTCCTACAAAAACTTGGAAATACTACCTCTTCACCAGTTAACAATAATCCAGAACAAGCTTTAATAAGAAATTGTGATAAATGCAAACATTAATTATATTAGTGTTTAATTATATGCACAGAAATTATTTTAACAGATTATTATTTCACAGAGAAATTTGGTCTGGTGGGGCTGACAGTCGAGGGGTGGGGGGGTTCTGGTGGGGCTGATAGTGGGGGGGGGTTCTGGTGGGGCTGACAGTCGGGGAGGGTGGGGTTTAGCAGGGCTGACAGTTGGGGAGGGTGGAGTTGGGGGGTATGGGGTGGCTGACAGTGGGGGGGAGGGGTCTGGTAGCTTCTGTGAGAGGGAGACAGTGGCCTCCTCTCTCGGGCTCATAGAACATCGACGCGGGCGAAGGACTGGTCCGTTCCCAGGTTGTTCTCCACAAAGACCTCGTACTTCCCTGCATCTGCATGCTGCGCGTTTTTGATGGTCAGGATGGTGGTCGTCTCCCCGATGTCATAGAACACTCTGGAAAACAGCGGCATTCATGGTTGGACTGTGTCAATCTGCAAGCACTAGCAGCAAGTGTGCCTAACAACTGAGCCCAAACTATGGCCTGCTGGAGGGTTTGGTTTGGCCTGTGAAAGCGGTGGTAACTAAGAAATAAATAATACAAAAATCTGATGGGAATTGCCTTATTTACTTATTTGCCTTATTGACTTATTTATTTTTACAATATCTAATATTATGGCCTGCCAGCTTTTTTGCTTTGGTTATGGGCACTAAGCTGAAAACTGTCTGTTTTGCGTCATGGCCTTTCAGCGCTGCTGATGCCTCAGTATGGTTTATAAAGGACGTCCTTGTTTATTATTTAGGGCCATGTGTTGGTTGTTTAGGGCCAGGTATTGGGTGCTTAGGGCAGGTGTTGGGTATTTAGGGCCAGGTGTTGGGTATGTATGGCCAGGTGTTGGGTATTTAGGGCCAGGTGCTGGGTGTTTAGGGCCAGGTGTTGGGTTTTTAGGGCCAGGTGTTGGGTATTTAGGGCCAGGTGTTCGTTGTTTAGGGCCAAGTGTTGGGTATTCAGGGCCAGGTGTTGGGATTTTGGGGCGAGGTGTTTGATATTTAGGGCCAGGTGTTGGGTTTTTAGGGCGAGGTGTTGGGTATTTAGGGCCAGGTGTTGGGATTTTAGGGTCAGTTGTTGGGTATTTAGGGCCAGGTGTTGGTTGTTTAGGGCCAGGTTTTAGGGCGAGGTGTTTGATATTTAGGGCCAGGTGTTGGGTATTTACGGCCTACCTGTCATCCTCCTCAATGTCCTCCCCGTCTCTGAGCCAGCCCACATCTGGAGGCGGCTCTCCACCAATCTCTGCCTTCAGCACCACGGTGGCTCCGCCCACCACGGTCTGATTGTTTGGGCCTTTTGTAATCCTTGCAGGAGCTGCAGGATTAAACCCATCACACTGATTAACCATGTATTATCACACTCACAAACATCTGCAGGAAATCTGCAGCAAACACTGATTCAGTTTAATAGCTTCATGGGTTAGGAATGTTGATGTTGAACCCTGTGCATACAAAGCTGGACCAACTATATTTTTCGAGTTTTGATGCTTTTTCTCCCAAATCTTAGGTCCATCCATGTACTAGAGCAGGCCCACACACATCAGCGTTCTCTTCCTGGTTTTAGTATCTAAAACGCCCACAAAACGTTTGCAGTGGCCAATTGCAATGGTTTTACTTGGATCAGTTTGGAACACAAAAGGAAAACTCAAAAACACGCAAAATATGCAGCTGGGCCTTTAACATGGGTGTGAGCCACCCTGAATCAAACTTATTCACTCTTGTGAAACACTAGCAGTAGTTAGAGCTGAGAGCTTTCAGGAGTTATCATCATCAGTTATCATTTAAACAGAAGTTATGGCTCTGTATTGCAGTGGTGAGCGAGTCTCGGCCACGCGCAGGCGTGTTGGGGCGTACGCACCCTCCACGATGATACGGGCGGATCCCGTGGTCATCCCAAAGGGGTTTTTGATGGTGACGGTGTACTGGCCCAGGTCCTCCAGCGTCCCATCACGCACCACCAGCGCCACCACGTCGGGGTCCTCGAACACGTAGCGGTACTTGAGCCCGTCCTTCAGCTCGCCGCCGTCCTTGGCCCACACGATGAAGGGGTCGGGGAACGCGCTCACCCTGCACTCCAGCCGGGCTGCGCTGCCCTCCAGCAGCACCACGTCCTTCAGGGGCTGCAAGATCTTAGGAGGACCCTTCTCCCTCAGCTCCTTACGCGATCTGGAGGGAGGGCCGGAGAGAGTCAGTGTGTGTGTGTGTGTGCGTGTATGTCTGACTGTGTACGTGTATCTGTGCATGCCTGTGTGTGCTTTTATAGGGTGTGTGTGTGGTGTGTGTGTGTCTGTGTCTGTGTGTTTGTGTGCGTATGTTTGTGTTTATGTGTGCATGTGTGTGTCTGCGTGTGTGTGTGTGAAGGAGGGGGCAGACCCAGCTCTTTTGGCAGATGCATGTTTTAAGCGCATCCAGGTCTACCCCTGTCTGCTGCCAAAATATGAACAGGCCTCACCCCCAGCGCTTTGAGTATTAGCACAGCTGGTAGGCGCTGGAGAGCTACCTGTGTCCCCTGTATGAGGCCTGGATCCGAATCGCTGCCTCTTGGACCTGCGGGTCACCAATGTCAAGGGTCAGCCCAGCCGGGGCCACAGCCACAGACATCTATTAGGACGAGACAGGAAATTACCTATAGTCCTCACAGCCAACAGACTACAGCACATCAAATCTCAATTATATTTCATTTAAATATATTCAAATTAAGCACTCACAGAAATATTTCATGAATAAGTGTCACATATCATATGACAAATATGTAAAAAAGATACATTTGATTTGAACAACAATCTGTTCATTAACAATGCTATTACCTTGATTGAAAATGCTTGGGAATCTCAAATATCGTATATGATTCTCAATGATAAAAAACATTAAGACACTGATGGAATTTGTCAGTGTTTGCCTCATTACCTGGAGTTACTCAAGCCCAGGGGGTAAGGTTAGTGTAGTTTTCTACGTCCAATGTGGAACTAAATCAGACTACAGTACACTGCCCATAGAACCAGCGGATGCTAGTAAGAATCCTTTATTTAGTTGATGGGACAATGCACCTTAACAATATTACTGTAATTGTGCCATGTGCTAACCAGGGAGGCTAATTCTCATATGTAGTCTCTGGGCTCCATGTCTTTGATCAAACGGAGTAAAAGTTATCACACTGTCCCATGTGTGAACAAATAGGACTGCTCCATTTTGGGATTTCGTGCCAACTTCTGTTCTTGATTATTTAATAAGCTCAATCTTGATCTTACCCTGCTCTGGTTACACAGCTGTTAGAAGGCAAAGCCGGGGGAATCAAGTTAATGCCATCATACAGACCTGCCCACCCAGAACTGGAGTCAAACATGGGTCAAATACGTAATTGTTTTGGATTTGAATATTTTTCGACACGTTACTGAGCTTGTCTGGTGTATTGGAACCTATGAAATACTGGTCATCTTGGTTGGCTCAATAGAAAGATCAATCATTATAATACATTACATGTATTGGTATTTGGCAGATGCTCTTATCCAGACAAAGTGCATACCCATCACCAGTCGAGCACAAAAAAGTATTTGAGCCCAAAACAATCGTGTATATGGCCCAGGTCAAACACTCCATCCATCGTCCTACTTTTTGCTGTTTAAGCTAATTCTATGATCTCACACAATATAAAAATCTTCTCGACATAACCATGGTGATATCACCAGAATCTTACCTTATTAGAACAGATGCAAACCTTGGCCCGCCCAAACTGATCGAATATGCCTGTTCAACAGCAGAAAAGCAGGGCTCTTTGCCCACCTGTCTGTACAAAAAACAGGAATGGTGTGCCTTACCCTGGAAGCGGTCCGAGAGACGGTCCTGGTGGAGTCCTCCTCTCGCTCTCACAGATGGTGGGCTGCCACCCCTCCGGGCGGGTGTAATATGTATATATAATGTACAGGGCTGTCCGTAGGGGATTCATCGCTGTAGCCGGGCCAGGGAGGAGGCCAGAACATTCCAGAACATGGCCTTCTTTGGAGGATGTGGGGATTCCTGAGTGTGGCAGCACTGATAAATGATGCGCTGCCCCCTGCTGCCAGCCGGACCTTATATAGCCCTTACATCCAATGCCCCTGGGGGGTCAGAGGGGCACTGATGCTGGGGAGTGGATGCTAAGGAAATGGGGGGGGGGGGGGGGGGGGGGGGAACGTGAGTGGTCCCTTGTGCAAATGCGAACAGGTGGAGTTCAGTATAGAGCAGATGAGAAGTACATAATGCACTGCACTGATTGACCGGCTCCAACTGATGGCCTTTTCTATATGGAGTCACCACCCCTACACCACGCCCAGTCACATTCCTGCTCCAGCTTTTAGAGACAATTGTTTGTCTCGTCACATTCTCTCTTTCTCTCTTCCATGTCCTCCTGGGACTCAGATGTAAGTTGAGTATGTTCACTTTTGTCCATAGTTCTGTGGTACAAATGCCTGGAAAGGGTTTCCCAGATAGTCGATGAGCGCTCTTGTCTAATGTTTGTGGGAAGCAGGTCTCTGCTCTTAAGAAAATGTTTTTATCTATCTTGTGCACACTGTGTTCGGTATAAGCACTGCCCAACAGTGATATCCTGTAAATAACACAAGTTACATGAATATATCATTGTTAGATCTATGGATGCTATAGTTAATAACAAACTGATAAATTAAAATTGACTGTAGTTTTAAAGAGAAAATGTAAAAGGTTTCCTGGCTTGGAATCGATACATTTGATTGTTTCAACAAGCCACTGCATTAATGTGTGTCTTCTCATAACTCAAACAACTCTAAATATTCACATGCTGTAATGCCTGCTAGATAACTGGATGTTAATGATCTGATATGAATTTTCAATTATCTTCACAAACGTAATTTATTTTCTAATATATTGTGTTGTTTATCTTGAGTGTACACATTGAGTGGGATTTTATTCATTTATTTTGCTAGTACTGATGCCATCAGATACCTACTGCAGTGCAGTATCATGAATTTCAACGAGATTTACCCCAAACAGTTATTTATCCTCCAGAGAACTGGCAGAAAGAATTTTATTTTTTTAAATAGTATTACTTACATTCTCTTCTTATTCAATGTCCCTTGTAGTGTAGGCTTTAGCTGAGTAGAACATATGGTTCTTCAGATTAATACCAGATTCTTGTGACCCCTAGAGGGAAAACAATGAATTGCTGGGTCTTAGGACTATATAAAACACAAACCCAGTACACACCCACAGAACACAGACTACAGTTTGTCATACGCTTTTTATTAGGAGTCTTTGTACTCAGCTATCATGCCGTCGAGCCACACCAGAGTTAAATGAGTAATTCCACAAAGTTGTAAAAGTTTCCAACTGGAGTCTGAACAATAAATAAATAAATAAACAAAACCACTGGAAAAAAACACTTTACATACGATTGAAAAGGACCGTCAACTGCTGTGAATTTACACATGGCATGCTCCTGTCTGTGGGTTTTAAAGAGGCTCGTTCCCAAGAGCTGGTGCTGAATGGAGGGAGCATCTTTAATGCCGAAGGGTCTTTCACAAACCCAAAGATTCCCCACATGTAACCGTTTAATGACCCACTAAGATGTACTAAACTCTGCAAGGCCTGCCCTGGGAACGAGCCTGCCCCATGAAGCCTGTCCTTTGGACTGGGCTTCCTGTTGGGTGGGGGGCGGGGAGGGGGGCATCTAGAGACCTGGAAACAGGAACCCAAAATTAACGGTCGGGGGCAGGTACTGTACTGTTTCCATAGTGACAGAGTACAGAAAGGCATTCATATCTATGAATGCCCGTGCCCTGGAAATCAGTGGCACGTGACCAGAACCACAACCTGGTGTGTAACTCGTCTCGACATTCAACATTTATGTGGCGTAACTGCTCTGAATTCTGCTTAATTTTCTCCAAATGCAAGAATGCAGTTCACCGTACTGTATGTTATGCTGGGCTGTGCAAGAATCCCCCATAAACTCTAATAACATTCACAAGAACTCTCAAGGCATCCTGTCTATATATACACAGTCAACGTAAAAGATCATAAAAAACAAACAAACAAAAATATCCTTGTGGGCTCTTCCTATATGACCAACCATACCAATGTGAAATATTCTGAGGATAATATCATCCGTAATGAACACCGAGGCTTTGAAGGAACACTCCCAGATTTACTCCATAGATAAGGAACACAACAGTTTGTTCTGTTATTGAATCACAGTTCTATGACAGCTTCACGCCAAACATACTGACTGTATTACGCAAGCAGCTAATCGACATTCTCACACTTGACCACAAAGTCCAATTACACATTCAAGAAGACTTCTGTAAACAGTCTATTGCCAAAAAACACTGTTGCATTTGCTCAAAAAATTGGAAAATAAAAGGGAATTTTACAATCAGCTACGGTACACGACCCATATTAGTGCTGTCACTAATTTCCTGGTTACACACCATATCAAGTACAATACTTCTACTCTATTAAACCAATATCATAGGTTGTGTCCAACATCAATCCTAGTTCATGTATTGATATTGTAAATTACTCCAACGGAAAAAAAAACAGAAAACACTGATTTCAATGTTTCAAAATCATTTTAAAAATATTTTTTCAGCTATGTAGGTATGTATTGTTTTGTATTTTGTCATTTTCCCATTCTTGTTTTCTGAAACAAACAAAACTGTTGTTTTTTGCCAATTCATTTCAAAATGTCAGTAAGCTATATCAAATCCAAAAGGTAATTTCAATACATGCTATGCTGACAATTTGTGATTTAAAAAATCTTAATTTGAAATTCATCAGCATGGATTCCTATCACAATTAAATTCAGTCATATCATATTTAAAAATAAAAAAAACATATTGCAGGGGTGTGACTATGCAGTAAGTACAGAAAAAGTACTACCACAAGACAGATAAGAGTTAAAGCCAGAAAAGTGTTAGGCCAGGTTATTTTTTATAGTGAATGCTTCATGTGCCAGAGACATACATGCTTCCCAAAAATAAAAATAAAATAAAGTAAATAAAAATGACATAAAATAAAAATGCAAATCCTACTTTGTTCAGTGAAAACTAGTTCTCTCTTTTTCGAAAATAGAATCTGACTTATGACAGCCAATCTGGAGGAAGGAGTTTAGCTCCATACATTGAACAGGCAGAATCTGCATGGGCACACATCTGTGTTGTCAGGGCCTGCCACAGGACTGATAAAGGTGTGGCCCAAGGTGAAGCTAAGGAATAACTGCAGGAGCTCCCTTTCCAAACATCCCCACTTCATACCCTCCTTTTTCTGTGATCCTGTACACCCACCTGCCTCCGTCATCGGGCAGTCTCTCTCCATTTTCCACAAACTGGCATTATAGAACATAACAAAGATATAGCTTATCTAGAGTCCTGACTAATGAGGCCATCTTTAGCAGCTGTTCTGTACATACCAGTGATATTTGGTGGTCATGACTTCCTTGTGGATGTATAAGAACTCTACAGAACTAGCAGGTGTCACTGAAAGGTTTAAAGGTGCTTCAGTACAGCCACCTTCTCCTTCCCTTCCTGTGCTAGTGGTTGTACGTAGTTCTGACCATGACACTCTAGTATTGACTGAGGTCAGACCACAGCCTATAACCACGGGATCCATGAAAGAAACATTTGTTTTAATGTTTTGTCTTGCAATGACACTGGATAACTTGTCGGAAAAATATTTACCCATATTTACTGTCAATCATTGCGACTGCTGCGAAAACTCTTGATGTACACTGATAATTACTGATAAAATAATTAACACAAGAAAATAACATGACTAAGCTTTTAAATGCAGAAGAGAAAGATGAACACTTTACTTCTCCGCAAGTAAGTTCCCAGTGTGATGCTGGGTAACATTACATAATCACATCACCTTACACTTTCATCAACGGTGCTAGAGCTGGATCTTTTTTAGAGATTTTTAGAGAAGAGAGCTTCAGTCAGAGAATGTGATTCCTCATTCTGTAATGGCTCAGCATTCTCCACTCTTCTCAGCCCAATCCATCTGCAGTGACTGACGCTCAGGGGGCAAGACTGGAGTTAAGAAGGAGGCGAGAGGTTTGAGGGGAAACGGCTCCTGTACAGAACACAGAAGCAGAAGCATGCTGTCGGACGGGCGGTGAGGTATCTGCTTTGGGAGCCAGTCTGGTTTCAGGAGCGAGGCGTCCTGTCATCAGGTCTCTGAGGACTAGGCCTGTGTGGGTGTGGCCAGTCTGCCACGGAGCCCTGCCCTGCCCCACCTCAAAAGGGGTGGGGGTGGTGGAAACAAAGCCTCGGCCCTCAGGTCTGGAGCAGAAGGGGGTGGGGTCGGGGGTCGGAGGTCAGGGAGCGTGTCTTACTCCTTCCTCCTGGAGGCCCTGACATGCTATCTCCCCTCTGCCCCCCCCCCTGCCCTGCCTGCCCCCTGGCCCTCCAGGGCTGCGCTGGCTGGCTCACTTGGTGCCGGGCGTGGTGGGCGTAGGTGTGGTTGGCGTAGTCGGCGTGCTCTGGTATGAGCGCAAGAGGACCTTGTGTTTGGTGGCTGCCTCGGAGCGTCGCCGCTGCTGCTCCACCACGTGCTCCTTCAGACGGGTGGTGGTGAAGGTGAGCGTCTGCCGCCGGAGCTTCATCAGGTATGCGTCCTGCAGCCAGGCGTTACTGAAGCAGTCCTTAATGGTGGGGCGTGCCCTGTAAACCAAACGCACCCGTTAGCATGTTAGCTCGTTAGCCACCCGCCGCTAAGCCCCAGGAAATGTCAAGCCAAACAAATCCATTAGCACGTTAGCCCATTAGCCACCCACTGCTAAGCCTCACGGACTGTCAACACAAACATGCCCGTTAGCCTGTTAACCACCCACTGCTAAGCCCCAGGGACCATCATGCTGCTGCATCTTAAGCATAAATTGCAGTTATCCTTGATTTCACCAGTGTATCCAAAATCTTTTTGGATTACATGGTGACACAAAACACTGAAATTATTTACTAATTATTGAAAATGTACCTTAACCTACATAACCCACCATAACCTATACAGGGCTGTTACTGCCCACCCCCAAGTAGCCTAACCTGAATGTTGTATAAGCATTTAAGGCACTCCTTGTTGAAGTGTTCAAACTATACAGCTCAACAAACAAAGTTCATGCAGATGCTATGACGATGACTAATATACAATGTTTGCAAAAACAAAGGACACTGCATGTGCTGAGTTGCAAATTAATGCAAATCAATGTGCATTAAATGATGTATTATATTTAAGCTAACACTCTTTGCTAACACCCAAAATGACTTCTACAATTTGCCATTTTTTACATAAAATCAATTTTCCCAGCTGTATACTTTACTGAAAAAGTTTAGCTTGAGCACCTTGCTCAAGGCTACAAGGTCAGTGACCAAGCTGGTAATCAAACCTACAACTTCATCACACTACACTGCCCCCCAATACATGTCAAATACCCCACAGACAATTATATATGAAAGTATATATATGTTCACACTGAACTCTATAAAGACAAAAGCACTTTTATTGAAATGAGTATCTTCAATATTAGTAAGTCTAGGACACCTTAGAAGCACTGCACTCACCATGGATAGCTGCACAGGATCTTTTTCAGGAACAGAGATGCACTCTGGGATACATTTGGGTAGATCTTGCTGAGGTCAAATCTGGCGGCCAGGATTTTGACTTCGGTCTCCTGTGTGTCTTTCTCCATGAAAGGCAGTCTGCCGCTGAGCCTGAGGAAAGACCACAAACCCCCACTCAAAACCCTGCCTGCTCATGCAAAGCCACCAGCTCAGAACTCAACGCAAGTTATCATCATCCTGGGATGGAGCTGAAGCAGAACGAGTGAACATAGTGTAGTTTTGAGATCTAAGATTGAATTTTCAATATTCAAGCCCTGCCTCAAAGCATAATCCTATCTCATTGTACCATTTTGCACTTAATATAATGACATAACATAATGACAAGAACATGGCATTCAGCGTAGAAATGCTAGCCTTTTCCTACCACTAAAGTGTAACTACTGCTTAGTTTGCCTAAAAGCTAAATACTAGCACAGTATGAAGCCTGGTCTTGAAAAAGCCCAGTGTTTCTGCCACCACTACATGTCCCTAGCGAGCTATTCTACACAGTGAGCACTCTCTGAGTAAGGAAATACTTGCTAATGTCTTTGTGGAATTTATCCTTTGACAATTTCCATCTATGCCCACCTGCTGTTAGTTCACTTTGATAATCCCTTTAATTAATTTAATATCCTCAATAAAGTCTTCTTTTACTAAGCTTAAAGAGATTAAGGCATCTTAAGCCTTTCTTCTTAAGTTTTATATTTTATATATGGAATCAATCTGGTTGCCCTTCTTTGAACCTTTTCCAGCACCTCTATAGCTTTCTTGTAGTGTGTGAACTGCACACAGCACACAGTACTCTTAAGTGTAGTCTGTCAAGGGTCATAAGGTGAGGCTTAGATTTTTACTCAATTTTACACTCAATACTCTTGGCTAGGTATCCTAGCATCCTGTTGGCCCTTTCTTTACTGCTACAGCACATTGACTAGAACCTGAAAGGGTTTGACCAGCTATTACCCTGAACTTGAGCACATTCCAATTTTGTTCCATCCATAAAGTAACCCTGCCTTATGTTTAATTCCCATGCGTAGAACTTTTAGTTACATTGAATTTAATTTGGCAGGTTTCCGCCAACTTCTGGATTCTGTTGAAATATTCCTGGATTACTTTAGTAGATTCTAAACTGTTAGCGGTTAACTGTTAGCTAAATCTCTCAGTTTTGTATCAGCTGCAAATGTAGTAAAGTACTTTCAATGTCTCTGTCAAGAACATTTATGGAAATGAGTCCCAGCACCGATCCCTGTGGGACTCCACTTCTCACAATATCCTGCTCAGATAAAGTCCCTCATACAATTACTCCTTAGGACTTGGACTACTGTGGGACTCCACTTCCCACAATACCCTGCTCAGATAAAGTCCCTCATACGATAACTCCTTAGGACTTGGACTCCTGTGGGACTCCACTTCCCACAATACCCTGCTCAGATAAAGTCCCTCATACTATTACTCCTTAGGACTTGGACTCACATGATGAAGGTCAGGACCCCGATACTCCACATGTCAGCAGGGGGTCCCACCACGTCCCCTTTCAGCATCTCTGGAGCTGTTAGTGCAGTGACAGGAACGTAGCGTTAGAAAACGAGGCAAGCCAACATTCCCTGTCTAACTCTGACTCATAATTACATAACATTTAGTATTCATAGTTTGACGATCTGCAAAGCACACTACACTACACTCTCACTACAGTGCCAGAGAACACATGAACACTTATCTGTAAGTAAAAATTATCAACAAATGTATCAAGATGTGTCTTTCAACATGGGAGAGAAGTGAATATTGAGATCATTTATAGACAATTATTGACATTTATAGTCCAGTACTATGCTTAATCTGTGTCTAAATAAATAAAAGCCCATTGTGTTTAATGGAGAAATAAAAGCTGCTTGTCCTTTCTGTGCTCAGCAGGATGTGTTCTCAGAAGCTGGACTCACACATGTATTCTAGCGTCCCCATCCGGTGGCTGTAATGTTTGAGGAAGAGCGGGTTGAAGTTTTGTGCGCTGCCGAAGTCAATGATTTTGACGGAGTTCATGGGGGTGACGATGATGTTTTCAGGCTTGATGTCCAGGTGCAGAATGCGGCGGTTATGCAGGTAATCGAGCCCCTGCAGGATCTGGACCAGGTAGGACACCACATCGTCCTCCGAGTAGCGGAACCTGGAGAGGTACAAGCAGCGGGTGAGTACAGCGACCCCAAAGCCCTACATCACATCAATGTACACCAATACACACGCTGTGGCATCACAAGGGGCCAAGTTAATAATGGTCGCTATGTCCCCATCTGGTGGGCACATGAAGGACTACAATACAAAATGGTTGCATATCCAAAGACTCCATTTCCCGATGGCCACCATCAATAAGAGTGGTGTAGGTGTTTAAGCTACCTGATTGATGCCAGAGCGGGAGACATAAAGAAGCCTGCCAACAAAGCAGGGAGAGGAGGACTTGGACATTGGAAAGCTTTTTGTGGACCCAACAGAGAAGCACTGTGATTTAACCCTTGATTGAAAAAGGACACTTTGAAAAGTGCACTTAACATTTTTTTTTTTACATAATATTTCAGCTAATCACTATTTGCTTGTTGAGTTTTACCATTTTTGTGGATCAGGCTGTAGAGTATCTCACAAACACACACACACCTGTCAATCAGGCTGTAGAGTATCGCTCACAAAAACACACACATACCCGTTGATCGGGCTATAGAGTAGCTCACACACACATACCTGTTGATCGGGCTATAGAGTAGCTCTCACACACACACACACACACACACACACCTGTTGATTGGGCTATAGAGTAGCTCACACACACACACACACACACACACACACCTGTCGATGAGGCTGTAGAGCAGCTCACACACACACACACCTGTCGATTAGGCTGTAGAGCAGCTCCTTCCCTGTGCAGCACTCGGAGATGAGCACCAGGTATCGGGGCGTGACGTAGGCCTCGTGCAGCGCCATGATGCGCTCGTGGTGCAGGGACTTGAGGATGTCGTACTCCTGCAGCACCGCCTGCTTGCTGTCCGGCTCGTATGGCACGATCTTCGCCATGAACAGGTTCCCCGTGGCGTTCTCCCGGCACTCTCTGATCACGCCGAAACGGCCCCTGTGCGAGAGAAACAGCAACCTTCTGTTTAAAGCACAACCGCACACGGTCCATTACAGGAGAAAAGGGCAACCAGATTGATTCCATATATAAAAGATAAAACTTATGAGGAAAGGCTTAAGATGCATAATCTCTCTAAGCTTAGTAAAAGTAGACTTTGGGTAATTTGATTGAGGCTTGTAAATTCATTAAAGGGATTACCCAAAATATCTGAAATATCCACGATAGCATCCACAAACTGTCTGGACCAATGACAAACATGCTTATAAAAAAACTGAAATAAAAAAAGAGAGCTATCGCTTTAACATTCCATTATAAAGGACCAATTACAGTCAGACCTGCAGCAGCATGGAGCATATATGGTAATAAATTCTATCTTCAACTACCCAGCACATAGTGAAGTATCATATGACAGCCCTAGAATGCGCTGTTAATCTCTTTAAAACACGCCCTTAAGGAAAGACCTTCTCAGTGTCCCGGCCACAAATGTTAAAACAGGAAAGGGCACAAAATCTGCAGCACGGCTCCAGTTTTATGGAAAAATCTGCCTCAGTGTCATCTCTTATATCAAGTTTAAGACCCATTTTTAAAAACCTGCTTCTCACCTTATTAAACAAATTAAATTTTATTACCGTTTTATGTGTATTGTCGCTACTCTGCTTTATTGCGTCTCTGCTTTTACGGTGAATTGCACTTGGTGCCCCATACAAGAAAAGCACTGCAGAAAAAGCCATTATCATTACATAGCTATACTAAGAAAGTCGTCAAACCGTGATGAATGATCATTTATGCACCAATGCAATGACAGGGACAATGTACTGTAGATTAGCTGGCTGAATGATTCCATTCTGCTCAAGCTAAACTAATCTGTGACAGAAGCTTTGGCACAAAATGGCTGCCGTGGCAAAGTTCCCCCGCCTCTACAGTAATTATTCAGTAATAGTTGAGTTGCAGGGCGTTACCTGGCCTTTTCGTCCATGAAGGTGTAGGGTTTCTGGGGGACCCCCTGCCGTAGGCTGGTCTCTCCAGGCTTGCCCAAGGGCGTCCTGCGGCCAGAGGGTGTGATTCGCCCGGAGGGCGTGGCACGTCCCGTGGGGGTCAGTCTGGAGGGTGTGGTGGTGCCGTCGCCCACAGGGCTCAGGCTGGTCACCAGGACAACAGGGGGGGAGAGGGAGGGGCTGACCACCTGGGCGGGGGCTGTGGGGGAGGGGGCGTACAGGGGCACAGAGGAGATTGGCTTACCAATGGCCGGGGGCGGGGACACCAGAGGGGGCGGGGCGGTCTGAGACAGGGGAGGGACCACGTTGACAGGGCTCTGTGGTTTGGGCAGGATGGGAGGCAGGGCCTTGGTGGACAGGACTTGGGTCTGAGTGGGAGGCGCTGCGGTTGAGGCGGTGGTGACGGTAATGTTTAGGGTGGTCTTTGCCTTGGTGGGGGTGACGGAGGGGGAGATCTGGATGGGTGTGACGGTGCGGTGGGGTGGGGAGGGCTTGGCCGGGGGGGCAGAAGGCACATCAGCTGGAGGGGTGGGGGACGGAGGCTTAGCGACCCCAGCGGCAATGCTTCGAGGTGGGGAAGGACGGGTGGGTTTGGTGGCAGGGGCAACAGATTCTCGGGGTGGGGAGGGGCGGGTTGGTTTGGGGGCAGATTCTCGGGGTGGGGATGGCCGGGTTGGTTTGGGGGCAGATTCTCGAGGTGGGGAAGGTCGGGTGGGTTTGGGGGCAGGGGCAACAGCCTCCCTCGGAGGGGAAGGGCGGGTCGGTTTGGGGGCAGACTTTTGAGGTGGGGAAGGAGCAGGAGCTTGGGTTGTAACAGGAGAATCGGTAACCGGACCGCTCTCTGGAGTGGTCACGACCGCAAGCTTCAGGGAAGGGACGGTCTTCACGATGACAATGCCAGAAGGTTTGGTTCCTGTTGAATTAAATAATTTATTATGCTATGTGCTTCACCAAGTTTTCTTCCCAATAAAGTCTGTGTACTGAACCTATTTTGGACAGAGAAACCAAGAGCTTTGGCCTGTATATAATTAAGACGTCCCCAACTCTGACTTACAAGTTCATGCAAGTGTTATACGTTTCCTTCACAAACTCAGTTTGTCAACTTAGTTTTATGATTCTTGAACTCAAAATGTGTCTGTGAAAGACAAAAAGTCATTCTTGCTTTCAATGGTTAGTCAACAATACGGACAAATGACTGAATTGCAGCCCTAGAATTCAGTCAGAAACCGTAATGTTATTCTTGTCAAAAATATGGTGACTCAATCAGAATAATATCTACAGCTGAGGGCAACGTCAGGCAGCAAATCTGTTTCCCGCTGTGTGCATGAAGCCTTGAACAGAAATGAAAACAAAATGTTCATCCCCAAAAACGTCCTGCTCCTGAAACACTCAAATGACTGATAACATTCTCTTTCACAAGATTGTCAGAAAGCTTTTCTTGTATATTCCTTTTAAAGATATTTGGAAGTGTAAATTGTAAAGACAAGAACATTAAATATTGCTGGTAAATATTGCTTAAAAATATATGGTACCCTATCAAATCTGCCACTTTCTTTATCTAAATCAATTTGGTGATACATTTACATTTGTACAATATATGTGATTGTTTTATTGAAATATCTGGACGTGCAAAGCACATTTCCTGTAAGTGTCTACTGTAGAGTCCACACACACTCATACCTGGAGAGTCCACACACACACACTCATACCTGTAGACTCCACACACACACACTCATACCTGTAGACCCCACACACACCCTCATACCTGAAGAGTCCACACACACACACACACACACACTCATACCTGTAGACCCCACACACACCCTCATACCTGGAGAGTCCACACACACACACACACATACTCATACCTGTAGACCCCACGCACACCCTCATACCTGTAGAGTTCACACACACACACACCTGTAAGACTCCACACACACACAATCTCATACCTGTAGAGCCCACACACACATACCTGTAGAGTCCAAACACACACGTACCTGTAGAGTCCAGGCACACTTTCTCGGAGAGGTTGCTGTAGGGCCCTTGGCCGGCCTTGTTGACGCAGGCCACCCTGAACCTGAAGGTGCCCCCTGGTGGAAGTTCAGTGGCATTGTAGTAGCACTCAGCCACACCAGTCGCTACAATCAGCCAGTTTGCTTCACCTGGAGAGAAAGACAGACAAAAGGAAGGGTGAAACATTAACATGTACAGGTACTGCTGTATGTGTTGTCTCAGTAACTACCTGATGCAGACTAGTCACATCTCTCTTGAGATCGGCAGGAATACAAGCTGGACGGGTTGCCAATCGATCATAGGGCACACACACCATTCATTCACACACTCATACCATACCAATTTAGACTCTCCAACTAATCTACCCTGCCTGTGTTTGGACTGTGGGAGGAAACCGGAGTATCCGGAGGAAACCCACAGACATGGGGAGAACATGCCAACTCCACACAGGCCGGGATTCAAACCCACAACCTTTGTGCTGAAAGGTAATGCTACCCACTGCACTACTGTATTAAGAGTATAACCTTATACTGTAGTATGAATAGACACATATCCTCTATAATATCTTCTCAAAAATGAAAACCCTTGACCCATTTCCTTGCATAGACTTTGTTATATGAGACACTTTGAATATTCCATTTGTCAGGGATCATTACCCTGCCTCTCAAATCTAAATCCAGCCCTGGTTTTCTTTTCTCCCAGGTAATTACTACTGCTACTGATTGGCCAGACTGTCTTCACACCTTCCAGGTAAAGGGAGGGTAGAAAAACAGCAGTTGCTGATCCCTGCCATATGTTTTCATGAGTTGCATATTTGATTAAAAAAAAGAAGAATATACATGCAAATGTAATAAAATGAATATATTTCTGTCAACAATGTAATATTCACACCATTCTTATCTCACAGATCATATATTGTGTTATTCCTATTTAAATAGCTAGAAAATGAAATGCCTAGCCTGATTATAAGTGAAGAAAAAAATGGTGGATTGAAATGAAGGACAAACATTGATTTAACAGTTCAGGCCCATATTTGCCCATATTTTGGTGTAAGAGCTGAGCAGGGACCCACCCTCAGTCCTCCTCTCCAGGGAGTACGTGCAGGGGGCCAGGGTGTCTGAAGGCCTCCACAGCACCAGGGCGGTGTTCCTGTACTTCTGTGGGATCTCTGGGGTCCCAGGGCGGTTTGGCAGGCCTGGTCAGACAGGGACAGAGACACAGCGCATGGGTCACACCCAAAATTCACCCAGAATTCACTTTATTTTCAATAGGAGCTCCCAAATGACCACGCACTGGCTTCTGACGAGATTGGAGGTGAAGGACGCTAATTTTTACCCCTGCATTTGAAACCGAAGGTGACATGCAACATGGGACAGGGACAAGGTAGAGGCTCAGAGCACAAATGCAATTCGTTTTAGAAATATGCATCGAAGCAGCCGATGCAAACCACCGTCCCCGTGAGTCACCTTGTCTCATCAGCCAAGCTGGAGACAACGTTTGTCACAGCTGTAATTTATTACCCTCTGAACGAATACCTGGATGGCCTAATGAGGAACGTGTTAGCATTAGCACTATCATTAGCATTACCTATACCCTGGAAGAGCTGGCATAGATCACACTGGGGGGCAGCAGGAACCCAGCCCCACAGCCACTCTCTTCAGGCTCAACAGCCTTCTCCCTCCAGAATCACACTGCATCCGGGCATTTAGCTGACACTAACTTCCAGAGCTACTTACATACACTAGCTTTAAACAGGCAACAAAGAGCTGGTGTCATTAAGGCCACAATAGTAGCCATTAATCCAGAAATATGCATTCATAGTACGTAGTACTTAGAAACTACAGTACATACATAAAACTACAACATAAAGTTAAGCACCATACACAGTAAAATGCATTAAATAAGAAAAAAAGTGTTACATCAAGTCTTACATAGGAGATACTGTATGGACTCATACATACTCTGATAGTGTTGAATTATCACTGGGCATTTTACTGTATAGTCAGAGGGAGACAGTCTGTAAGAAATGGGTTTGTGGATGTAGTTGTAGGTGGAGTGGGGCTTATGAAGCGCGTTAAGATGATGTTTAAACAGGTGTGAGGTTTGCGAGTGTTCCCCTTCGCGCTGAGTGCACTCACGGGCCAGAGAGATGATGCAGGAGCTGGTGACGGTGGCCAGGGGATTGGTGGCCACACACTCGTACAGCCCGGCATCATTCTTGGTGGTCTTCATGATCATCAGCAGCTGCCGGCCGTCTGGACAGGAGATCATGTTCATCCTGGGGTCGATCTCCAGGGGCTTCTTATCTGTGGGGCAAACAGAGAGCATTCTGGGAGTCAGTACACCCTCCCATATGAGACTGCAAACAGAGAGCATTCTGGGAGTTCCAGTGTGCCATCCCATCTGAAAACACAAACAGAGAGGATTCTGGGAGTCTCAGCCTGCCATTCCCAATCCCAACGCATTATCAGTTGGTGGTTTCAGCTAGCTACATTACTTTAGAGGACTGCTTGCTGAATAGTAATACACATCCACCTTACACTGAGTAGTTAAAATGAATAAACCTGTGCACCAACCTGTTACCCACCACAGTTGTGTGCTTTGATCAAAATATGGACTATCTTGCACCGCATGCAACACAAAGATAGCACTGCTCCAACAAGTTCAACAGCAAATGGTAATTCAAATAAATATTGGGGAATCTCTTCATAAGCATACTGGATGCAATGAGATCAACGAGTGAGATGGTCAAAAATGGTTCCTGCTCAAAAAGTATTCCTAAGAATCATTTTCACAGATTGTGTGGCATAATAAATGACTTAAGAAAATCGTGCATAGAATACCCAATATTTTATTTGATGAAAATTTAGGAAACAAGGTAGCCAAATACATTTTATTTCTACCAACAAAGACATTGGACTCTGCGTTGTGTCTAATGCCTCATAGCTATGCTCATATTCACAGCAGATCCTTGTTGAATGTTGCTTTATTTAAACCAAAAGACAGACTAACGAAGCTTACTGTGGGAGCAGCTTTAAGATCCTGGATGTGTTGCCATGGAAACACAGTAAAGTCCCACATCATGTCAGATTTATTTCTTGAAACAAGAAAGCCCACGTCGTTCCACGGTATTGACATAAGTTCTCTGGCTAACTCATTAATCCCACTGTATAAAATACTGTTCTTAAAAACAAAAACATATCTGACAGTCTCGCTGAGAGATGTACTTGAAATATGCAATCTCTTATTGCACAGTAATGTTAAGTAGACACAGAGGTGATGTTTAGCAATATAAACAATACTATATTTAGTATCAGCTAGATCAGCACCTCTGAATATTGAGTTATTGCTTATTATTAAATGCAACATGCACACCATGAAGGTGAAGTCATCCACTAACTGCCTGTGTTCAATGCCTCATAAATGTCATTACTTTGATATTGTACTTTGTAGATCTAATGATCAGAAACTGAATGTATATTGTACATTGCATATGAATGTACAATTACCTGGAATTACGTTTTATGGAGTTACTATGCTTTAAAGGATAACCCAGTACTTTACTAAATAACATCAGGTCATGGCATGGAGTCATATTCAATATTTTCAAAGTTATCCTTAAGGTTGCCTGCGGAGGTTATTTCAAGCCTAATTTCTAACAGAGCTAAAGGATGTGTACTTCTTCACACGGCGAAGTGCTTGATATAATGTTAAGATTATGCAAATCTGACCTTTGGGAGCAGTAGTACTACTGGTTTATTTTCTACTTGATAGTTAGTTGATCGATTAATGTCACTGATTGGCCCAAAATCCCACTCCCCTGCTGTGCCAGCTCAAGATACAAGAACATGGCCCAACAGGATGTGTCACCCGGCAACCCCTTATTCTCCTCCCCTTTGTAAATGTCATGGCATGGCATGGTGTGCTGACCTTTCACCCAAGCAATGCGTGGAGGGGGGCTGCCAGCCGGGAGGCAGCTGAGAGTGACAGGATCTCCCTCCAGAAGGACATGGTCCCTCAACTTGATGTGGAAAACTGGAGGGAAGTCTGAGGAAATGAAAAGAACCGGTATCACTGAGGAAAGAGGCCATGTCTAACACGGAGTACAACCTCAAACAGAGGACAATAAGGTGATGAATATTCATAAACTGTAAGATTGTGCTGGAACCTCCTATAGTTATGAGGTGGAGGTGTAGAGCACGGAGAGCTGTGCACAAGCACTGACCAACTGGCTAGGATGTATTATCTGAGGGGAAGCCTCACATGTAAAAGCACTAGTTAAGAAAAAAAATATATTGTTGGTCCTAGAGTTTTCCCGAGGTGTTATAGTACCTGAGGCTAGACGAGAATATTGCCGACCCCGCAGAGAACCATTCTCTCGAGCGATTGCTGAAGGGATGTCTGGCTGTGACACTGTCTTATCTCTCCGGCCCCTGGTCAGGCCCCATCGATCCCACCTCGACCTGCGCTCGTCTGCAGCTGCCGGTGTACTTTTGGTAGAGGTCTCTGACTGGATGCTGGACATTGACTCGAGGGACTCTGTGGAGGCGGTGGTGCTTGACTGTGAAGTCAGGCCCATCTTCTTCAGATTCACTCCCTCAGAGCTGGTGCGACGCAGGATTGACAGTAGGGGTGTCCTCTTGCTCTCTGGCTTGTCCTTGTCCTCCTGGTTCTTGTCCTCCTTCCGGTCCATCGAATGGCTGCGGATGCGCATGGAGATCCCGGCCACTGTTGACTCAATCTTCTTGCGCATGGCCAGGACGGGCGACTCTGAGGTCTTCTTAGGCTCCCTGATTTCTTCCTCCTGCTGAGGCTCTGATACCCCATCCATCCTCACCATCTCCACCTCCTTCTTGTCCTGGGACCTTGTGCGGCCCATGCCCCAGGACAGCCTGCGTCGGGGTGTGCCAGGCTCAGGAGCAGGTGGCTCCTCCTTCCTCTCGGTAGAGGGAGCTCTCTTCAAGCGCAGGGAGAGCCTCTTCATGAAGCTGCTGTCCTTCGAAGCTTCCCGGAGATCCTGGACAGACTTTGACTTCTCCTCTAGCCTCCTGGAAAATTCCGGCTTGACAAACTGCAGAGGAGCACCGGTTGGCCCTGGGCGATAAATCTCTTCCCCAGCAGTGGGAACATCGACTGAAGGCTTCTCCTCCCCTTTGGATCTAGTCAGGAGCTTCAGGCTACGTGTCAGGGATGATTCCCTCTTTTTGAACCTGGACTCAAATACCTCCTCAGAGGTGATGTCTTTGATGTCCTGCCCAGGGCCTGGTTCCATTGGAAGGGATGGCTGGGTGGAAGTCTTGGTGGGACTGGGTTCCTTCACTGGCTGTTCAGTGGATGCCACTCTTGAAAAGACTGCAGGGTGTTCAGTCCATGAGGAAGGTTCTGGCTGAGATGGAGTTGGGGTGGGAATTGGGGTAGCGGCGATTGTGGGTGCAGTGGATGCAGGCGCAGGGGCATTAGCAGGCTGGAGAGATGGGACCATGATAGTCTGCATGATGCTGGCATATGCAGAGGTCCTACCATCGGGCAGAGTAACACGGGTAGGTGGGGAGGGGGTTATAATTGTTGGGATAACAGGCGGTGGCGCCTTTGTAGCAGGGGCCACAGGCATCACAATCACAGAGCTCTGCAACCTCTCTTCTTCCTCTTCCATCCTGATGGCAGAATTCTCCTCCTGACTTCCATCCTTTACTTTTCCTTCCTCCTCTTCTTCTTCCACTGTTCTGGGAGTCATCTCAGACACACTCTCACATTCTTTGGTTGCTTCTTCTTCTCTTTCTTCCTCTAACATGCTCATATTTCTCTCCGGAAGAACGGTAGCATCACCCTGTCCTGACACACCATCTGCCTGGTCTTCTTCCAAATCTCTTTCCCTTTCCTCTGAGGAGTCTCTTGTCATTCTGCTGCTGATCACCTCCTCCTGCTCATCTAGTTCGGGGGTGGGTGGTTTGGAGAGGTCTTTTGGAGTGGTTGGGAGGGAGTCCAGCTTGGGCTGCTCTGTAAGAGCAGACATGGATGGGGCTTCCTGCAGTCTCCGCTCCTCTATCTGAGCCAAGGGGATCTCTAAGGGTGCCCCGGAGCGCCTGTGGAGGGGGATGGGTTCAGCGTCGCCCTGGCTGAAGGAGGCGCTCTTGCGGAGCACCTTGGTCTTTGGGGTGTCGTCCCTTGGGCTGTCACTGGAGGCCGCCCGAGTCAGAGGCATGACACCGAGCCGGGACGGGCGCACGTACCGATCCAGCGAAGAGTATCGCTTCTCCTCGCCCATGCCCAGAGTCTCCAGCAGAGGGCCCCGGAGGCCACTCATCTTGTTGTCGACAGATCCACCTCTCAGCAGCCGTTGCCTCATGAGCTCCAGTTTCAGCGCGTAGTCCTCCTGGCTCATCTTTCCCGTGCCAGGACTTGGGCTCCGGCGTGGAAGCTCCATGGAGACGGCCTTTTTCAGGACTTTTCTCCCATCCTCTGTCGTTTCCTCACCGGCGCCTTCCTCTGGCTTGATGTGGAGGAGCAGGGCACTGTCGGCGGAGCTCCCTCTCCGCAGCTCCCCCCTCCGGCGAACTCCTTCGCCTTTTTCCGAATCCATGCTCGAACTCTTGCGCAGGGGTCTCTTCGGCTGATCTGGTCTCTTGGCAGCCTCCGCGGTTTCCTCGTCTGAAGATCCCCCTTCCTCTTCCTGTGTGGCTCTTTTCCTGGCCCTCCCCCTCCCCACCGTCTCACCACCATCCTTCTCTGATGGCTCGCACTCCATGAGCATCACGCCCTGGGCACTTTGGCCCACTCCTTCGACAGTGCCGTTGGGCCTGCCTTCCACTTCCTCATCCCCTGGAATCTCAGTCAGAGACATTCGGGACCCAGAGAAGTCCATGATGTGTGGCATGGGGATGAAAGGCAGCTCATCGATGTCTTCATCAGAGTCGGAAGATGAGGACACTGGAGGGGAGCCCTCTTTGAGATGCCTTGGAACGGCAATGGAGATATGGCTGGAGGAGTCGTCCAACAGCTCGGGAATGGACCTCATTACCATTTTGGATTTGTAACTGATGAGTGAGCGCTGCAATATACGCAAGAGCAAAATAAAGGCATTTGTGAGGTCAATTACATTTATGCTTTTATGTTAAAGTTATACCAGTCGGTGACACCTTCCTTACCTGCCACTTTCTTCTGGATAAAAACTGTTTGAGGCTCTCTGTGCTGATGCTCTTCCCCTTTGTCAACATCTGTAAGAAAAAAAAAGTATTTTAACAATGTTCATCTGCATATGATGAAGGTTATATGTAATCATGCAAGACCAAATCGTAACCAAAACTCCATCGACAGCCATTCATTAAAATGCACTTTTAGAAGAGTACTGAAGTGCTGAGAATGGTCATTTATGAAGATATGGTCACATATAATTATAAATAAGGGTGAACAAATGGCCACTAAATTCAAACTTAAAGAATTCCCTGATGAATTATTACGTTGTCACACCCAAGCAATATTCAAGCAATTGCAGAAATCCAAGTGATCATAGCTGACAGATTTACAAATGTCAAATTGAGTAAAAACTGATTGCCTATAATTAGTTGCACAATAGCCTGCTCAGTCTTCTTCCATTTCATATACACTATTACTGATGTAAATGGCACATTCACCATAGAGGAATTTGGCAGAGTTACCAGGAATCCTCTTAGCATTTTATATTAGCACAGGATTACATAGCTCAAAACAAATTCTGTATAATTTCATTAAAACAACAATGTTGCTTTCCACACTGATTTTTTTAACAAAATATGTTCAGACATACAAACATTTGTCTAATGCACTGATACTAACATAATCTCTGACAATATACAGATAATTAATATTTCCCTGTTCTATGAACGCTTACAGTATGTTTTTGCGTTAAAGTCTGTTGACATAATGATGCAGTGGAGATTATACTGTCTTTTCTAATGTCGTCATTGGTTTCGCCCACCTTAAACCATGGGTGCCGGAGACATTCGTTAGCATCAGGTCTCCTGAAAAACATTTTTTTTTTATTGAGATGAGATACCATTCGGAAGCATAGGGAAAATAAGAAATGATAATGTGGCCTGTTGTATGAACAAACAGAGAGTCATAAGAGCTGAAGGGCCCTGAGAACAGCGTGGGGGGACACTCACAGTCTCTCCGCCACCAGCAGTTTGATGACAAATCCTTTAGCTTCCCTGCACAGGTCCGCGAACATGCTCTCCTCAAACGCAACGTTGTAGTTTCTGATGTTGAGCACAGTGCTGCGGTCGTTCTCCCCGGCGAAGGGAGAGACCCCAGTGAGACTGAAAAATGGACCAGACTTTTATCAGTTCTGACAGCCCAGTTTTGCTCTGAACATAATAGCACAGCAGCAAGCAGTGATTACAGGGTCCGGGCTGTCAGCTCAACACTCCACTGCATTTCAACCATGTCCATGTACACTCTCAGACAAAAATGGGTCTTTGTCTGGAAGCTTTCACATTGCACACCTATGATAGAGGGTTCCAGAAAGAACTGAAAAGGGTTCCTCTATAGAGACAAACCAACTGAGCGTTTTCTGAGAGTGTAGCAAAATCCCATGAATCATCAATGTTATAGTGTCTGATAATTATATACGCAGTTTCATGCTGACGAGATCAGTTTATGCATGATTATTTGCACATACTGCAATGTCATTGACTGTTAGCCACTTCCTTCACAATCTAGCTTGAGTAGGACTTTCACACTCGAATGCTGAAGGAATGCAGTTTAGCAATCAATGACTTAAATTATGCACTTCAGTGCATTAACACAGAAAACCAGCAGACACCGTGGCTATGAATTTGAGGTGTTAGAGCCCAATGCAACGGCCCAACATAATGTTTCATATCAAAATCACCTATGCTTCACAAGGAGGCCATTTCTGACCATTATTTTCTGATAAAAAATTGGGCTGAACACCTTTCCATGCTAGTTGGGAGAAGAGCTTAGGAAACATAATGTTGTGAGACCAATCATTCTTAGGACATTGATTTAAACATATAAAAACAGTGAATAGTACTCGTCTCAAATGGGCCACAACAGACAGTGGGTGGCAGATTTAGGCTAAGATCAATAGACAAATCTGCCCCTAGAGGCTTTTAGTGCAATGAGCACTTTGTCAGTACTGTGAAAATCTGCCCTTCCAGATTCGTGAAAATCTGCCCTTCCAGATTCCATACTCAAGAGTAACCCACTGTGTAACTGAAAGACAAACTTACCAAAGATAAGTCATGACTCCGATAGGCCTGTGAACAAATTGTAAATAGTAAAATATGAGTAAATACACATAAAAATATAACATATACATGATGTGCTGTACCACAGATTATTATTATGATACATTTTTTTCACTAGGAGCTGTCATGTACCAGATGTCTGTTGCCTTGGAGACGGGTGTTTGGTTAACAATTTCTGGGGCAACAAATTCAGGAGTGCCGTATTTGCAGTACTGAGCCTCGTCGGGCGTGAGCTCCATAGCGTTCCCGAAATCACAGATCCGGATCTGTTCCCCGCCGGAATCTGCCATGAGGATATTTTCCGGCTGAAAGGGAAGGCAGGGACAGTCGATCAAGCGCCCTCAGCTATGCCACAAAGCAACTTAACAATGACACAGAAAATCACCCTCAGCTATGCCACAAATCAACGCAACGATGGGACCGAAAATCACCCTCAGCTATGCCACAAAGCAATATAACAATGACACTGAAATTCACCCTCAGCTATGCCACAAAGCAACATAATAATGACACTGAAAATCACCCTCAGCTATGCCACAAAGCAATGCAACGATGACACTGATAATCACCCTCAGCTATGCCACAAAGAAACATAACGATGTGACTGAAAATCACCCTCAGCTATGACACAAATAAACGCAACGATGGGACAGAAAATCACCCTCAGCTATGCTACAAAGCAACATAACGATGACACTGAAATGCTGCTGCCTGCGTCAGATCTTGATATTTACCTTTATGTCCAGGTGCATAATGTTGTTCTGGTGGAGGTATCCCACTCCCTCCAGCAGCTGCCTCACAATGGACCGTATCTGCAGGAATAAACACAATACATTAATACTAACATTTGTACTATAGTGCCACCCCCAGGCAGTACCTGTAAAAGGACCGTGCATAGTTCTCCAGGGCCCTGCTAGTTAATGTGCAAGTCCCACTGCAGAGTGCAACATTAAACCTTCTCTCACACGCCACCCTCTCAGGGAAACCCCTGAGACACACTCACCTCAGACTCCATCACGCTCGACTTCTTCGTCAGTTTTTCCAGGAACTCTTCGTGACATCTTCGCATCAGCAGTCAAGGACAAAAAAAAAATGGTTCCAACTTGAATCCAGTGAGCACGGTGCTGAGAGTGAGCTAGTCTGAAGTTTAACCTTCAGGAGCACCACACAGGCCCACTGTGGCCCAGCGGAGGAAACATTCTCTAAGTGATTCTGACAAGCAGGAACAAAGAGGCTCCCACCGGAGTTTTTTTTTGGGCTGGCTCCCCGCCCGCTGGGGGGGCTGGGGGGGGGGGGGAGGATGCAGTTTTGGGCTGGCTCACCATCCAGGTGTGAAGCAGGTATTTGATAATGGCAGCAGCTGGTGCCTTCTGAGAGACGTGTGAATCTAATCTGGAAAAATATGATTCATTCCCAGAGGCCCCAGCTGGCTCACAGAGCAGTGACCCTGCTCTAGATACCAAGGAGCAGCACTGAGCGACACTGAGCGATGGACACATTAGCCCTGACACCCTGTTCTCTCTCTCACTGCTCTTAAGAAGTGTTTTATTCTTGTGGTGAGACTTAAAATCTTCTCAGGTAGAAAAAAGGTGAAAGGTGAATTTGTCTTACCCCACTGGCACATCTTGAAATTAGTAAAACTGTTACCTCACTGCCCTACTGAAAGCTCACTGCCCCAGCTCAAGCTAGGTTTTGAAACAGCTGGTGGCTGGTTGACTAGCTACCAGCTCTGATAAGCTTCCAGCACTAGCTGGCTGACCAGCTCATACCCAGCTAGACCAGCTCAATTGTCAAAATGGTCAAGCTGGCATAGCAGCATTATATAGCAGGGTGGCAATGGTTTTGCTGAGCATGGATGGGTGCGAGGTCAGAAAGGATACAGCTCAGTGATGACGATGACGGCGTTCTTCTTCTCGAAGGCGTCGTGGAAGTAGACGATGCGCTGGTGGTCCAGCCGGGAGAGCAGAGACATCTCGCGCAGGGCAGAGGTCTTCTTCTTGGCGCGAGCGCTCATGAACTTCGCCGCAAACTCTGCCTTCCCCGCTTTCTCCGTCACGCGCTTCACGTAGGAGAATGCGCCTCTGGAACAAAAGCAGCGCTCCGTTCAAAAGGCCCATCATTTCACTTCACATTAAATATGAACATTAAATAAGCACAGCACAAAAGCAAAGCAATGTCTTTATTCGGCTGTTTAACTGCAGATAGGTCCAGATCAGCTCAGTTCAAAGGGCGGGGGTGTAAACAAGTGTGGAGAATTCTGGAACAAAATAAGTACAAATAGGTGGATGAACCTCACAAAACAAAATGTAAAAAAAAATCTATTCATTTATTCTACTTCAAGTCTGCCTTGATTTGTTTCAACTACCTCTGACTGAACTGGTTAACTAGCTACCAAGGAATGGTTTATTATCAAAGAAAACTATATGAAAAAATATATATAGCACCTCCAAGATCCAGAAGTCAATTTTTGTTCCCTGAAGTGAACATGAGCCTCTGGTCTTAATCTCAAGATATTATACTATGCCGAAAGCAACACTAGGAAGGACATTGAATAAAATGAAATAAATATTATTTTTACTGTAAAATGTTTCTCATCCAAGACACTTGTATTATGCCAAAAAAGATTTTAAATTCAGCTCACATGAACAACATTTGTACAATTTGTTTCTGCCCTGCAGAGGAAATGGCCTGTTCTTTGTGAGTAATGGTGGGCAATATTAATGTTATTCCTTTGTGCTAAGGTTAACACCAGGCCTCCCGTCTGTAGTACAACTCACCCGCAGCATTCAAATCACAGCAGTCAATGGCCTGTATCCAATGACATTTCTTTGACCTTGATGGAAATATAAGTGCTACACCTTTTTCTTTATAAACTCAGTTTGGCAAATTAGTTTTATATTACTGAACTTGGAATACTATTTAATTGTTGTATTTGGTCAAAATAAACACAAATATACTTGTATAGTGATGTCATATGTCCAGAGGCTAAACTTATGAGTTGAGTATTTTATACCATTTATTCATAATTCTAAGCATAGTTTAATATTGTGCTTCTTTTCCTTAAGTGCAGTGGTCTGAAACTATAGGAAATATTTGTAACTGAAAATAAGATTATCTTAATTTTTTCAAGAATAATGGGGTAATGTACACATCTGAAACCTTATGTCTGTTATCTGATGTGAATGTTCCTGCTTTAGGCCTCAAACCTCTGCCCCGATAGCTGCAATCGCAATGCTGCCAGATCGTCAAAAACTTCTGCTCGTATCTAAAATATCCTTCATCTCGTACAAAAGCAGTCTGTGGTAATCTAAAACACTAAAAATATATGAATATTTCAATATTAAAAGCTGTAGAAACTGAACTGTCTCTTTAAGGGTTGTTGTTGTTCTTGTTGTTGACTGAATGCCAGCCAGGAGGCCTTTCCGGCTGCAATTTTAGCAGTTACATAATACAGGGCCCACATAACCGCCTAAAATGATTCAAAATAACTGGAGGAGTATCCAAAAAATAGATTTAACAGGATGAAACAGAGGGAATAGAGAGATAAGTAATTCAGCATTTGTGCTGTATATGTTATGTGAGCAGTCATAACCCACTGTGCCGATATTTCATAATTTTCTGCAGAATAACTAAGCTATAATATAATAAGCTACTGTATGTCTTCTATTTTTTGTAATGAAAGAAAACCTTAGATGTCAAGTTTTGGCGCTGGTATGTTTGTCAAATTAAACATCAATTTCATTCAGGCTTTTTAGAAAAAAAAAATGCACTGTTGTTGCATTTTGAGGGGCTCAGTCTCTGACCCTTACCCCCTACAAACTGGAGTCCCGCAGGGCTCAGTTCTTGGTCCTCTCCTCTTCTCGCTATACACCATGTTTCTTGGTTCTGTTATATCTTCCCATGGCTTTTCTTACCACTCTTACGCCGATGACACCCAACTCTTTATTTCCTTCCCTCCGATGCCCAGGTCACCACACAGATCTCTGCCTGCTTGGCTGATATCTGTGTGGATGACTTCCCACCACCTGAAGCTTAACCTTGCCAAAACTGAGCTTCTCTACATCCCTGCTAAGTCCGACAATCGACCTCTCACTGACTGTTGAGGACTTTGTAGTTTCCTCCTCCCATACGGCAAAGAATCTTGGGGTGACTCTTGAACTGCCTCACCCTGGCACAAGTATCCTCCACTGCCAGAACCTGCAGGTTCTTCCTCTACAATATACGCCGTATCCGCCTAACAGAGAAAGCCACCCAGCTCCTAGTCTAGGCACTCGTCATTTCCCACCTGGATTACTGCTACTCCCTCCTAGCCGGTCTCCCAGCTTGTGCCATCAAGCCCCTCCAGCTGGTCCAGAATGCTGCAGCCCGTCTGATCACCAGTCAGCCCAGGTCGGTTCATGTCACCCCACTCCTCATTGGCCTCCACTGGCTTCCTATTGCCGCACACATCCGTTTCAAGGCCCTAGTGTTGGCATTTCAGGCTGCTAAGGGGACTGCCCCACCTTACATACAATCCTTAATCACTCCCTACTCCCCAGCTAGACCACTCCGGTCTGCCAGCTCTGGTCGCCTTATGGTTCACTCACTAAGAGCACCTGGTGGTCGAGCTGCACGTTCACGCCTGTTTTCCATTCTGCTTCCTCAGTGGTGGAATGACTTGCCTACCACTGTCAGGACAGCAGAATCCCTCCCCCTATTTCGATGCAGACTAAAAACACACTTTTTCAAACTGTACCTTAGTTCTACCTCCTGATTTCCCCCGCCCCCCTTTCTGATATCCCTATCCCTCTTGTCTAACCCCCCCCCCAATAAAAATTGCACTTATGATGACTATATGTTTAGAACAACACTTTGTGTATTTTACTAGTTATGGATGTGATGCTTTAACTTGTGGAAGAACCTATGCACTTGTAAGTCGCTTTGGATTAAAAGTGTCTGCCAAATTACTAAAATGTTTTAAAAAATGTTGCCGCTGTTTTATTTATATGATATAATTTATTTTTTCTGAAGGGCTTTTTCACTCTGACCCAGAACAGACAGCAGTCCAGTGATAAACGCACAGATGCAGCACAGTCACTGGAGTGAAGGGAGATCTGGGATCAGGGCCCAGCATTAGAAACGCACAGACGCAGCACAGTCACCGAAGTGAAGGGAGATCTGGGATCAGGGCCCAGCGTTAGAAATGCAGACGCAGGCTGAATCTTAGAGCGCCCAGCAGAGCCTGAGATAATGGGGAAACAGGGTGGCTTCACACTCAATGCGGCTCAGTTCACACAAACAGCACCGTTCCTTTCTCACGCTAATACAGTTTCCCCAGCATCTGATTCTGTGGACAAGGCCTGAGCAGCCCAGAGCTGATGCATATATATCTTACATTGCCCTCAAGATTGAATATTGTATATTCCTTGTGCCTCTGCTGATTAAATGGCACAATACAATAAATCAATTGTTTGTTCTCATGCAGGGTCTTTGGGCTGTCTGTCAAGAAATTATCAGAGAGGCAATATCAGGTATCATAAAAATCAGAGAGTGAATAATCGCAACATTAGTAAACAAGTATTTGAATGTACAGTGGGCTCTAGAATTATTGGCGCCGTTCATGAAGAAATAAGGTTGCATATGGTAGACAATGCAGATAATAATTTCAGGAAGACTTTTCTTATAATTTGTGATATGGTTAGATTACAGATTTGTTTTCACTGAACCATTTCTGTGTGGATTATAATGTATGTCTGCAGTCACTGTCCTGCTGGAAAATCCATCCACACCCAAGTCTCAGCTTCCTAGCAGAAAGTTCCTGCCAGAATTTCCTGGTACCAACTCCGCCTCCATACCAACCAATTATTTGGAAGGGTTGCACAAAGAGCCCTTACTGATCAAAATAAACAGAACCAAGTGTCTGCTGGTGAGATTACCAAACCTCAGTGGAATTATGACTAGAAGTGCTATGGTCAGATGTGACCAAAATTGAACTGACATTGAATTGACATGTTGCAAAAGACAAATGCACACAAGAAGCACCACCTCATACCTACAGTCAAATTTTCCAGGACAATGACTCAAAATCCACACAGCAAAGGCCATCTCAGTCTCCAGAGTTACAGTGGAGGCCATATGTATTTGGATAGTTGGTACAATGTATATTCTTTTGGCTCTGTATTCCAGCATATTTTAATTTAAATGAAACAGTGAATGTGAGGTTATAATAAAGAATGTCCCCTTTAATTTGAGGGTATTTACATCCATATCATGTAAAGCATGTAGGAATCGTGTTTTCTATACATAGTAATTGGACGGTTGGCTTCTCAGCTGCTTCTGAATAGTGTATTCAATCGTTTTCTTAGTGCAGCTTTCAGTATCTAGTCTTGATTCTAGGCTTTTGATTGCCTTTAGTGTCTTTGATTGGTGTTTGTCAACATGAAGCCCAGCTTTGCTCCTATGAGAGTCATTATGACGGCCTTCATAAAAAGAAGGGCCTGTCAGCATTAAAGACACAGAGAAAATTCCCTCCGGATCTTAATTATGTCACACGAGCGGCCTGCCTCTACTGGCCCAGCGAGTGAAAAATTCCCATCAGCGTCATCAGTCAAAACTGCTAGCCTGTGCTACTTCTACATCATCATGACAAGTGAAGCATCTAATGAGGCTTTTTCCCTGGGTTTGTAGAAGGAAATGATGCATGATGGGAAATGGAGTCCACTATAAATAACTCCTCCACAGACATGAGACTCATGGGGGGGCACTTATCTCCTGGGACCGTGGTTCACTGGCGGCTCACCTCCCGATCTCCTTGTGTATGTCGTAGTAGTCAGTCAGCCTGCGCATCTTCCTCAGAACGCTCTCCTCATCCTCCATAGCCTCCTCTGTCTCCGGTGGGGCTGCAGGACACACACGCTCCAGTCAGAGAGGAGATTACAGGGTCGCTCACACAAACACAGTCTAAACTTTACTTCCAATTCACAATCCCTCAATGTTCTTTTTTCAGAAAAGCAGACAAAGGGCTGTACTCTATAAAAACCCATACATGGGTAATTGTTTTGAATAAAACAATGTAAGTATAAAATATAATCAATAAAATAGACTATAGAATGAAACCACATGGATATTTAGATGCACATTTTCATATATGCGTGATAATTGTCATATTTTGCACAGTTTGACCCTCACTGATACTCTTAACAGGGCATTATGGGATTGGCTGCCTTTGTCACAGTACTGTAAAAAGGCAAAAAAGATGAGACAGCCATGGTGGTCTCCTCCACCCCTGTTATGACTATAAATGTGATTTAGTATTTGCCATTACAGTAATACAGTAATAATAATGACCTAACTCTTATTTCCACATTTAAAAGGGCCCACAAAAAATCTAACTTAATCACATTAATAGTTTTATGTGCTGTAAGACAGCAGTTTAAGATTTATTGCATGCTGAATAAAGAGCCAGCACTAGATTTGCATTACAAATCAAATGCATTAAACATTCCCTCCTTGTAAAGGATCCAAGGTCAAATATCTGATCTTCGGTACTGAAAGACAATGACATGAAGAAAAAATTGGGATTAGGCTGACAAATGGTAGGCACTTGCATCTAAAAGCTGCATCTAGTTCTTACCTGTGTGCAGGTGGTTCAGATGAGGCTCTTACCTGTATGTACGGTGAGCTCTGCCTTGCAGGACACGACCCCAGCCTGGTTTTTGGCCGTGCAGGTGTACACTCCAGAGTCCTCCTCCTGGATGTTGAGCACCACCAGGGAGCATTCGCTGTCATCGTACACAAAGGAGAAGTGGCTGCTCTCCGACAACAGCGTATCGTTCTGGAACCAACCAATCAATCAATCAATCGTTGGAATCTGATTTATTTTACCAGGAAATAGTCCCATTGAGATTTACATCTCTTTTACAAGGGAGTCCTGGCCAAAATGGCTTATTGTTATTACCAATTGTACCTTTAAAATGCAACTATCATCCTGTATGAGCTAAATAACATATCTATGCTCCATGTCTAGAAGTGAAAGGAACAGCACAACGACTGCTCAAAGAAGACATTTTAACCAAAGCACTGTTCAATATTTCATGCAGTTATGTTCTTACGCTATAAACAGCGGGAGGGAGGGCTATGAACATTACAGTAGAAAGCAAGGACGCATCGAGAGATAAATCCAGAGACTAGGTGAGTTTGAAGCAGCTCGTGATGGAGAACTACACAAATCTTCTGGGTGAAAGTAAAAAACAAAGTGAGAGATATGTCCACACAGAAGGAGCCAATATTTAACAATAGCAAGCAGGAGGCCTCTGGGGAAACTGTGGGTGTAAAGAGAGTGGGAGAGATTTTGACTGGGGCCTCCTGAAGATTGCAGAGCGAAACTGCCTGCATGTCACAGAGAGAAACCACCTGTGTTTCACAGAGAGAAACCACACGTGCGTCACAAAGAGAAACCGTCTGTGTGTCAGAGAGAGACCGTCTGTGTGTCTCAGAGAGAAATTGTATGTGTGTCACAGAGAGAAACCGTATGCGTGTCACAGAGAAACAGCCACATGATGTCTTTAACTAAGGATCTCTACCTTGTACCACATGATGTCTGGGACGGGTTTTCCCTCGACGACCACTACGAAGCGAGGAGTCTCTCCCACCTGCACATCCAGGTCCTCCATGATGGACTCAAACGTGGGGGGCACTGCGAGGTCAGCAGGAACAGGGGAGGTCAGCACAGTAACAATATTGTACAACACATACACACCAGGTCCACCAGGCCCACTCACACACATTATCTTATATCAGACCAAGTGTCAGGTACTAGAGAGCAATGAGTTAGAGTGACAGAGAGTGAGAGAGAGATAGAGAAAGGGAGAGACACAGATATAGCGTGTTGTGTTTACCGGCCATCTCCAGTGTGAGTATACAGGAGTCGCTGCCCAGCGCGTTGCTGGCCATGCAGATGATCTGGCCCACGTCTGAGCTCCTCATCCTCACCATCTTCAGTGTGTGCTGGTCATCGTCTGGCATGCTCATCTCACACACGCCCGGCCTGTGCTCCAGAGCCACGCCCTGCCTGGGGGCCAGACAGCCATGATGTCATCACTACCACCAATTCAACAATATCAGTGATGTGATCACTACCGCAAACTCATCATCATCAATGATGCCATCACTACTGCCAACTCAACATCATCAGTGATCTCATCACTACTGTCAACTTATCATTATCACCATCAATGATGTCATCATTTCCACCAACTCAACATCATCAGTGATGTCATCACTACCGGCAACTCGTCATCAATGATGCTATCACTACTGTCAACTCAACATCATCAGTGATGTCATCACTACCATCAACTCAACATCAGTGATGTCATCGCTACCGCCAACTCATCATCAATGATGACATCACTACCGCCAACTCATCATCATCAATGATGTCATCACTGTTCAATCTGATTATCCAAATAAACAGCCCATGTAAAGCATGGATATATCAATGAAATGTATTATTATTATAATTATTATTATTACTATCATTATTATTATTATTATTATTGTTATCACTATTAGCACCTCTGGAAATCTATACTCCTATGACTGAAGATATATAACCAAACAACAATGCTTCACATGTTGACATTTTTACTAGAAGCGTTAATGCCAAATGAGTCACAGATTGCAAGACAACAGTCATTAGTTGGTTTATTATGTACACCCCAACAACCAACGGCCCTGCGGAACAAGGTGGGTCGAGTTTTTATTTCTGTAATCAAAAGCATTATGTGATCAATTATGCATTGGGTAGCAACAGCATACTGCAACCTTCAGGCTGGCAGGGTAACAGGTTACTACTGATCAGTATTCAGACATATTACTACTATTCAATTTCATTATTTTTAACAGTGGTCCTATAGGAAGCAATTAAGTTTGAATCATTTTTTATCCTTTATTTAACCTGGGGAGATCCATTGAGAAAGTCTTTTGCAAGGATGTCCTGGGAGAAATGCCAGGGAGAACAGTTGCAAGTGGGCAGAGAGAGAACAGGGGTAAAGCCCCTAGAGTAGATTTTCGGTTAATGGCCTTGCTCAAGAGCCTAACAGCAGAGTTTTTTTTTAATTTTTATTCAGGGACCCAAATTCACCTCCAGATGCAGGTCATCAGCCCCATATGCCGATCGGGGGTTCGAACCAGCAACTCTACAGCTGCCAGTCTAATACTCTACCACCAGGCCATGCCATGAGGCTACCTTTGGCCATTCATCATCCTAGTCATCTATTGAACAGCACTTCTTTAACATAAGCGTCTTATAGTCAATCATTTAGTGTTGTAGTCAATAAGTTACTCATTCTGTATTCATATCTGTATTCACTGTTTTTTCCTTTTCCGTGTGAAGCCATTGATACTGAATTTTGTGTGTGCCTGCAAGTGTCGGGAGCACAGCTATTTTTCATTCTCCTCCAATCAGAGACTGATACAGCCTTGGAACAGCAGGTGAGCGGAATCTCTCACCAATCAGTGACATCCAGTAATCAATCCATTAACTGCCCATTAATTCAGAATTAATTCACGAATAATGACTCACTTCTTCCAGGTGACGGCTGCCTGGACGTGGTTGAGTGTGACAGTGATGCTGACAGACTGGTTCTCCACCATGTACACCACGTCGGGTTTATCCGTGATGACTGGGGCCTCTCGAAGGTACGGGCCTGTGGGGAACAGAACCAGAACCAGAACCAGAACCGTAACCGGCCCTGTGGTTAACCAGCGCTCTGTTCTGGTTTACACATGACACACACTATTACCCTCTTCCTAACTATAAGAAATATTCTGCACTTATTTCACTGTATGACTCATTTATAATTACATTAGGAATAGGTATATGAGAAATACATTAATGCATATTTATACTTTAATCAAATAAAATTATTGAAGAATTTGTACCTCAGAGTACAAGAACTGTGAAAGGACAGAATTGTGTGTGGAAAGAATTGTAAACGTATGCAAAATGCACTACATTGTTCTATTGTGTATGGTTACATAACAGGTTTATCACAGTATATGTTATCTATGTTACATGTGCTTTTAATGATACAACAGTTAATTTATGGAATAGATTTTTTCATAAAGGAACTGTAATAAAATGCATTTTAAATGTAGAAATACGTCACATAAGTGAATATGTTGGAAATATATGAACTGATATGATAGCAGTTCTTATAATTGTATGAACACTCCTCCTTACCCCGGTCCAGAAGTTGTACAGGCTCTGTGGATGGGGAGGGCTTGCTCAGGGTCTTGTTGATGACGGACAGGACTCTGAAGGAGTAGCGAGCCCCTTTGGAGAGAGAGCTGACCGTGTAGGAGGTTTGTCTCAGGCCGGAGACGATGACGGTCCACTGGATGGACCCCAGCGCCTGCTGCTGGATGGCGTACATGAGAGAGCTGGCGTCTGTAATCACAAAGCCAGCCTGTCAACACTGAGACCCGTTTGTGAGTACGGTCACAGTGAATCTCCTCGCCAAGATGAGTCTAAAACCTGCCAACAATCCAACGATTACGCATAAACACACAAATACATTTTCAGTTAAACACATGTCCAAATAAATAAATAACAGCAACCCAATAAAATACTCTGTTCTACAAGCCTGTCTGACTGCTCATTTTTGCCAGTCAGAATTAAATTAAAGTCAATTCAATTTTATTTGTATGGTGCTTTTCACAGAAAGTTCCTTCACAGAGTAACAAAAGGGAAAATACAAGCCCTAAACCATCTGGCATTCCACCTGGCTACAGGGCGGATGCCCATCCTACACTGGCCTATAGGTTGAATTGGTAACAGCTGAGGTATTAGCTACCAGGTCAAGTGGAAAGTCCACATGCAGGGATGTAGAGTATGCAGTACAGAGGGGTGAGGGGATCTGTAGAAGTGTGGGGATGAACCAGGGGAGGTTACCTAAAGATGGGTCAAGCCTCCGGGGTTTCCTCCAGCTGAGGGACACGGTCTTCCCTGTGATCCCCTCTATAACCGGGGCTCCATCCGGAGGGTCAGGGAGCACATCTACAGAGAGGACATTCTACACTGAGCAGTCAATACTACACGCACGCATATACGCATACACATCACACACCAACACCTGTACGAAGGACGTATGCACACACATACATGCATCCACATCTGCACACACACATACATGTGCGCACAAACACACACACACACACACATATGCAGACATGCACACATACGCATACACACACATGCACGCATATATATATACAGATACAGACATACACAAATGCCTGAACCACACAGACACACACACCCCATGCATTTTGGCTCTTCTAAATAGTGCGCTTCAGACTAGCAGAGTGATTGCATGGCTGACAGAAAGGTGTTGAGTATATCCAGCTCCCAGGTACCCCAACTCACCTGTCACATACAAGTGGGCATAGCAGGCAGCCTTCCCCACCTTGTTGGAAATGACGCTCTTATAGACACCCCCGTGAGCGTGGCAGACAGAGCGGATGACCAGACTGTGGATGTCCCTGTCTGTTTGAGGAGAGGGGGGGGGGGGGCAGAGAACATTCCTGAAACACAAATAACCCAACTCTACTTGCTAATACCCCACATTAACTTCCACTCCAGTAAAGCCCAGCTGTGCAAATAGAGCGAAGAAACAGCTGAACCGGTGGTCTCCAACCCTGGTCCTGGAGAGCTACTGGGTCTGCTGGTTTTTGGTTTTCACCTTAAAATCAGCACCCAGTTGAAACCCAGGTAACCAGGTCAAATGAGTTGAACTCTGTAATCAACTGCTCTAATTTATTAACTATAAGAGCTGAGTAAGAATGAAAACCAGGACACCCTGTAGCTCTCCATCTCCAGGACCAGGGTTGGAGACCACTGCTCTAAACCCTGGGAGGCTGTGGACACCAGCAGACCCAGAGAGGACATGCCACCCGCCCGCTTACACTGCGTCATCTTCCTCTCGTCCGTGTTGTCGATCTTCTTGCCGTTGTGGAACCAGGTGATGGTGGGATACGGGAGGCCAGCCACCTTACACTTGAGCACCGCCTCCTTCCCCTCCACCACGTCCAGGTCGTACAGCGGCTTCACGAAGTCGGGCATGGTGAAGCGCTCCATCTCGCTGTCCGGGACCTCCGGCTCCTCCGGGATGGAGGGCATCTTCTCCAGCTTCGCCCTGCAAAACATGCCATCACCGCCCGTAAGCACCGAGTGGTCTACTGGCAACAAGTCTACAGCGGCTGCCCAACCCTGCTCCTGGATATCTATCGTCCTGCCAGTTTTCATTTCAACCCTAATGTGACACCCGATTCTACTAATTAGCACCTCAAAGAGATATCTTGCTGTAGGAAACCTACAGGACTGGGTAAATCTCCAGGAACAGGGCTGGGCAGCCCTGCTCTAGCTGTTGAATGAGGGGAGCTTTGTTACAGTTGGTGTGAAAACCTGCAGAAGCCTCGTCATGCCTCTGTTATGCAATGAGGAAGGCTGTGTCTGACAGCCACTGGGATAGCCAAACTGTACAGTAGGCCTAGATTTTCATACCATCGCTGAAACCCCTCACTATACTCAAATAAAATATATTATCAAGATTATGCAACACTTGTGGAAAAAAACCACAGGCATCTCAAAAAGTGATACAGTGTCTCACGACCCAGTTATGAATGAACCACTGCTGCGTGCAAGGACATCTTGAGGTAAAAACCACAAAAAAAACAAAGAGGTGGAGGAGAAATGAACAGTAATGGAGCATTTGAAATGTTGAAGTGGAGTGTTTGAAATGTTGCATTTGAAGTGGAGTGTTTGAAATGTTGCATTTGAAGTGGGGTGTTTGAAATGTTGCATTTGAAGTGGAGTACTTGAAATGTTACGTTTGAATTGTAGCCTTGGAAATATAGTGGTTGAAATGGAGCATTTGAAGTGGAGCATTTGAAATGTAGCATTTGGAATGTACCCTGCTGAAAAAAAAACAGCTCAAGCTAGGTATCTAAAAAGCTGGTATCTGGTTGACCAGTTCTGACCAGCTCCATACTTGATATGGTTTAACCAGCTCAAGCTATGTTTTATTGAAGAGGAACATTTGAAATGTAGTGGTTGAAAATGTAGCAGAATTGTAATTAGAATTGTAATGGTCGAAATGTTGCATTTGAAATGTAGCGGGTAAAATGTAGCATTTCAAATGTAGTGTTTGAAATGTATCAGTTGAAGTGGAGCAGTTGAAATGTAGAGTAAAGCGACTTTCCCTACATCTGGGAGGAGATGGCAGGGCGCGGCTCCTGCACGTAGAGTTCGGCCGCACACTCCGCCTCCCCGTGTGCGTTGCGGGCGGTGACTGTGTAGAAGCCCTCATTCTCATTGGTCACGTGCACGATGACCAGGGAGTGACGCCCTCCCTCCTTTAGGATCCGAACGTTCTCGCTGTCTGCGAGCGTGTGCTCTGGAGGGACAAAGGGGCAAATGCGCGTCAGGTCAACGTCTGCGCTCAAACACACACGCTCCCATGTTTCCCACACACGCTTCTGCTTTTAACACACACACGCTCACACGTTTCAGACAGACATATCCTCCCACATTTTTCACACACACAATTGCGTATTTCTCTCACACACATACACTCAAGTATTTCACACACACACGCTTGTGCGTTTCACACACAGAGAGCTGGAGCGTGGCATCGTGGGATATCTGCTGGGTGAAAATCCTCACGTTAACACATGACAATATTTTCTTCTGCATTAGTTTCCTTAGAGCAAAACAAACATCAGGAACCTATAGTGAGAACTGCATCACACTGAATCACAACAGAGATTTCATAAATGGTGCTTTGAAAAATAGTGAACATTATTTAAACGGTTCTGGAGAGCAACTCTTACCAAAATGGCTCCAGATGACCCTGGGCGGGGGCGTCCCACTGACCTTGCAGTCGAAGCGGGCCGTGCGCCCCTCGATCACTTCTAGGACGTCCAGCTTACGGGTAAAGAGAGGCTGGATAGAGGGAATGACCTTCAGGCTGGCGCTGGAGGTCAGCTCCTCTGAAACACAGCAAGACCAGGTTTAAACTCTCCCAGCTACAGCACGGCTATTTATAAACCGTCTGCGTTCCACACAATGTGCCTCCAGAAATAGAATAATAGATATCCTCCTGAGACCAGCAGAAAAAAAGTATTTTAATTTTAGGATTTTTTTTATATTGAATATTCGGGTCTTAGAAGGATAAAACGGACAATGGGAAGTTTTCCCTCTCCACTGTGGCTTGCTAGGTAATAACAGACTTGGACAACCATGCCAAAACATGTGGCTATTGAATTTGATTAAACAAAGAAACTCATTCGGTGTAACCAAAAATTGTCATTTAGCGTCACCACAAATACCGGCTACACTGGGATGTCAACAGCTACACAGACACTCCCTTTGATTCTCAATAAAAGACGTCTTCACTGTTCCAGTCACACATTTTTGTGATTGTGTTCGTGGGACAAGGCTTTAGTGGCTTGGACTCTAATTTATTGTTTTAAACCATAAATGCCAGATTTTATTACAGTCTTTTACTGCCATTTTTATAACTTGCTTTTAACTTTATGTGACTAATTAACTTGTATTATTCTTTTATTTGATGTTTATAGCCTTTATTCTATATTATTTCTTTAGTTAATTTAAGCTTTCATTGTGTAAGTGGCTTTGTGTGCCACATGATAAAAGCACTCAAGAAATTAAGTAGGCTGCGCTGCAATGGTGTTAGATTTGCAGTGATTTTTTCACACATTCTTATGGAAAGAGAGTCACACAACTCATGACTCGACTGTGGTCATCCATATGATGACAATGTATTTGTGAATTATTCGAAAGTAATGGGCAAAAGAAAGAAAAAGTCCAGAATGAAAAGAACAGGCCATTCAGCCTATCCAGGATTATCATTCACCTGGTCCAGAGTATCCAGCGCTGTGACCCCTTGAGGAGGACTGAAGTACAGGCTGAATGTTTTCTAGGCCACATGCTCAGGTAGAATAATTCAATTAGTCAATTCTCAATGAGGATCCCCCATACAGAAGTCATTTTAGTCCAGGACTATGCTTAACCTGTGTCTACGAAAATGGCTCGTAGTGCATGACACCACTTAACCTTTAAGTTAAGTCCAAAGCCCAATATGAAGTGGCTCCCAAAGCTTTGGATTTGGATGAGAAAATTCAGAAAATTTAGTTGGGTTTTAATAAGGGCTCAAAACAATAGTATAGCAGGCATTTTGACTGGTTGAAAAGGTTATAAGGTTGAGAGTGCCATATGGCACTGAAAGGGTTGAATAGAGTTGTGGTCCTCATAACCTGCCTTCGGCTTCTGTGAGGCCAAGGGCAGGTGTCGGGGCAGGTTTCGAGGTGGGGCTCACCTTTGGCTGTGCTCAGCTTGCAGGTGTATGTTCCGCTGTCGTCCTCGTGCACAGAGTTTAGGAGCAGCCTGCACCTCCGCCCGTCGAAGTGCATCTTACAGTTCAGCAGCGCCGGCTGGATCAGCTTCCCGTCCGACAGCCAATCCACGTCCACGTCCTGGGGGCCGATCATGTGACACTCGAACAGAGCCGTCTCCCCGGCAACCACCGTCATATCGCTCGCGTGCTGCGTCACGACCAGCACCGCCTCTGAGTGAGCTGCTGCCAATTATATCAAACCACACCTATTAGTCTAGAACATTTCACACATCACCACATATTAAACCACACCTATTAGTCTAGAACATTCCACACATCTCCACACATTAAACCACACCTATTAGTCTAGAACATTCCACACATCTCCACACATTAAACCACATCTATTAGTCTAGAACATTCCACACATCACTTTCTTTGTTCAATTGAACTTGCCTGGTGCAACTGAGCCAACCGAGAGGACCAGAAGTCAAGGACTGCACTTTTTGACAGTATTTCACAGGTTCCAATGCACACGATAAGCTCAGTAAAGCGTACAAAAGTACAGTATACGAATCCAAAACAATTACGTATTTGACACAGCACGTTAAATCATTAAAGTTATGGTATTTCTATGGATTTAGGTTATATTTGTATAGTTTTCTGTATCTCGTCCCTTCTTGGCTAGCATATTTAGCCTGCCAGCGTGTTGATGCTGCTGCATCTTTCTCCACTGGCTGGTGTTGGAACGGTGTTAGCCAGGTCTGGGGTTATTTGTGATATACAGCTGAGAGCATAATCAGGTGAAAGCACTTGTGTTTCTCCTGTGCTGCAAATCGCGCTGGATAAGCACTCATCTGCTAAATGAGTAAGGTCATTCAATTTGTCACAATACGCTTCACAGAATTCTCTGGCCTTAAGCCCCCACACTAAAACAAGTTTTGGACGATGGTGACACCCCCACCCCCCTCAAGAGGAATGGACAGGAAGAAGCCCTGGAGAGGAGCCGGGCTCGAGGGGGGGGCTGTTAGGTGTAGTTGAGTGGCGTGGAACACGGAATGTTCCTGATGTACAGCCTTTCAGCTGAAAGCAGGCACAGCAGTTACACGCTAATCTGCAAACACCCAGAGCTCCACAGCCAAATGGCCACATTACTCACATATTCTAATTCCCTCAATCAGAAAATAAACAGCCATAATCATGTGTAATCCTTGTGTACTCCAGGAATGGACTAATTACGTGAGGGACATGTTTAGAAGGATATTGGGTCTATCCAAATGGTCCTGTGATCAAGTATGATCATGATGTGAATGCATACGTTTTAACTGAGAGATAAACATGGCAGTAGTGTGGGCGGGGCTATCACGTGTAGGGACACTTGGCTTGTTGGCGTTATCGCCCACTAATCCCAGCTTTGAAGGTGTGCGCCTGGAGAAAGCCAAGGCAGATGATATCCCGTCGTGTTTTTTATTCAGTGATGCCAGAAATTAAAATATTTTATCCCTTATCCTTCGGAAAAGTGTGCTATCATTTTCAGTCAGAGGTTGCAATGGCTTCTGTGTACAGCAATGTAATTTTATGTGAAATCACACAAGGATAGTTGAACTTGTTTACTAAAAAGGTTGTGAGCCTATCTTGCTCAGAATGTGGAGTCGAATGATATTATTAATATCACAAAAAGCCACATATAAAACCCAAAGTGTGTTTCTGGGTTAAAATGACTCAAAATGATACAGCAGCTCATGCCATACTTTTTCCAAAATGATAGATGAGGTGTTTCTATGCAGATTCTATGCAGCAGGGCTACATTTTAAGCACAGATCTCAGTAAATTAGTTTAATGGGTCTTGAGCACAGACAGTTTGGGGTCCCCTGGAACACAGGTAGGGGTACAGTGAAGGAGCCCTCACCTTTGACCTCTAGCTTGCATTCACATTGCTTTGATCCGTACTCATTGATGATCTTGCAGGTGTACACTCCCATGTCGGATCTCTGCGCCGATGTGATCTTCATCTCAAACGTTCCATCCTCGGTTTCCCGGACGACGCGTCGGCCGGCGGTTTTTATCGTCACTCGGTCCCGTAGCCTGGGAGCACAGAGAGTAGTGCGTGTATTATCACATTTCAGTGTGTGCTAGATGCATTTTAGAGTGACACACACACCCACATACACACTGCCACACACACGTGCACATACACACCAAAAAACACATATTTTTTTCTGTATGAGGAGGTTTGGCTGCAGAATATATTTACATACTGTAAATACTCAGATTATCTGTAAACATAACGTTTTTCCCGACTGATGTGCTTATGGGTTGAATTGTTGTAAATACGGAAGTGCAGCGGTCCAAACACCTGCCAGAGCACCATGTTCACATATTATCCATCCTTTCATATCTCTTTTTTTCTCTCTCCATATCCCACTCTTCAACCAATTTAGACACCCCTTCTAAGAGCTGTGATTCCTGACTCATTCTGACCATGAGTCATTCCAGTTCCAGCTCGTCAAATGCATTTTGAGAATCCAAATATACAGTATCATACAACTGGTTTGAATGAAAGCATTATGTAGCTTCCACAGTTGCCTGCAAATAGACTAGGATTGTGCAGTAAATTTTTATCAAATGTACAAGCCCATAGTTCCCTAGACCAGTATCAGGATCAATCGATCTTTGCTATTATTTGATATTATATTGATTATTGTTTTTAATCTCCCTTGCAAGTTATTGGGTATTTGGTTATTTCTTCACTTTTTTGAGATTTCACAGAGTATCCTATTTCTCTAAAAATTAGAATGTATGAAAAAAAATTTTTTTGAATTCACCCCTGGTGTCAATATTCTCTGGAGCATTGGTTATTTGAAGTGCATTAAAGCTCATTCCTGGTGCAGCTTTCGACAAGGTAACTGATTGTATTCATCGGAATCATAACACAAAGCTACATTCTTATTTTTAATGCAATTCCGCAGAAAAACAAAAAACAACATTGAAATGATGCGTTTGCTGTTATAAATAGGATAGAGAGCAGAACATCCAGTGAGCAAATACTGATCTGTGTTGGAGGAGCATCTCACCAGTAAATCAGAGGCTTGGGCTGGCCCTGCATTCGCACGGACATGGTGACCTCCTGCCCCTCAGTCACAGACTGGTCATTGAGAGTCAACTGTGGACAAAGGAAGAGAACAGCTAGAACCATGGCTTTTACTTCACTGACTCAGTGGTGTGTGTATATTGCTACACATTCCCTCTTTAATTGTATAATATATTAATCACAAGTTAGAATTCAAAGAACACTACTAAAACGACTGAAACTCTATATATTTATTTCCTGAGATAAATAACAGGATACTACCAAGAAGGAATCTATCCTAACTAGAGTGCCCATGAAACCTTTGCTCCTAACCCAGTATATCCGTAGGCTCATGTTATCTACAGTATTTCAGTGAATTGCATACAGTAAGTCCATATTCTTTGGGCTTTGCACTCCAGCAGATTAGATTCAATAAATATGACTGTGCAGACTGTCTTTACTTTAATTTGACGGTACTTAGATCCATATTCAGTGATCCGTGTAGGAATTACATCCCTTCATAAATATACAGTATTTTAGGGGAACACACATAATTAGGAAGTTGGCTTCTCAGCTGCTTCTGATTAGTCAAGTGTATTCAATCACTTCCTTAGTGCAAGTATCTAGTCTTGATTCTAGGCTTTTGATTGCCGTCTGTTATTGCCGTTCGTCAACATGAGGCCCACAGTTGTGCCAATGACAGTCAAGGATGCCACTATGAGGCATAAGAAAAACAAACAGTCAGAGACATAAGTTAAACAATAAAGCTTTCTTATACCTGCATTATGAAACGATTGAATACACCTGACTATTCAGAAGCAGCTGAGGAGCCAACTGTCCAATTACTTTTGGTCCTTCAAAATGGGGGGGATTATGTATAAAAAGGTCCAATGTGCTGGACTACAGTGCCAAAAGAGCAGAACTATCCAAATACATACCGACTGGACTGTATTTCACAAATAATATAGGCTTCATTAATCTGCCTGAGCATTAGTGTAATGTTAAAAGTTTATTCGGGAGTAAAATGAATAGTGGTGTTAAATTGTTTTATGAATGCATATTTATTTGTTGTGTCTCGCTAGCATAACTAGCTAGCTAGCTTAGCAATAACATTACAGTTCATTTGTGAGCTAACATTAATAGTGAGCCTTTAGCTTGAAGGTAATCTTTAACTTTACTTTCCTTTCCTTAGCTTGAACTGCTGCTTCTATCCTTGTCCTGACTGTCTGTTTTATTGGGCTTCAATTGTTTCTCAGCTTTCTTTTCCTTTTTAGAATGTTATGTATATGGCTAACTTTGTCCACAGTATATTAATGTCATCGTCGTCCTGACAGTGTGTTTGTATGCTTTTCAATTAATCAAACAATAAACAGCATTTGGCAGACTTGGGCATCTTATTTCACCATCACAACGCAGAATGAAGACAACATTATACAGTCAGTTACACCTGCACTAAGGAGGCGATTCAATACACCTGACTAATCACAAAAGGCTGAGAAGCCAACTGTCCAATTACTTTTGGTCCCATCAAATGTAATAATATGGGCAGAAAAAGAAGCATGGAAAATAAACAGAAATGGTCTCCACCTGGAAGGAAGGTGGTTCCTTGAATCGCGTGTCCACGATTTTCCTAGGCTCCGGCCCCCGATAGGATGGGACCCCGTAGTCCATGCCTTCCTCCATGGGGCTCAGGTACTCCTCGTCAGACGTGATGGGGCTGCTGATGTCCATGGGTACACCGAGGGTCCCCCGCGCCTCCTGCCTGGGGTCTGAGGGGGGAACGACACAGGGCACAGGGTCAAAGGTGAAATCTCAGAAAGTAGAACATATTACCTGCACTGTGAAATCACAGTGAGAGTGTGGTCATGACCTTGTTCTGTGAATGAGGAGGGAGGTATAAGCCATACGTGATTTTCAGTGATATGTATTCCATAAACATTCATCATTCTCCGACATACAATCCTTTCCAAACCTATGGCTCTATAGGCATATGTGTCCCTTTTATTCCAACCAACACAGGTCCCTGATAAAATTGCCTTATCTGATATGTCTATGACAAGATGAATGAATTCCCTCAGACACAGACACTAATTGGAAGCAATTACTCTACATGCATGTGAATACTTTTATGAATATTGTGAATATTTTTCCAGTTTTGCAGTAGCTTTCCTTGGTTTCTGGGCATTACTCGTTATTGCTCAATGATTTTTAATTATTTGGCTGTGAACATGTTGGGATATTGCTCATGTTTATTCTGGAGAACCGATCGGAATGGAAATGGACCTGTCGATATTTCAGCTCCTATGCAGCGGGATTCTGAGCTCGCTGAGTTATCGTCATGGTGATGGAGCTTGACAGGGAGGCGTTGCGGTTTACAAAGGTTTCCTAGGTGACTGGTAAGAGCAGAGATGGGAGAAAGGCTTTGAAATGAGGTAGAGCTTGAGAGAGGATAAACCCCTCAATTCCTGAACCAATCAATCTCCTGCTTCGGGGGTTTAAATGCACAGGCTGCAGTATGGCACTGTATGGTCCGGTAAAATGTTCCAAGCCTCTCTCCATCTAAAGGTACAAACTGCCACTGGAGGACTAGAGCTGCCCTTTCCCCTTGCAGAGCTGCTCACCCACCATCAGATGACAGATTACAGTCTGACGGCAACATAGCATAGCAGCAAAAGACCTGGGCTCCTGCATATTGGTTGCGTAAGGCTGTTGTGCCCAAGAACAAATTGCAGCCCTGCATTCATTTAGATGGACACATAGACAGATAGATGTCTAGTAGTAATAAGTTATGTCTCCCGTATATGCTTTTGTAATTTCTCAGAATTCAAGCTAACTTGCATCTTGGTTAAGTGTATTAGTCACCATTACATCACTCTTACCGAAATCGGATGGCTTTCTCTCACACATCCAAGCACCTTAGTTTTGCCTCATCTTCATAGTTGCACACATGAATGCGCAAACACACATATACACCCACACCCACACATTTCTCCTTCTCTGTGCCTGTATTCCAAATGCCCCTGTGTTTTAATAATCATAAACTTGTGTGCACTGTGCACAAAATAGCAGTAATTACCCTCGTCAGGGGTATAAATAAGGTATGGCTTATTCTGTCTGAAAACCGGTAATCAGCGATGTCCTCTGGGTACTATAGTGTAAGAGTGTTCCCACGCTATAACTGAACAACATAATTTATAATACACTGTGGATAGCTGTGATGTCACAGCAGTGCTTCTAATTTAGTGGCGTCTAATCTGACAAAGCAGAGGACCAGGAAGCAGGCATTAATCATGCAGTAGGAGGTAAAACCGGCAGTTATCACTGCGTTGTGGAGACGATAGCCATGAACTGTCTGTACGCTTTACTCCCTAACAAGGCAATACTTCTCGTCACCTTCACTATTTTTAGAAAGGTGAAACACTTCTGAGAAGCAAGGAATCATTACGGCAAGGAAACGTAACAAGAAGGACACTCTGTCATGGATTAATGCCTCTACCAAATAAAACTGACTCATGTATAAGCCATAAAAAACATTTATTGGCAAGTATTTCAGCCTGTAGCAATACGAATTGGGTCTTTATACATTTCATTTTCAGAAACTGTTATGATCATTGGTTTCAGAAAAAAAAAGACATTTGGATACAATTGGTTTCCTAATAATATTCTGACTCAGAGACAGTGACTCATAATATTGACATCCGTCTGGATGTTTCACAGTATAAATGACTGCTCTAATGGCTCAAGGTTTCAAAAGCTTACAACTTCAATTTTCTCAGTGGTATATGTTTTCCGGATGATAATTGCTCTCACTAATGATGTTGTCCTTTGGTCCTTTATATCATAAACAAACTATCAGGAAATTGAAAATCGTGGCCAGACAATTTTTCAGCAGCACGAGCTGCTAAATACAGTAGTTTATTCTTTCCTAAAAATGCCCCCATTGCAATTCATTCATTTAGATCCGTTATTTTTCCATTGCTATTTTATCTATTCAAGCAGCTAATCAAACCCCTTCCTGCAGCTGACTAAGTTTGAATGAAACATCTTTCCATTTGTGCAAACCTGATTTGCACGTTTTGCATTTTGAATGTGATTCAGAGACTGCCACAGATTTCTTTTTTGTTTCAATCCCAATTACATAAGTACATGAATTAAATTTTTCATTTGTTTTTACACAATGAGAAATAGAACAGTGAAACAAACAGAGTCACTTTAAATGTCAGCAGTGCTTTCTGTGGAACAGTTCAGAGTAAAAGAGCTCCACTTGCTCAAATAAAGGCTACCAGTAGTTGAAAGAAAATATTCTGTCTCTGTAGGTTTGTCTGAAGAGAGAGAACACAGGCCACCTGCTTGATGACTAAACAGCTTTGTTTCCTTTTGGAATTCATCAGGATGCCAGCACGCCTTCAACACTTTATAGGTTGAATTTTAGCCTTTGGGTTGCTATGGTAACAGCCAGTGGGTCTGTTTATGGAGGGGCTGTTGAATGAGGGTGAGATGTGTGTGTGTGTGCATGTGGGTGTGTGTGCGCATGCATGTGTGCATGGTTGTACTACTGAGCACTTCATTAGGTAGACTTGTACACCAGCTTGTTAATGCAAATATTGCATATGATCATGTGGTTGATATTTGGCCACACATAAAGGAATGGTTGATAAGACATGATCATCTGGTTGATATCTGGTCACATATACAGGAGTGGTTGATAAGATATGATCATCTGGTTGATATCTGGTCACACAAACAGGAGTGGTTGATAGGTTATGATCATCTGGTTGATATTTGGTCACACATACAGGACTGGTTGATAAGATATGATCATCTGGTTGATATCTGGTCACACAAACAGCAGTGGTTGATAAGATATGATCATCTGGTTGATATCCGGTCACACATACAGGAGTGGTTGATGATATATGACCACCTGGTGGATATTTGGTCACACACATAATAAAGGTGTGGTTGATAAGATATGACCATCTGGTTGATATTTGGTCACACATACAGGAGGGATATATGACAAGATCATCTGGTTGATATTTGGTCACACATACAGGAGTAATTGATGATATATGACCATTTGGTTGGTATTTGGGTACGGATACAGGAGCGGGGGTGGTGTGTGGTGTGTGGTCCCAAGGAGAACTCACCTGCTTGAATGAAAAGGGTGGCAGTGCAGGTGGCTCGGCCCACCTCGTTGGTTGCCGTGACGCAGTAAGTGCCAGCGTCGCCGGGTTTTGAGCGTTTGATGTGCAGCGAGTGCCTCTCTCCCTCCACCTTCACTGTGTGCGTGGGGCTGTTCCTCATCTCCACATCTTCCTTCCTCCATGTCACTGCAGCAAGAGACACATTCCCCGTTTATTCATAAACACGCGCCCATTTTTGGGCTGGTCACTGACTGACGTTTCTTTGTCCGTCTCATCACAATGCATAACAGACTATATCCATTCTTTGCCAAAATCGGGAGTAAAATCCTCACACACCTCTGATTACACCTGTTGAACACACTGTAACATTTTACTGAAGGAACAGAAACACTAAAACCTTAGCCTGCATTTAATTTAAGTCCAAATTCTCCCTGTCAATATAGTCTGATGGGATGACAATGTTCTTGTGAGGGGCGAGTGACGTGCCCGGAATGGGTACTTATAGTTGAAATGATGGAAGAGGGGGGTGGGAGGACATGGGGAAGTGTGCTCCCCTCAAAGCCCAATCTAACAGGACATTGGGGTGTGGGTGGAGGGCTGAGGAGAGCAGAGTATCTTGCCTTCTGGGTCAGGAGTGCCAGCGATGATGCACATCAGTAGCACATCGGAGCCTGCAGATGCCACAGTGTCCTGTAGGGGGAGCTCAAACAGGGGCGCCTCCAGTGGGTCCTCTCCAGCAGAGACGTACGAGTCGTCTGAAGAATCTGAGTTGCAGAAACAACAACAACAGACCTATTCATTTCAGTTTTTAATAATGTTATTGTTCATACAAAAAGAAACATCTGGGCGCTGAAGAAAGTTTATAATGATATACATATAATTGCATAAATACAGTCAAACAGCTTGCATTTTGTCACAGTGTTATTCCCTAATTAAAATGAGGACATCTTCAGATAGACTCAGTTCAGTTAGCTTTTGTAACTCCTCAAACTGCATATGTGAAGAACAAAAGTACTGGCTTGTAACTGGTAGTCAAAGGTAGGGGTTAATGCTGGCTGAACCCCAGCCCTCAAGGGGGAATCCTCACCTAGCTCCGGAGACATGGGCCGAGTGCGATGGCCTTTTCCTCTGGCTCGGTGCGTTGCTCCCTCCCTGCCTTTCCTCATCGTTTTGCCACCCGCCGCCTCCGCAGCCTGAACTTCCATTGGCTCTTCTTCCACAACGATTGAAGGGATGGGGAGTTTTGGAGCAGGGGATGCGGGCGGTGCGTGCACCTCCATAGCCTCTTGCTCCGAGACTGGACCGCGGGTAGGAACGAGCCTTGGAGGCTTGGTTGGGGCCTGGGCAGGATGCTGAGGCTCTCTCTGCACAAGCGGGCTCGGAGGCCTCTGCTCCACCTTGCGCAAGGACGGGCCCACCTTCCTGGGCATTGGCTCCTCCCTCAGAGACTCTTTGATGGGGGAATCTGGGGAGTGGGCGAGTTCGTGTACAAAAGGAGGTCCTCTCTGCACAAGCGGACTTGGAGGCCTTCGTTCTACCTGCCGTACCGATATTTCAACTTTCCTAGGTGATGGCTCCTCCTTCGGTAAGGCAGGGGGGAGTGGGTGCTCTTCAGCCAATCCTGGAGTCTCTGGTGTTAAAGTGCTCCGAGGCGGCTCCCTGACTGGGCTTCTTCTTGGCGACCGTTGTCCAGGTAACTCAGTGACTGACATAGCCTCAGGGGCGATTTCTTCCTGTCCAAATCTACTCACCGTCACACTGCTTACTGAGGACCTGTTGGTTTCGGGTTGTTGGGGTGGAGGCTCCTCCTTTTTCTGGGCTTCCCGGTTCTTTTCAGGTTCAGGTGATCGTTGTGGCGATCGTTCTTTCAGTTGCTCTCTCCGTTTCTCCTCCTCTTCCTGCTGGATGCGCTCGCGGATCTGCAGTTTCTGTAGAACCTGAGGGGGGATGGGCTCCAGTTTTCTGAGTGGCTGCCTGCCACGGGGAGAGAGCTGCTCTGTGGAGAAGGACTTTGCCAGATGGGGCTTCCCCACCAGCTTCTTGATCCTCCGCAACTCCTCTGTGAACTTGCTCTCGATGTCCTGGACCTTTTGGGAGTAGCGAGGCCGGTCCTCCAGAGAGGCAGCCCTCTGCCGGAACATGGACCTCCTCTCAGCTGCGTCCGCCTTCAGGGCCTCCCGCAGATCTTCCCTGGAGCTCTCTCGGGAGATCCCTAACCGGCTCCCCCCATCGTCCGAGTCGATGGATGGGGCCCGGTTGAAACCGGCCCAGGATCTTCCTGAGATTGATCCCTCTGGATTGTCGATGCTCTTCCTTCGCTCCTCGAAGACTCGCACCTTTTCGATGATCTTAGAGCTGGCACGAGTCAGCTTCGGTGACGGACGGAGTGTCAAGTCCTTGCGGGAATACTCGCTGACGGGGGTCTGGGGGCGGGAGTCCTGGTTACTACTCTGAGACATGGCTGAGGACTTTGGCTGCTTAATCTTGTCCTCAAATTCTCCTGCTACGGTGTCTACATAGTCGGATGGGACAACAACTTTCTTGCGAGGGGTGAGTGGCGTGCCAGGGGCTGACCCGGAACGGGTAGTTATAGGGGAAGTGATGGAACGCTGGCCAATTTTGGGAGAGGGGGGTGGGAGAACTTGGGGGTGTGCTTCCCTCAAAACGTCTTCTGTTTGGCTCCTGAAAGAAGGTGATTAAGGGAAATGTTCTGTTAGGGTAAAGGTCTGGGTGGAGGATGAGCCCAGCTGTTTGGAAGAGGACAGGAAACCTGAGTGGCCTTTTTGTGGCTTGGGGTCAAGGAAGAGGAAGAGGAAGGCTTCCAGTGTGACGACCTTTCTGCCTGAATGTGTGTGCCTAGCAGCAGCGAAGGGTTTCACATGAACTAAGTAGTGTCTGTGGAGGAGAGCTACGTGTTCAGTTCAGATTGCGGTCGCATGGGGGAACTCTAAAAACAAAAACTGTTATTTAGGATTTCCTAGGGTGGGAGGGGCGTAACTAGGTGTATGTGGATGTTTGGGAATGATAAAATAAGCATTATATAAGTATTAAAATAAGTTGTATAAAACTGTCATGCCAGGATTATCTCTTATCAAATACAGCAGCCTATGTGCCAGAAATACTATAAAATGTGAATTGTGTCTATAAAACAAAATTGTATCACTGTAGTCAGAACACCTATACTGAAATGGCTATGAGTGAGCTAGGGTGTTGTGGTATATATCAGTGGTCAGGTGTGGATGTCATGGGCCAGATCATAAGGTGTTCTGCCTAAAACCTATTTCTTCCAACATAACTGGACTAGACCACCAGATATCACCAGATATCTACAAGGTTAAGTCAAAATGTATTTTGCCATAACTAGGAAGGGCAGAAAGATGAGTAATGAGTCTTGGCACTTAGTCAGAATACTGAATACTGGGTTATCACGGTCACTGCAGTATATACAATGTTCGCATTGGAGAACACCACCTCTGATGTTAATGCAAACTCGACTACAGTCACCTGACGGCATTTCAAGGCAAATTCGCCGTCGACTCTGGCGGCCTCTGCATACTGCACAATCCTTCTCTCCTTCCCAGAAAGCAACTGTTAAGACTTACTCTTGTGATCTATATCCAGTGTTTAACTGTATGAACAGAACGAGCAGCACTCCCAGCATGCAACAGAATATGCGCATGCAGTACTACAGTAAGCTAATGTCTACCTCACTGGACATTCTACAGTAAAAGCCCGATATAATGTGTGTAGGCTTTACAAACACTAATTAAGGCTAAATTATGAGTAAATCACTGGGTAACTACAGTGTTGTGAAATAATATTAAGGCTATGAAATTGCTCTAGTGATATTATGTGAAAAGGTGAATTATTATTAATCTGGTAGTTTCATAACAATTTAAGGCTTATAAAGTGGTACATTTAAGAATATTGCAGCTAAAGTCATCTGGTGGTTGTCAGAAAATATAATGAAAATGTTTATATTTGGATAATTCAGCTAGTCCTGAAATACAAAGGTATTTATTTGTAAAAGTCAATGATTTTAGGTTATGCTAAATATGACTTTGGTCAATGTTTTAATATGTCCTTCTAACGTGTATAATTTGAGGCTATTTATAAAAATGTATGCCTTTGCTATTTTCTGTCTTGTATGCCTAACATAAGATGATGTGATGAACTGTTGATCTGGTAAAGACTAGGTAATCTGTTCCGGTGATAAAAGTGCATGCAGACACAGAAGCAGGTGCTGTACATGCTGAAGAGTGTGTCTGTTCAAAGCCATGCACAACAAACGGGTGGAAACCAAAGGAGTACCTCACAGACATCCAATGAGACGCAAATCATGTCCTCAAATCATTTTTCCAAACATCTGGATTCCACACTAATGACCTGGTGACAACTTTGGCCACCTGCACAAACTGTTTTGAGTTGGCGTGATTCGCTTTTGCTCTCATTGGTGTGTGGGTCTTAACTTAAAATTGACTGTGAGAGGGGTCAAAGGAAAGTATGAACTGAAAATGAATAAAGAAACCTAAAATGATGACAAGAACTTAAGTCAATCGGGAAACAAACTTGATTCAAAATAATCTAATTTGTTAGTTTGTCTATGTACTTATGATTGAGAATTTGAATGTAAAATTGAACTGATTGATTCACAGGCCTGTTTAGAAGTGTTTGCCAGTGTTGATGGGCAGTAGTTTTAATCAAAGAATCAATAAAAGATAAGTCTGAACGCTGATCAGGCTAACTGTATTACGTATTACTGTGAGACCAGTTTAAAGTTGTACATAAACTAGAGGGTGAATGACATACTATGATCCTGAAACACAGAGACAGGCACCACGGAAACTCTCACCAGAGTAATCACTGAATAAAGCTTGAAGAAAAATTCACGATATGAAATTTTGGCTGGTATTGTGAAGATGACAACAGAAACTTGATCAGAGGGTTTGAAATTAAGACTATTTGTATACTAATATTCTAATGTTAACTGGTCTGTCTAGCTCTATTGCATGAATAAATGCCAATTTCCTGTCATTAAGTATCTGACAATACTGTTTGGTATCAATCAGAAAATTTAAATCATCAGTATGGTCTTTTTCTAAACATCGTAACTAAGATACATTTCAGATAAATGTTCAGTCATGCACCACTTTAGAAGGCTCAGAGAGCATTTCAGAATAGGAGGGCTGGTCTAGGATCAGCTCATAATGGATAAGGTAAAGAAATAGACAGGAAAAATCTGATCCTAGATCAGCACACCTACTCTGGGGTGCTGTATGACTTCATGAATACTGGCCAAGGTTGTTGCCTGGATAAAGGCCCATCCACACCAAAAACTATAACTATAACCATAACCATAACGATAATGATAACGGTAACCATGTGAGCATCAACACTGATGAAGGATAACTTTCTGTAAATAGTCTCTGGGCTATGCCATTTTGCATGTGACGTCCTGTAAATTTAAATGGATTTTGATTGGTTGTCAGTTGTCATTATCGTTCATGGAGCTGGGAAAAAATTGCTCTAAAAGTGATCCCAACGATATCAACTGTCGTTGTCGTTATGGTTGTGGTACGAACTCCACCATCAACTTGAGTTAGAATGACTGTTTTAAATGACATATTTAAAGTTATCATTATAGTTATCATTCATGGTGTGGGTGGGCCTTATTTTGGCCTTCCCTGGACTGAATGGAGCCCAGCATTGAACGCGGTCATATCTGGGTCCAGCAGTTTTTAAAAAATTCAACCTGCTCACATCGCAACTCCTTATAATTCCGTTCAGGTGTGCAACCAAATGAGAGTCATATCAAATAATGAAACGCAAATCACAGAACGGGTGGGGGGAACAAAAAGCGTGAGAAATAATATTATGTAAATACAAATTATGAAATACATAAAGATAAAGAATAAACTAAACATATTGTCATGCTACTTGTATTTTAGAAGAGATTAGGAGGGATTTGTAATCAATTTGTTATGATGTTTGTTTTTAACGGTATATTTGCCTATATGAATTGAGGGTTTTTTCTGGGGGGGGGAAGAAGGTGTGCTGAAAAGGGAAAGTAAAATGCTGTGTGGTTGTTGGCAGTTGACCCTGGCTATAACACAAGGGGAGGACGCTCACACTCTGGGAATTAATTCCGTAAAAGTTTCAGGACTTCCTGCCAGCTAAAATCAATATTTGCATCACTGACAAAACGACAGCGCACACATTCACCTTTTACCTTCGTTGTAACCTTAAGGTCAATGTCTGAGAGACGTTAAGGTCAGTAAACGTTATCTTTTAAAAATCAGCAGCATGCTTGTTGCTGATAATAGCTCACTTAAGAAATGATTTCACAAGCTGAGATGATTTTGCCTTTGATGTATTATCACCCAGCTAAACAAGAGGCCTTCGAAACTTGGCAACACACACAACCAGCAGCGCTTGGCTCCTGTGTGCCCACAGCAAGGCGGTCGATCAAATAACGCTCACTAGAAGAAGCTTATAATTACAGCCACACTGAATTTTCACCTGTGAGAAAAACTGATTTGCACTTAACTGCTGTTTGAGAAACATTTGGTGTCCATTAACGGTATCACAATAGACTGGATATCATCAATCTGGGCAAACATTCCACCTTCTTTATCATTTCTTTATCATTTGTGTGGAGAGAGTCATTCCCCCGGGTTTCTATGCCTTCTCTTTGACTCATGCTGGCTTTGCTGCCATAGCAACACTTCCCACCGCCATTTTGCTCCTCCTTTAGCGCCGGTGTGTTATAGCGAGGGTCTACTGTCCCTGCGGTTGGCTCTGTGTGGAACCTAGTGTTTCCATTTCGGCTTTTGCTCTGATCTGTGGTGGTGGTTTGGGGCTGACTGGCATTTTTCGACTTACAAGGGAACAGAAAAAGTCCTTCCTCTATAGAGACTGAACGTGCTACCGTAGTAATCGCTAGCTAGGGACACACTTTCCTCGGACCCCCACAGCGGCCGGGACAGATTGGCGCGGGACGCTCGAATCAGAGGTTCCACCCCTAGGTGCCTGATGTGGGCGCCGGCAGGCTCGCGTCCGTTAGCTTGCCTGGCAGGCTTGGAGGGGTCCTGGGGCCCAGGCGCTCTCGAACCCAAGGCTGGAGCCTCCTTCTCTACCACTGTGTGCTGGCTGCCAGCCCAGCTGTCCGTCCTCGAACCCCTGCGGCCGCTGGCGTCTGGTGTCAGGTCCATCATCCGGTCGCCGTCACCTGTGGGAGGAGACGCATGTTCTGGTTACAGCGCGGTGACCTGCGATGAGCGCTAGAACATTCTGAGCACTGTGCGGCGTCCATTACATGCTCTGCACAGCTGGGCAGATCAGACAATACCCCTGTGGCCAGATACAGCCCAACACAAACACACTCTCTGCCCTTTAACCACTGCTGGGACCAGATACAGCCCAACACAAACACACTCTCAGTCCTTTGAGCTATGATGAGAACATGTATTGCTTATTCTTTTCACTGAATATGTATGACCTGTATGGTGTCAGCATACATTACACTAGTGGCAGAATCATAAGTAATAAATCGCTATGTATATTTTAAGAATCTAAAAATATTTTAAAAATGAGAAATAGTAATTTATGTCAACAGTTGTACAGTAGTGTTAGTTACTGAAGGTTCATGCCTGTATGCTGTGCAGTGGTTGTAGACAGGATGAGTATGCCAGCACTATGGAGTTATTTTAGCGTCTGGTCTTCTTCATTCATGAGTATTGCAGAGTACAACAACAATTAACAAACAATATAAGCTTTTTATGCATATTGAAGTGAGACAGGTATATCCCACTGGCAAATAGAAAACAACGCATCTAAATAATTTTAAATTATATGAAAGAAGATAAGCCCTGAGAATGACATGTACATGTGTTGACTGCAGGAGAGAAAAGCCAGAGCCACTGGTTCTAGGTGAGATCCAGATTACAGCTTGTCTTGAGTCACTTGAGAATCTGAAAGAGGCCTTCCGCCCACTCCTCATAAATGATAGTACAGCTCACGTAATCTATTAAATATGAACCTGGACGGGAGGGGGGGGGGGAGCAGCTCTTTAAAAACCCCATTTTTCTCTACAGCTCCACGCACTGAGAACAGGACAATATAACTCATGGCTTGTCAGTGGATTGTGGTGATGCTCATTATCCAAAAGGGATTTACCCAGCCTGAGGGTACTGGCTGTTTCATAGAAAATCTGTTTTTCATTACTCAGTTGTAAATTAATAGGTATTAGCAATTCCACAAACATTGTACCATTTGAACTACCACGACCACACAATGTATTAAAGGAAGCTGCAATATAAAATAAAAATAAAAATAAAAAAAGATAAATATATTCAACCACAAAACTGCTAAAAGGCTAAATATCATGAGTAAAGATAAGCCTCACAAATTCAGATTTTTGTCCTTTACCGTGGCAGTGAAAATGTGACTCATACTAGTAACACAATTCTGATTCTGATTTATTTTTTGAGAGACTAAGTACAAATGTTGTGTGCCTCCCAGACAACAGATCTGACAAATTCTTCAGAGCCTTCTTCCAACAACGTTCATGCTTGCCATCAAACTGAGAGCACCAATCACAACAATGCCTGAATTTATTTTCACAATACCTTTAACAACTGAAGACAGAATGTAAAGGTCAAACAAGCCAGAAAGAAGATGTATACTACTCTGTTCTATTGTTTGAGTATTTTTCAGTTGGTTGATAAAACAAGTTATATTTGTGAAGTCAATACATTAAAAATGGCCTCCAAGTTAATGCATCCAGGCAAACACTAACCGCAGAAAAGCTCAGAGGGTTAACCCACTGTGGCCCCCTAGTGGTGGGACACTGAAGTCCCAATTGTTTACATTACATTACAGGCATTTAGCAGACGCTCTTATCCAGAGCGATGTACAGCAGTGCTACTGAACCCAACAGGTCCTGTATGCTGCAGGGGCAATAGCATTTGCTCCACCCAAGCACTACAACACCAGATTTCATCAACATTATTTAAAAATGTGGACTACATATTCTCTGCACCCATACTCAAAGAATATTCATGACAAAGATCTGCAATGTGCAGTTTTAGTCATTTAAATGATCCATGTCGCCTTTTGTTGAAGGTAAAAGCAAACATACCAGAGTGGGTATCTTTTTTCACATGTATTGATAACAACTGATTTTCCTAAACTGAATTAATCATTAAAGAAATTCTGTGTTTACCTTCAAATGTATTATTCAGCAACTGCCACTGTCAGGAAGTAAGTTCATTAGTGAAATCTGGTAGAGTAGTGCAAATGGATGGTTGGAGCAAATACTGTACTTGCAGACACTGGAATTGAGTATTGCTGATATTTCTCTGAAGTGAGCCAAAGTAGCTAGGCTTAAATGATTAAGCATTATATTGCATTAAATACTCTGGCTTTTATGGTGTGCTAAAGTGAAAAGGTAAGCCATATAAGTCACGCTGTAAAAGGCTGTCTGCTAATATAATGAGTAACATAGCATTATTATTTTATACACAACATTGCTGGAGTCACTCTGCTTCAGTGGAATCCAAAAGCCCAATTCGGACAGGACTAATTTCCCAAATTATGACATAATTACTCCTGTATGTGGGGACATCTGTCATTTCATGTAACGATTCGGATGGGATTGGACTCCCAGTGGTTTCTGCCTAACATTACGGAGATGGGAGTGGAGAGTCTCTGGATGTGTGCATCATGCACGGCTATATGACTACTAAAGATGGCTGCCAATACAGTGGCCAATCTGAGCAGTTTGTCATGCAACTAACAGGTTCAAGAGTTCAATGAAAAAACATATATAAGGTTAACAATTATCAAATTGCTGGCATCAAATTACTGGAATGTTTGGTATCATTTCAAATGAAAGAGGGTTAATCGTTACACCTACAGTAGGTCTGACATACTAAGAGATTCAAACCTTCAGCTAACTTTCAAACTACCTCAAAGCAACTGAATCCAGCTCTCCAAATTGTTAGCTAATGAGTTGAGCATTAAGAGAACATGACAAAGAAAGACTAGCCAGTTCTGTAAACTCACTGAGAGCAGACAGTTAATCCTGTCCTTAGTTACTGCTCCTGTGCATATTTTGGATTTCTGGCGATGCAGATTGTTGACAGTAAGAATGACCATGTACAGTGTGTTCTGGGGCAGTATCCAGAGGGGGAAGGGGGCGGGGGGGGGGGGGGGGGGGGGGTGAAACATATGAACGCTGTATTGCCACCTTGGAGGCTTGAGATATCTACTGAAATTAGTAGCTAACTGGGGCACAATGGGCAACTTCTCTGGACATTGCCCCATTTTTGCATTTTTGATATAATATAATTCATCATCAACATGTAAAACATTTGTGTTGTGGTGGAATGGTATTGTTATGGTGCATGTGTATGGCATGGTGCCGTGACTCGGTAAATCTGCACTGTGAATTAGTAAAGCTACTCTGTGACTCAGTAAAGCTAGACTTAGTCTGCAAGCTCTGCAGAGCTAGCAGACTAAGGCCAGTTGACCAGAATATGTAACGGAGCCATCAGCTAAATCTCTCCTCTACAAGAAACACCCACCAACTACTCATATTACTTATAAACCAAATACATACCATTTCTGAGATTAGGCAGAAATCTGTTCTAATAAAATCTCCCTTACCATTTCCATGAAAAATATTGCAGCTAATAGCTAATAATAGCACCCTTTGTCTATTTTTTTAAAAGCAAAATCTCTCACAGGGATTTCAGGACTTTCTTTGTTCTGGACTTAGTCTACTCTGCCTTGCTTGTGACGGTTTTTTTTTCTTCAGGAAAAGTAATTACTGATGACTAATACAGCCACTACTACTACAACTACATATACTACTATGTCTACTATTACTACTTCTACTATGAGGACGTCTAAAATTAATACAACCACTACTACTGCTACTACTACGACTATTACTACTAATACTACCACTTCTGCTACTTTTACATCTAATATTTCAATAGTATCATCATCATTAAAAATAACAATAAGAAAAACGGTATCCAAGAGCAGTTAGTTTCAGTTTAATGACAGAGCAGAGTTAAAGTTCTGGTGTAATTACCTGCAGGCACTCTATGGGCAGCCTGGTCCTGAATCCCCGTGGGCCCCTCTTGGTTTTGCATGGGTATCTGGGGTTCCGCTGCTTCGTCCTCTGTGTTCTCTGAATCTGTGGAGAGGAAGAGGAGGCAGCGATGGGCCAAACGCAGAGGAGAACGCTGATGGATGGCACTTCGCTTCTGCTCAGCGGGAGAACGGTGACGAGAAACAGAACCGAGGACGAGCCGCAGAGCCCAGAGACTCAAGAGGAGCAACTGCTGCAGCCCGTCACAAACCTGGCACCACACTTACAAACCAAACCCAGAGCCAAAGAACAGAAACCCAGTAAACACAAACTGTGGGTGTGTGTGTGTGTGTGTGAGATGAAGGGAAAACACCACCTTACATCCATGGAGATTTACAGAAGCAAGATCAACACAGCTCTGTATTGACCTTTTTACAGATCATGAGAAATGTTTATTCAAATAAATTCAAATAAAGCTTGGCACATCTAATAAAGCTTAGGTTTTTGATAATATAAATGTCAGCGGTACAAACAGACAAGGGTTAAACAGAATAATAACAAAACATCATTATGGTTTGAAGGAAAAAAAAACAAAGAATGGGAGAAAAGGAGGACCATAGACAGGAAGTGATGTCATTACCATAACTTTGCTTTCTGCATGAGCGGAAAACTTCTCTTCCATAGTGGCAGCAAGAAGAAGCAAACAAGAGAACACCGTTACTATAGAAACCAAACACTCACCACACTCATATCACTTGCAATCAGTTGCACACCCCAACCATTGCCAATACACCGCTGAACTAATTCTAATGTTCACCAGTGTCCTAGTTTTTAATTCCAGTTTGCACCTAAATGTAATTCTACTATTGTTGCTGGATTAGCAGAACTTTATTTATTCGATTGTTTGTTTGTTCAGCAGACACCATCACCGTTCCATGGAATTATATTTCTCCACATATATAGCTGTATTCAATTTTGTGATTTAAGTATCCAGTATTTTTGTGTCTGATTATAGGTTTAGCATTGTAGCCTCTGTGTTATGACCAAGTGATTTTAATTTAATCTTTATCACATTACATTAAATGTTATCTCCAAATCCTGCTGGAGCTAGATTTTTAATTCAATAGCATCTTAAAGATCAAATACTGTTTTCAATTATATGAAGTATACACAGTATGTATATTACATGATATTAATAAAATTCATTTTAAATGGTTCCAAATTCTGAATGATTTTCACTGTTTGCTTCTGTTTATCCTCTGTGGTAAATCATAAATTGTCCTCATCATTATAGATACTAGTAATCTACTACAGATTCTTGAATTATAGAGAATAAGTCTGTGTGATGAACTCTCTGCTTCAATCAAAATGGCCGCCTGCTGTTTCTGAAGGCGAGTAAGACCTGGCTCCAGCAGCTCAAAGATGTCAGTATTCAGGAGCAGTGCTGTGAATTTTCATGCCTCACAGCACATCCCCTGGGGTTCAAAACCAACAAATTTGGTTTGAAAGTGTCACAACACCTTCAGTTTCCAAAATAGTGTAATATTTTGACAGGCCGCTTACTAAAATACAGATTTTTAATTTGTATTCAGCTGAAAATCTATGGTGAATAAAAAAACATATTTTGACAGTTATGCAGTTGGCAAGGTAAGTCTTAGACAGGACCATTAAAGAGCATGAAATGCTCAGATATGCAGGACAGAACGTAATATTATGTCTTAAAAACTAAATTATACACTTGGGCATTGACTCTGGTATGCAACTGGTATTTGCCAGAAAAAGAAAAAACTTGACCAGAAAATCTCTTTAAAAATACACACATACTGTATCATCATAGTTATCCCCCACCCCCAAATCAGAGCACCCACAAACTACTCATTTAAATCTATTAATTTAATTTAAAGAGAGAGATTTGATTTTAGAATTTCCTTTGACATAATAAATTAACTACAAATCAATATACAAAAGTGTTACTTTTTTAGGATATCACAATACACCACATGACATGACATGTCAAGAACCAGTGAATTTAATTTTGCACTCAATCAGAAACACAAAAGGAGAAAGGATTTATTATGATTCATAAATGAACGAAAACACAAGAATACCACTTGGACAGAAAAGAAGAGTCTTTGGTGATTTTTTTAAGTTTCAGGATGCCTCAGGGGCAACGTTGTTGTTCTTTAGGACGAGTCTTTGCTACCTGAGTGAGAAATTTGTGGAGATAATGATTAAGGACAACCGCCTGAGTGATCTACACTCACCGTGACCTGGAAAACCACCCAAATCCTGAACCAAACCCAATTTAGCCACGCTCCCAGGCACAGGGAGATTTAATAATCTCAGACGGCGAACAGACGCCATCTGGAGAGGGGATGTTAGCGTTACCGAAGGGCGATGCGTTTCTGTAAAGGTGCAGGTCTGAGCGAGCCGCGTATGCAGCTGGGAGACCTCCCCACGCTGAGGCAGCGAGCTGGCAGCCGGCAGCCTGTCTGTAAACCACCACACGCTAAGGGCCTGTCTGTAAACCACCACACACTAAGGGCGTGTCTGTAAACCACCACACGCTAAGGGCCTGTCTGTAAACCACCACACACTAAGGGCCTGTCTGTAAACCACCACACGCTAAGGGCCTGTCTGTAAACCACCACACGCTAAGGGCCTGTCTGTAAACCACCACACGCTAAGGGCCTGTCTGTAAACCGTCACAAGCTAAGGGCCTGTCTGTAAACCACCACACGCTAAGGGCCTGTCTGTAAACCATCACAAGCTAAGAGACCATCAGTAAACCACCATACGCTAAGGGGCCGTCTGTAAACTTCCACACACTAAGGGACCATCTGTAAACTGCCACATGCTAAGGGGCTGTCAGTAAACCAACACATACTAAAGGACTGTCTGTAAACCGTCACATGCTAAAACTGCCACGTTTTTTTTTTTTTTACTTGTACTGTATAGATAATAATATAATCACCAAAGGCTGCCAGACCCTCTCAAAACATGTGAAATCATCGATGTATTATGGTGAGTGTATTTGGATGGAAGGTATTGGGATGGCGTCCAACGCCTTTCAGAATTCTGGGACACCCTGCCTCCAGATATAGCACTAACATTCCGGAAATTTCCCGGGCGTCTGACAGAATTCAAACCCACCTAAATATTCCAGATATTTGTTATAATGTGACAGAGCCATAAAAATGCATCCTCAAACTTAAGTAAACCCCAAGAACTCCACAGGCACACAAATACTCAACGTAAAATCTCTGTTCTAGTAACCTGTTATCTATAAACCCAAACACACCATGGGTGAACCGGCCAAAGGTTCGACTGGAGTGTCCCGTTTTCTGCAAGAGAAAAATAAGGAAAGTTAGACAAGTATTTTTATGATTGGCAAGGAACACATAATAATGCTCAGACAGATGGCGAAAACCTGGCACAAGACACGTTTTGTCATTTACTTTCTGTGCAGACCCAGTGCATACCTACATTCATGCTTACATCATTATAGTCACGCATACAGTCATAAATTTGACATTATGATATTCTTACATTGTATTCTACGCATGTATAAAGGAGGCCTCACAAGAGAACAGAGGAGACAGCTTGTCTAACATGCAGAGAATGTTAGGTATCCATCCCTACCCTCTTTGATGCAGTTTACAGTGTACTCATCAGCAAGGCCAGGGGCTGCAGTGCTTAAAGCATTATGAGTGTAGGTGCCAAAGTAATCAGCAATTACAAGGTCCCCCTCGTATCCTGCCTGCCGATGTAATATGCAAATATCATGTCGATATGTGTGTAAATGTCAGGCTTGGATCTGTAGAAGGTATTTAGACAGTGCTGTTACTTAAAGTAAAATTACAGGTAATCTGCCCCAGTTTTGAACCCTACCCCCTTAAGAATCTTTTTATTCCGACTGACTGTGGACCGGACTGATGTGTGTGTGTCAGCTGCAAGCTGCAATGTCAATAACACATTCTGTCATTAGTACCGCACTCAGTGTGCGTCAGTACCGTGTGAGTGGGTGTATGTATGTTAGCCACAAGACGCAATCTCAATAACACATTCTGCCATTAGTACAGTGTGTGTCAGTACTGGACTCAGTATGTGTGTGTGTGTGTGTGTGTGTGTCAGTACCAACTTGGGCCAGGGCCTGTGATGCAGAGGGAATGAACGGTTGCCCGTTTGTTCATCCATCCTGCCGTCTGTCTACCCACTATGTATCTCCAGCAGTCAGAATGGGCAATAATGTTTCTGTGAGGGAGAGAGGAAAGTGTTCCTTCCATCCCTCTCTCCCTGTCCCTCCCTCCCTCCCTATCCCTCTCTCTCCAAACCTCCCCCCCTCTCTCCCGCCCTCCTCTGATCCATTACCGAGGGGAGAAACAGCCTAATGGCCGCAGCTCTGGGAGATGATTTCCACATTACTCCCATGGAGCCCGGTCTCTAACGCAATCACCAACGTGTGACATCAGCCGGGAAACAGCCACCAATCCCAGCATCCTCTGTGCTGGACAGAGAGGAGGAGAGGAGGAGAGAAGGGAAAAGGAGCGTGACACCATGTGACCCGTTACTTCCCCGCAGATTCGGCAAATCTGGCAGCCCTGCTCCGGCTAATGCTCACTCACGGCCTGTGGTCCCAGCCCTCTAACACTGAGCCCACTCAGAGCCTCACGACAGGGGGGTGATCCCTCTTACATACCCTCTCCCCTGCACCTACAACTTTCACCACAAAGCACCAACAATAACTCACACTTGATTACTGACTATTTGTAATAATATACCTTGTACACCATTAGCATGGCTGAGGCTAGTCAACACCATATCTATATATCTATATCTACAAGAAGGGAGAGCACTAAATACAGTAGCTGGGCCAGAGTTGATCAATTCTGGTTAGACTGAATACTTAAGTATTGGGACTACTATTACTACTACTATTACTAATTACGACTAAGGCCTTAGTGTTGGGCAGTATGTTGTACATAGTGCACCTCCTACAATATTAAGAACTGAGCTTAAAAACAGATAGATTGTATGATAATGCTTTTCTCATTTCTAAAAGAAAACGATGCACGTTCTTACATATAGCACCTTCCAATGTGTATGGATGTACGGTTGATCGGTGGGTAGATTGTGCCCTTTCTGAAACGACTCTGCGTTTCATACTACTGCAACTCTAGCTGGAGCAGGAATGAAACAAGCACTCCATTTGGAGTGGCACAAGCCTCCTACGACGAGCCGGGTGGCTTCAGTTACATTTTCCAAAATGACGCTGGGACCGAATGACCTGCCAAATCTGTCCCAGCCGTCCCTCGTACCAAACAGGTCTCTACGGGAGGATCCGAAACCAACCAACTGCACTGTGGAGATCAGACCTGCTCCATGTTACAGGCGTGGAACAAAAGCAAAAAAAAAAAAAGACTGTTTGGATTATATATTTCATGGCGACAGTACACTGTGTCCCTGTTTTGAGCTCAGTAGAAAAGAAGAGTTGGATACGGTGCACTAAGCTCATTTCATATGGACACTTAAGTGTTGCAGGCAGACCGATTTGCCTGATACTAATTCATATTTCAATCTTGCTTAGATTATCTAACATTTTTAAATGTCTACACAGAGATGGCATACTAGTTCAATTCATAAATGGTAATGTTACTAGACATAACTTCTGCATGTTAATCACAAACTTGTAAATTAGAGCATAAACAGAAGATTCATATGTATTGGGCTATCATACAGAGGGCGGCTTGGCGGTGGTGATAATTGTGTAACTAATCACCAGACTTAGCGGATGAGAAATTATTCTGCTTGTAAAAAAACAATAATGTGCTGCTGATGAGGTCATTATCACGCAGCGACGCCGTTCCTCCCGCTAAATGTGATGTCTTTTGTTCGCCTGACGGGCCTCTCAGCTGCCTGTCATAAAAAACAACAACAAAAACGAGCCATGGAAATTTCTGGAATAATCAATCAATGTGAAGAATGACAAAAAGTCGGTTTTGTACCTGGAGAAGTCCCCATAAATCAAATGTCTGAGAACGGGGCTAAATCGGTGACAAGTCACTGCCGTTGCACAGACACCTGTCTGTTACTTTTTTTTTTTTTGCGAGTCCGCCTGATAACGCGAGCTCGGTGGTCTCTGTCTGACAGCATCTAATGGAAACCCCGCTATCTTTCTCCTTCTGCAGCTTTCCTCGTCGCGCCACCTCCGGGTATTTCCATTTGTTACAATCAACGGTTTTTTTGCTAACGGAAAAAAAGCAATAAATAAATAAATAAAGAGTGAATCGCATTCGATTCAGAAAGCCAGAAATACGAATGAAGACGGCTAATCAAGCCTCTTTCTGAAATGGCTTTTCAAAAGAGGGATAAGCGCTAAGATTAAAACTGACTGCCAGCTGTGTGATTTCGATGTTTGGGACTGACTGTGATGCTGCGTTGTGCTCGCGTCATGTGTGGCCCTGATGGGCTTCTGCTGTTTATAGCGTCTAATTGCACCGGCAATATGGGGCCCACTGTCTGACAAGCATGTGCATTCTAGGGCCATGTGAACTCACCTGAATACCTCTGAGAAAGATGAAATTACTGCATTGCTGACACTGGAATCTAACTGTTAATACGGATTCCTGATATTTTGATTAATATTGCAAATGGTATGCACATAAAATGGTGTTCATGGTCTACAACTTGTAGGGAATAATGACCTATTGGGGCCATGTTCTAAATAAACAATTTGCCCTACTAATGACCTGCCGTGAGTACCTGTTCTGTTCCTCTCTCTCTGTGATTGTGTTCATTCAGTTCAGTGATAAATCTGTCTGGGTCTCTGCCCTTTGTAACAGTCGATCTGTTTCTGCAGACGGAGGTCCAATTATCTCTGCTTCTTCTGAGCCACCCAACCCCCCACCTCTCTCCTTATCTTTCTCTCTTGCTCTCTCTCACACACACACACACACACACACACACACACAAATGTACGCACACACACAACAAATACACAGAAACACAAACAAGCTTTAAACTAGGTAGTTTAAGCTTTGTTCCTGTTTAAAGTCACCAATCTTCTGCAGGCCTGTTTAGGTCTATAATCATAAGGATTAGCTGGCCCAGAGGAGTTCATACAATATCTAGCAACATAATAAAACCAGTAGCTTATTGTCCAGATCTTTCCATCAAAGAACAAAGGTGTATAGGAGTGCCATCGGAGCAAATGAACAAACTTGCCATTTTTTTGGGGACATTTACTTTGATGCCTTTCCAAAATAATGAAAAACATTATATAGCTTTGAACTTTCTGGGAAGAATTTTGCTTTGTGTGGGAAAGATGAGTGCTGCTAACCTGCTCAAGCCCTTTTCTACACAGATATTCCAAATTCATAATGAAATGTGTTATTGTGTTATCAGACTTGTCCCTGTGTTTGTTGTACATTGCTCAGGATAAGACAGTCTGCTAAATGCCTGTAATGTAATGTAAATTGAATGTTATTTCACAATACACATAGAAATGCTCTGTGATTAAATACCAGTTAGTGTGTCATCTAAATAATTGTTAATTAATCAAAACATGTATTTTTATCCTCTAAACTTGTAATCAAATATGGATTTGTAGGGTTGCACAGTAAACCACTGATTTTAAATATATTTCCAGCCGTTCCTTGGTTAGGGAAAACTGATATTTGTACCATTGTACACTCAAGCAAGGAATGTTCTGAACACGGTGTCCGTTAGGGTAACGTTGTACGGTTGTGTTCACAGGTACAACAGTGCACGCCACAACATAGAGTTTCCCAGAGAAGCCAAATGGAAAATTAGCGCGTGAATTTTACAGACCAGGGGTGGGGCACATGCATTCAGCATACATGTCGTCAGGATAGGCTGTTGTTAATATGAACCATATGAACCATGCATTAATATAAAAAAGGACAGTCGATGCGTGTGATAGAGAAAGAGAGTGAGAGAGAGAGGTGGAGAGGGAGTGCGCGCGCGTGTGTGCGTAATGAAAATATTGGCTATTATTTATAATATAAGTAACAGCGATCCATTCCATCATGAAAATGAAGGCATAGAAGAAGAAAAAACATGCATATGGCAGACTTACTTGGAATCTCTTCTTTGACCAGATTTTCTTCATGGTTGTGACTGCTCCTGGTTTGGCGCTGCGTTGTTTACAATTCGGGGAGTGTGTCTCACACCTGCTGGCTGCTGGGTCTCTCGCGCACGAACATGATTACGATCTTTCTCCACTTGTAGAGTGTCACGCCACAAAATAACGCGATTTCTCAAAACGAATATGTTCCAGTTTTAAAAAGACAAAAAAGTACCAAAAAATGATAGTAATAAATATACAAAAGTGTATTTTCCAGAACGTGACGTTCAAACAGCGCTAAAAAATCGTGTTTTGCTTGCAGCCTATTCGCATGGGAACGCATTTCAGTCTGCCACTATACGAAGTCTGTTTTCTCTTTCTCTTCTGCCGGAGAAAGAAAACGGGCTTCGGCAGGTGGAACCGTAAGCAGCCTCGAGCATCCCTCCTAAAAAGGCACTCGGACCTGGACAATCCAAAGAAAGCCTCAGCGCCGACACCGGTAGAGGAAAAAAATGCCCCGATCCTCTAAAGAGCGAAAATCAGCGAAGAGGAACGTTCGCTACACAATAGCAGGGGCAGCAGAGGCAGTGTGTATGTGTGTGTGTGAGCGAGAGAGAGAGAGAGAGATTGAGAGAGAGAGAGAGAGAGAGAGAGAGAGAGAGAGAGAGAGAGAGAGAGAGAGAGAGAGCGTTTTCACAGCTTTGTTTTCTCCACAGAGATAGAGGGAGTGAGTCAGCCCCCCAATATGAGCTGGAAGATGGATGCAGGTTGGCTTTTCCCGTGCTTTTTATTTTTTCCCCTCGTTCCTCTTGTTCCGCTCTCTCTCGCAGAGCTAACAGACGCTGATTGCCGCTTCAGCGGAGGAGCTTCACCCAAAGCAATTATATATTCAGAATCGATGCCCGTGACGTCAAAGATGCCTGGAGTCGGTGTTGCGGTTGTGATAAGCATTAACTAGCCTTGCAGATAACAGATGAACCACGCGTTAATTCTCCCATCCTGCCGCTTCTCACAGATTTCTATTAACAATGTTTGCACCATGGCAGCAAAAACAAAACACTGGTACTGTTTTAACAACCTACAGCAGAACATGAAGGCGCAACACTGCAATATAGCCTAACTGCATCTCAGACCACAGTCCTATTGTGATTATACTTAAACCGTATAATGGAAACACCCAGAGACAACAGAAACATATATTAGCCTGGTCATCCTTTTCAATTCCAGGGTAGGCTATATCAGTAGTCCTATACTATATCAGTAGCCTTCAGGGTAAGCTATAGCAATAGGCCTATACTACTTCAGTAGTATACAGAGTTGCCAATATCAGTATACTGACCACATCAAAATAAAATATTCAGTTTTCTGTAAAATAATTTCAGTGGTATGACATAGCCGGGTTTTGATACATTTCGCCAGTATATATTATCAAAGGGATGCGGAGATTGTGTCCTTGCTTTTATTGTTATTTCATGGACCCCATCCACATTTTCAGAGCTGGAATGTGACTCATTACAGAAATTGTTTACGCGGTGCTTCTGGTTCTGCTTGCGGAGGCAGAAGGGATCTCCCGTTCGGACTGGGCGATACTCATTCATTTTCATCACCTGCCACTCGCACAATCCCCCCCAATTACCACTCCTCGGTCGCGCTCTGTTCGCCTGCTTCATCAAGCACGTCCAAGCCCTGCAGCCGATGCATCACCCAAACGCTCTGGGAAGTATTATAGCCAGACAGTGTTGATGTATAACGAGAACGGAGGGTCACGTTTGGCTGCTTCCGTATTCGGACTCTCCCGAATGGCTAATCTGAATACCAAAGTGAGATGGTTTATTAAGGCGTACCCTCCCCATATTTGCTGATATCTTCAAGTCAGCAACCAAAAGAAATCCATAATACCAGGTTAGGTGAGGTGAACTGTGTTCAACTGCTTTAACCCTGGAGTAAAGTAGGCTAGTCGGTTAGAGGTAAGACCAGCAGACCCTGCAGCTCTCCAGGACCACAGTTAGCCACCCCTGCTTAATTCAACCAGGTGTGCAGCCTCTTCAGTAGATGCAAGGTTACGTTTCTCTGCAGCAAACCGGTCTTTGATGACAGAGGTTTCATTTCTCTCATAATGGTACAAATAAAGCAGCCCAATGATTATTATCCTAATAATACAAGAGGTGTCTATATTTCAGGGCTTCATTTGTACTGTTTTATCATTCAGTTTCTGCCTGAGATGCAGTTCAGTTGGAGAGCCATCCCCCACCATTAGCCCAGTGTAGAGTCCCCAAGGGGAAGAGGGAGGCTGAGCAATCCACTCTACCAGGTTTGAGCCACATCACATCAGGGCTGAACCGGAATGGAGGCACACGCAGCAGTGGAGAGCCAGAATGGAGGCACACGCAGCAGTGGAGAGCCAGAATGGAAGCACACGCAGCAGTGGAGAGCTGAAATTGAGGTTTTATGGCATCACAACCTCCACCGCACAGCCTGTCTGTCCACTCCATTCATCCATACAGACCCTACCTCCTCATGTTCACCTCACAGACACATTAATTATATCACACCACATTAATTTGTTCACCACTCTCTCATTCCATCACACAACTCTGGCTGAGAACACCGGCTCCCCTGCTGCAGAACTCGAGGTTCTGTCCTTCTACTCTTTCTCTCTCCATTCATCTTTCCATCATTTTTTCTTCATACGCACATTCCACGACTGCAATTCCCTTAATCAAATCGAAGGAGATTAGCATAAACCACAAAAATGGCATGTGTTAATCGCTGTATATTGTTTATAAACTGGGTTCACTGAGCCGTGGGTCTCCATTAATGGGCATGTAATTTGGGAAGCTTTTGCTAGGGCAAAAGAGTCGGGTGAATTTCTGTGCTTTTCCGGGACTGTATGAAACCGACGGTGAACGATGGCACACTGTGGCACAACTGAATCTCTGTGCCGTGCTAGTTTGAAGAGGAGTCATCTCTCTGCAAGCTCTGGTGGCAGAGAACTGATTACGGAGCACACAGCAGACGTTAAGGGAGTCGTGCTCCCACACACAGTTCTACCCACTCCCCCAGACTGTCCTGAGGCCATGGTTATAATGGAGGAAATGGATAGCTTTACGGTGCTCGCAACCTTTTGCAGAAGTCATTTCACAGTAACTGCTTGATTTCTGTTCTGTGTTGGAGGAGCAGGCTATCTGTAAACTGAAGATCTCTGCTTTGTGTTGGAGGAGCAGGCTATCTCTGTAAACTGAGGATTTCTGCTCTGTGATGGAGGAGCAGGCTATCTCTGTAAAGTGAGGATCTCTGCTCTCTGATGGAGGAGCAGGCTATCTCTGTAAACTGAAGATCTCTGCTTTGTGTTGGAGGAGCAGGCTATCTCTGTCAACTGAGGATCTCTGCTCTGTGGAGCCACATAATGAAATGTACAGGATTCATAACATTGCTGCCAGCACTGTAATAACCCCAAACGGCTCCATTTAGAAAGCACTGAGGACATAAATCAGAGGGGACCTGACAATGGCCTGGCATAGACATAGTGTGTGTGCGCGCGCGCGCGTGTGTGTGTGTAGGTGCATGTGTGTGTGTGCGTGTGTGTGACATTACTGTGGCGCCAGCCTATCCTCAGCTGGCGCAGCAGGAGGGTGAAGCTGAGGTGAAGCGGTTTTTACGGTCAGTGGAGCGGCCATTTTATCACCGGGGAGACAGCCAGACAGCCAGACACTGCAGAGGGCCCTTCTGAGAATATGATGGGAATATGATGTCATTCGTACAGGAGGTGATGTTGCTCTGCACTATGTACAGTAGTATAACTCTTAGTACACGTCTCTCAGTATACCTCTTGTCGTATAAATCTCAGTATACCTCTCTCAGCGTAAATCTCAGTGTGCAGTTGTTGGAGATTTGACAAATTCAATAATATATTCAATTCAATCTATTATTTGGATTTGCAAAATATATTTTTTTAAATGCAGTAGCGTTCCAGTGATGAATGCTATGTGTACAGGCAGATGCCGTATAATGTGGAGGGAACTGGGCTCCTAAATGAAAGTTTTCAGATTCAATTCACAAGTAGGACAGCATCAGCGTACCCTTGAGCAAGGTACTTCTACTTAACCTGAATTGCTTCAGTATCCATCTCTACACATATTATGCAAAACTTTTGTGTAAGAAAAGATGATCTGGATAATTGCATCAGCTAAACACCTTTAAAGTAACTCCCACCAATGGGTATATTGGTCAGCTGACAAAGGGGGAAAAGCCACAAAACTCACTCCCCAAATACATGCATGACTGAGTGAACAATCACACAGTTACTACATGTATACTGAATTGATACTTTAGTTTATGTATTAAAGACGGTACAGTAATCTTTGTAGATCTGGGTGTGCATGGCAGGTATTAACAGAAAAAATCGCACTCAATTACGGGGTGTTCTTTACAGGAACTAATGCGCTAAGTGCTAAGGAAGTCCTGGAAATCAAATCACCGTAGGGGGAAAAGCTATCCTTTACAGAAACCAGACCTGAGAGCACAGATGAGATAATGCCTCAGAACTGGTATCTCTGTCAGTTATCACCCGAGTCCTGGTGAGGCTCCACATATGGCTGAGGAATCGTATAGTTCCATTGTCCTTAATCCCCTCTCAAGTCAAATAAATCAACAGGGAACCATGAATTTTGTGGAAGTAAGACAGCTGAATTAATTCCTTGCATCTCTGGTTTGATATTTTTCAAGGTTAAAAGCTAAAAGATTGGCAGCGGACCACATATACTTGAAAGACACAGGTTTGTCAATGCAATAACAATGACCCAATGGCCAAAGCAAACACAAAAACAAAATGGAGAATAGACAGAGGCCTTGAATAGATCCTAACATGGTTTCCTTTAGTAACACCACTAGTTCATATAACTTAATGAATCACAATCATGGGGAACTGGAAAGAATATCACGGTGGGTGATATGTTCGTTGTCTTTTCCTCACTCAAGGACTGTGTAATGTTGAAGCTTACCTAACACCCATTTCACTCACACAGGACTGAGTAATGTTGAAGCTCGTCTAACCACCATTTTAAAAATAAAGGGGACCTGTGTTGAATCCATGAGAAATGTAATTCTAACTGAAAAATGACAGCAGTCCTACTCTCTCCCACCTTTCCTCTCCCCCCTCTCCTCTACTCTCTATCCCTGCTTTATCTCTCTCCTCCCCTCCTCCCCCTGCCCCAGTGTAATTTGCAGGAACGCTGTGTTCCGCCGGCTGGAAATCCCCCCCTCCCCCCCGTCCTGGTGCCACCTGACGTTACATTATGACGTCCGCCAGTCAAAAAAGGAAAGCACCCCCCCCCCCCCGAAAACCCAAAATAAGTGCCTGTGACCCTCAAAGCCCAAACCAAAGACACACCAGTCTTCACAGACTGTCTTATCAGTCTCCAGATGAACTGCAGCAGTCTGCAAGCCTGAATGCTTTTCACTGATAAACGCTTCTGTTGCCCAGAAACACGGCACATATCCTAGCTGCCCAGGCCAGGAGACAAACCGCCATCATCAGTAAGCCAGTTTTTTGTTGAGGCTGTTGTTACCATAATTTCACTATGTCTTAAAAAAAATCTGGACATCCTACCCTTGAAAGGTTTTAATCACACTGTCAGGTATTTGGCTCACATTTGACAGAGAAGGCAGTTCCTGATGAAATTGTGCTGAGGTATTTTAGCCTGCTCTTTCTGCTCATTGGCGCCACGGTTTTATTTATTTATTTTTTACTTTCCCCCTTTTTCAGGAGCTGAAGGATGAGGCACTTAGTCTGAGCTACGCAATCACAATAAGTGTCAAGACAATTATCCAGTCAGTCTGAAATGTGCTTTGTATTTGGTCTTACACACACACACACACACACACACACACACACATTATTTAGCCTTTTGCAAGAATATTTTTGGCTGTGTAGTCGAGGACAGCGACATGACATATAATAGAATAAACGAGCGGTTTGGCGCAGATTGTAAAAACTAAAATGGCGTCCTGACGTGTGATCCAGATCGCCATGGTCAGGCTGGCACACAGTAGTCATGAATCCCAGGCACAGGGTCTTTGCTTGCCTCTGGTCTATGATATGTGCCACCTGTCTGCCTGAACCTGTAATGAATCTCCTACAAAACTACTCCCCATAGACAACCAAAACTACTACACAGAGGCTGTTCCCACAGACAACCATAACTACTCCTCAAAAAGCTGTTCCCAGAGAGAGCCAAAACTGCATGTCTATGTCTAAGGACACAGATAACAATAGATCCTCCATGCTAGAGTTAAACAGAATATTAATTATTTAACTACAATAAATTCTTTCAAATCAACACCTTTATTCAGTTGTTAGATTGTAAAATTATATATGAAATTCCGTATTCAATTTCTTGGAAGCTATTGCACAGAATTTCTCTATAAATGTCAGCAGTTTTGATACATGACCTTTACTGATCTAACATAGCACTAGGGGAATAAAGGCAAAGTAAATGTCAAAAAACATGCATGAATCCAACAACAGAAATGATACACCAAACCAAGGAATATAAAACATTTTAAAGACAAATTTGTGATGGCAGTTTCTATGAGAACGTAAGATGAAGAACCCTCCCTCTCGCACAGGAAGAATCTGCATTCGATGGCAACACAAACATTCCCAGAGGGACTGACTTCGATTCAGAAACACCTTTGACAAAGTCCCCAGAATGCTTTCAGTACTCTATTACTGAATCCATACTGCAGCACGACTCCATGTCAGGCTCTCAGCCAACTCGTAATCTTCATACAATGTAAGGTCAAGCTTTGCCAGGTATCGGCTTGTAAAAACAGCTTAGGAGCCATGTTACAATCATCTGGGTACATGCTATAAAGCCAATGCTAAAATATCTCAAATTTATACATACTATAACTGCTGCTAAATGAGAAAGAATAGCATACAGAAAACAGCTAAATATTTCAATACAACTGCCAAAATAGAAAATGCCAAAGCTGCAGCCTATATTTTGCATAAATGAATTAGCACTCAGACAGGCTATTAATAATAGTTGATAAAATATGCTAATGCCTTTCCGTATGCAGAGAACTTGGTGCTGGAGTGTTAACATCATGTGCTGTGCAAAGGTAATTCCAGCCCCGCTGAAATATCGAAATCCTGTTTCGGAGTGCGAGTGAAGCATACGTCAGCGAGGGAAAGAGCAGTCGCGCAGGTGCATTATGGGAGCAGTGACTCATAGCCTGGCCTTGGCGAGGACGATAGCGACACCCTGCCTCGTCTGGCTGAAGCACATAGAGACAGATAAACTGTCCTCCGTGGGGATCAGCTAAATCCCGCCGAAGGGGCCAGAGCAGTTTAAAACACACCACACCGCAGAGCTGGAAATAGCCCTCCCACTCCACGGCGGTGAGAGCCGCTCCAGACGTTAGCACGTTAGCGTGCGGCAGCTGTTGGAGTCAGCCAGAGGCTCACCTGTTTCAGGTTAACACCTGAAGCGTGTACGAGTGTGAGTGTGTATGTGGCTTTAGCCCTAAACTACGTGGGAAACGGAGGAGAGCTGAGAGAGAGGCAGCGCTGCACCACTACACCTGTTTACTCACTGTGGGGCCGACAACTGCTGAGCAGGGGATTCCCCTCAGGGAAACAGGACCCCACCGTGACCCTGCACTGACATTGGACATACTCACTCACACACACACACACACGCCAGTCTCACTGCCACCCTTTACAAATACACACTCATATAAAATACTATAACCACTGGCACAGACTAGAAAATATTGGTATATGGGTTCAGCAGCAATACTGGCCTGTAATTCACTCTTACAAAATGGCTTTAGCTATGAGAATCTGGGCTTAGATAGTACTTTGTGGTCACCTCCCAAAATGTGCATAAGACAGGTTGCAGCTGGAAGTGGCATTAGTGTGCATCAGTAGGGGGCGATGTTCCTAATGTCCCCGTCCTCGAGACAAATGGCCCATCTAGTGACTAAGGAAATAATGAAGGCAGCTCCTACTCCCCAAGGTTATAAAACCGAACAGGGCACTTAATCAAACAGTGATCCGCTATCCTCTATTCACATCCCGGAACAGACTGAATCTGCCTGCAGGCAGGCACGCCCTACAGCTCACTGGAGCTGCAACGTCCCGCATTTAAAACTGCCCGTGATTCTCCATCTCTGTAACACACCAACATCATTCTTGGATGACCTTCCTGATTAAATCAATCAAGAATATGTATTCTGGCTGGGCGAGAGAAAGTACATTTCAGATAGATTCCTTTTCCCTCAGAACACAATGAGAGAGAGAGAGAGAGAGAGAGAGGCAGAGAAGGGGGAGAGAGAGAGAGAGGCAGAGAAGGGGGAGAGAGAAAGAAACGGGGGAGAGAAAAAGAGGGAGACAGACAAACACAGAAGAGCGAGATGGAGAGAAAAGAGGAGAGAAAGAGGGAGACAGGGAGACTAGGGGAAGCAGGCTAGTATAACCCCTCTAGAACACACTAGATCACACATCAGCCATCAGCCAGCACACATAATCAGCAGACTGCAAAATACACAAAGATATGATAAGATGGCAGTTAAATACTAAGGAAATTGCTGGTGACAATAGGCACTCGGTTAGTATTTCCAATCTGCCGTAAACTGCCGTAAACTGTAGCCTCACCTATTCATACTGTGACCAGCACAATCACTCCTTATTCTGCAACTGCACACCGCTTTCAGCCACAGCTTTCCCGAACTCGGCCGTTTATTTCAGCGTTTCGGCAGGCGAACGTGATTCACAAACGGGAATGTCCAGGAACGTGCCTGGATCCGGTCTCTTGCCTTCGCACAAATCCGTCCTTTATTGAGGAGGAGAAGGTGCGTCAGGCTGCCTGACAGCGGCGGCCGGAGAACTCATGAATACAGAATGAGGATAATCCTCTGAGCGGTGTCAGTCGAGGACGCATCAGCGTTTCGCCGAGGTTCAGCCGCACAAACTCCCCCAGGAGCCAGGGGCCATTGCGGGAATCAGAGCCGGGGGCCACTGCTGCAGGAATCAGAGCCGGGGGCCACTGCTGTAGGAATCAGACCCAAGGGCCACTGCTGCAGGAATCAGACCCAGGGGCCATTGCAGGAATCAGAGCCAGGGGCCACTGCAGGAATCAGACCCAATGGCCACTGCTGCAGGAATCAGACCCAGGGGCCATTGCAGGAATCAGACCCAAGGGCCACTGCTGCAGGAATCAGACCCAGGGGCCATTGCAGGAATCAGACCCAAGGGCCACTGCTGCAGGAATCAGAGCCAGGGGCCACTGCTGCAGGAATCAGAGCCAGGGGGCACTACAGGAATCAGACCCAAGGGCCACTGCTGCAGGAATCAGAGCCAGGGGCCACTGCTGCAGGAATCAGAGCCAGGGGCCACTACAGGAATCAGACCCAAGGGCCACTGCTGCAGGAATCAGACCCAGGGGCCATTGCAGGAATCAGACCCAAGGGCCACTGCTGCAGGAATCAGACCCAGGGGCCATTGCAGGAATCAGACCCAGGGGCCATTGCAGGAATCAGACCCAGGGGCCACTGCGGCAGGAAGCAGACCCAGGGGCCACTGCGGCAGGAAGCAGACCCAGGGGCCACTGCAGGAATCAGACCCAGGGGCCACTGCTGCAGGAATCAAACCCAGGGACCACATCACTGCAGGCTGTACTACACCATGCTGTCCAGAGCACCAGGGATGTAACTCATTGCAGGTGTCCTAGGACGAGGGGCAGCTGGCTGGCTCGTGGCTCATTCGGTGAGGGAGAAGCCCCCTGCTCTGGTATGCAATCTGGAAGGCGCCCGTACTGATTGGGTCCGACCACACGCTCAGGGACATGGAGTAATAAAATGGAAATAGCTGTGTTGTGTCAAGGACAAATTAACAATAAATTAGACCAACTAAAACCTTACTGAAGGGACCAAAGACTAAAAAACATAAAGGCAGTGCATTAAACCTTCATGAAAAGCAGCTCTCCAAAGAGGCATAATATGAACTTGAGTTTGAAGAGCGTACAAACATTGGGCCTCACGCAAGAACAATTTCGTATTCATATCATACATTTTTCTTACTTCTTTCAGGTGAAGGGCTTGTGCGAGTGTGCTACGTCGGATTCAATAAAGGCTTCTAACTTCAAAGAACTGTCCTAATGAAGATTACCATTATAATACAGCAATAGAGTTGCTGAATCATGATTCCAATCTGATCTGCAACGACCAGTTAGAAAATGATCCAAGGTTCTGCACTGCAAGGCTCTCCATTGGAAATGAATGGAATGCGTTATTTACGTGATTCGTATGACAGATCCGGACCACTCGTAAATGTTGTTCCTACCTAAGGAAAGATTCTAAATACAAAACAATTGGTGAATGCACCAAGTCCTGTTAAATCACTCATGCGATTTCAGAACAAATCTGTTCGTTCAAGTGGTTCTTGCATGAGGCCCAATCAGCAAAATATAGGCTATATATCATTCAGTTGGATAAACGCACACTGCATAAAATCCTATCAGTCATTTTTATATTTGTATACTTCTTTTCAAGATCCTTGTCAGACATTAATGAACACACAGCAAACACAAAGCCCTAACACCCTTTACAGAATGGGAATGACATCTGAGTCAGCCATACTGCGGGTCTTTACAGCTACGAGAATAAAGTCTGCATCAGCGACTGCCCTCCCCTATGTTTGGGAAGCTCAACTCCATCTTTCTTTTTTACGTGAAACACATCACTTATAGACACAGGAGGGATTTAATCTGAATACGTGTAATATTACATTTTACAGCAGAAAGCTACACCACTACGATCAACATATTCACAGTTTACTAAAAATCTTTCCTACAGCTGTGTGTAATTCACACAGCTTAAAAAAAGAAAAAATAATAATAATATATATATAATTACTCTCTTTGATGATTACATTTAAAAGTCATATTTGTTTTTTGGGGGGGTTTTTCCAGAGGAGCACTTATTGAAAACATGAATTGGGAAACAATTAGCTTCCCAGGCATCTAACAAAGCCTATCACTGGTTGCAGGGGTCACAAACACCAGCCAGCGCAACAAAGTTGTGTAAATTTTTCACCTGAGCGTTCAGCGCACCAACAGGAGGAACTTGTGTAGCTGCAGAGAGAGCAGACTACTCTTACCTTTGGGCTTCTTTCTGCGCGGTCTGGGCATGGAGGTATCGCGCGCCTTTACACTCCTCAGTGCCCTTCTTGCATCGAGCAATTCCTGCCTCAACATGGTGACCAGTACAAAATCCAAGTCTTGTTTTCTGGTGTTTAACCCACGAATCGGAAACTAGTGAGACACACATATGCGCACAGAGTCTCTTCTTCTGGTCCGGTTTGATCTCTTTCGTCTTTGCGGGAGTAGTATCTCCCCGCCTGGGCAGTGGAAGCTGTACCCCCAAAGTCCTTTCTCTCCCTCACACACTTCCGAGCTGGTGAGTCAAACGGTCTATTTCTGGTGCTACATAATACACAGTGTGCGCCACCATTCACTAGTGCAGGCTTTAAGCAATACTACCAGATTACACAGACGGCTGTTCTATCTTTATGGCCCCAGCGTAGGGATTAAAAACACTATATAGCATGAAATGCACATTCAAAATTCAGAATGCTGAACAAGTGTTATGGCAAGGGTGAACAATATGGCCTAAAAATAATATTGCAATAAATATCTGCTGTGCGCAACAGCAATGCCATTGCAATATGTATGCTTTGATTCTATGCTTTCTGAGAAACAGAGGGCAAGTTTGTAACACTATAAATACAATGGGGGTGTGGTATTGGGGGGTAAAGGATATTTGGTGGGGGCAGGGATTCACTGCTGGCTGTCTCAATATCAGATTTATTTAGATTTTGTGTTGGATCTCAACATTTCTTTAAGAAAAATTAAGTGTGTCTGATTACTAGCTTCTTTTGTATGACACAAAACAAATGACAAATATTTAACAAGACCATGCCACAAAAATAACAGACAACATGTTGATAATAACTAGCCAAAACAATGTATACTGCCAGCTGCAGCACACAGACATTATTTCTTCACTGTAGTAAGATTTTAAAAATCTACTCAGCGTAGAAGAACCGCCAAGTTTATTTCATGATTTGAAATACCACATACCCTTCAAGACACACACACATAACCCAGTGATTTGTTCATCCAAATGTCAGATATTGCTTAGCTCAGCCTCCTCCCCCTCTGTTTATGGGTGGACCTGTCCAGTTGAGGACATATTTCTCCATCAGGCAGATGAGGAAGTGTTAGAGGCAGAAGAGGGTAGGCAGTCTCTTGGGTTACTGAACCTAGTTCAGAATCAGTCGTGCTAGGCTAACGTGCTAGCTGCCGACGTCAGCCACCCTGCAAAGACCAGTGCAGACTACAACAGGGCTTATACAATAATGAACACACAATTACACAAAAGCTACAAAATTTAAATCAGGGAAGCACTTAATGAATATTGTAAGACGAGATACTTCATCTAGCTAAGTGGCCAAATAACATTAAAAAAAGAATACGAGGAAAAGAGACCGTGCACAGACTGGGGTGTGGAATGGATTCAGACGAGCACTGAGCACTTCACGCACACACAGGCTGCCATAGGCAACACACCCACATCTTTAAGGTTATTTTAGCTCTCTGTGATCAAACTGTGCAGTCCTCCTGAGACTGGGAAGGCAAGGTACACCAAACCCTGTCTAACAGCTCGGAAATAGGTGTGTTCTGTTAACAATATGTGCCTTAGTGTATCATGACATGACCACAGTGCAAGTGCCCTTTGGGTGACAAAAAACATTGCAGTGATATTTTTGATAATATTATTTATTTTCTTTTTATTGAATGTTCTTTGTAGTGTAGGTTTCGGCACATAATATTGACATTAAGACAAGACTCAGATCCCCAACAAGGGACAGAGATGATTTTATGAGGATATTAGAGACCCATGGTAGGGAAAGGAGATTATAATATAGTATAATATTTGCCCTGTGATAGTGGTATGTGATTTGAATAGTTATGAGAACATTTTTCTGTCATTAATCCCACCAAGATGCACTGTGTAGGTCTGAATCAGTTTATCAAATATTTCCTTTTTTTGTTGGGTTTAATGTGAGTTTCACACATAAAACATACACTCAACATTAGACTAGAAATGCATATATTGGTTATTGTAAAGAAGTTCATGGTATAAGATTAAAACCACCATCAGGTTACACTAAAATACACGTGTGTATTTGATTTCCTGCCAAGGCACTTCAGAAAGAGCCAAAAACTTAGATTACCACAAATATAAGAGAAACATGATGTTCCACACACCCTAGAGTAATGAGTAATCCCCTATAATTATACATGAGACAGAGTAACCTATGAATCATCGTGTTGTATTGTCAGTAACACTGTTCTTCTTGTGCTGAAATGTAAGAGGACTCTAATGACACAAACTCAGCTGTGTTGCAAGGGATATATGTTTTCACAAGCATTTATCCTGCCTGAACTACAGTCCTATTTTCATTTGCAACAACAACAATAGTAATAATATGTTAATACATGTTTTGTGTCCTCTGTTCTCCTAAGCTACATTCTTACACACACCAGCTGTCTGAATGGCAAAATTTGAAGATAAAACTAATTTTAAAACATTATCATGTTAGGGTGGTTTTAGACATTGGCATAGGGGCAACCACAGAACACAACTGTGCCCCAATATAGTGTTTAGGGATTTTACGTGTGAATCTACAACTGATGATTGATTGTTTAACTGGCAAAAAAGGTTGAAGCCTTAACTTGATACCTAAGACGACGTTTAAAGTGCGTAGGTAGCTCCACTCAAAGCTGCAATGGCCTCATTATCCACATTATGCATGGGTCTGAAATGGTGGAGGGAGACTTTTAAAGATGAAGAAAAACACTTTTTAACAAAGCTTTACTGTCTAAAAGACATTACATTCTGAATTTCATTAGGAAGCAAAATTATGCAGCACAAGACCTAAATATGAACCGAAACAAGCTTTTCAAAAATCCTTTCTCTGATGGATAGTTTATCCTGTGATAAATATCCAGAGCATTAGCCAGGAGGTAGAAAGGACATCATTTTAAGTGGATGAAAAACCAGAGAAACAGAATTTAAAAAGACGACAGTATGTAGGAGTATTTATAATACAGTGGGGGGGGGGTTAATGTCACTGCTCTGCCTCTCTTGCCTGTGGATCTCAGACAGAGGAACTATGGGAAAAGCTGTTCCCGTTTCTGCCTCAAAGGCGTGTCCAATAGGAGTGTCACCTGGAGATAAAGCAGACATTTTGGGGCAGCCTGTAGCGTAGTGGTTAAGGCACATGACTGGGACCCCCAAGGTTGGTGGTTCAATTACTGATGTAACCACGATAAGATATGTGCAGCTGTTGGGGCCCTTGAGCAAGGCCCTTAACCCCACTTTGCTTCAGGGGGATTGTACCGGGCTTAGTCTAATCAACTGGAAATAGCTTTGGATAAAAGCGTCAGCTAGATGTAATGTAACATTTTTTGCACAGAGAGGCCTTCCTTCTTATTAAGAAGTCTTCTGGGGGTACAGACATTTGAAGTACACATGATTGGGAGGAGAAAGGAATAAGAATTAGCTTCCAAGCACAATGTCTGGAGACTAAGATTAAGTTGAGAATATATTAGAAAACAGTGCCCTATTTGTTCTGTACTTATTTTAAAACACTTGAAATACAGCCAAAATGGGTTTGGAGCAAGTAGAGGAATATATACTACATGCATGCATCACACTATATGATCATGGGCAACTTGGTTTACCTGAATTTTACAGTGCTTTGTATGAGTAAGGATCGGCAAACCAGCCAACAGTTGGCACATGGAGATGCTGTTTTTCAACAATACGAGAAACCACTGTTTCAGAACAACAGTCATTTTTAATCTGGCACTCAGAGAGAATACTGTGCACATGTACGAGGCTACTGCCTGGAACATCGGGGAACATTCTACAGAGGCATGGAATAAGGATGAAATGAGAGACGACTCGTCGGGAATACTAAAGCTTTCCACGGCGAGATGCGCTGGCGTTCCGTACCCGAGCTGAGATTTCATTATGCCTATGATTCTATTAGGACGCAATTTGGTATTCAAGGCAACCTCTGCTTGTGTGTGCTCGTGTGTGTGTGTGTGTGTGTGTGTGTGCCTGTGTGCATGTATATCTGTGTGTATGTGTATCTGTGTGCATGTATGTGTGTGTGTGTGGGTGAGGGGCTTTTTTAACCCGTAGAAACAGGGAACAGTCTCTGAGGAATAAGATACTTTCTCAGACTGTGTGTGTGTGTGTGTGTGTGTGTGTGTCTCTGACTCTGGCCTGTGTGTGCATTTCTCTGACTCTGGCCTCTGTTTGTGTGTGTGTGTGTGTGTGTGTGTGTGGGAGATGCAGCTCTACCGTCGCTGTCAGTGTTAAGGGCACGTCTTCAAAAGGAAGCTCCGTCCAATCACACGCAAGCACTAAGCGTAGCGCGCCGTACCTACTCACACACTCAGTATTGATCCCGAGATCGCCTTCTGACCCCCAGGCAACATCAAAACAGCACTAAACTAGGCCGATGTTGCCATGGGAGCCGAGAGAGAGAGAGTCGGTATGGAACATGCAGCAGAGTGGACTACAGAGTGCACTCAACATGGAATGTACACTTCTGAAACAGTGCTCCACAAAATGGCGTCATTCACAAGCTGAAAAGTGAAGGACTGTTACAGTGACTGCCGATTCCTGAGAATAATTAGTGAATCACACTCAAAAACAACAATCACACATTATGAAAGGGATTCACCATAATGCTCAGTGCCAATAACACTCAATAAAGTTAGACTTTCTAGTTAGTTCAGAGAATGTAAATGGGTTTGAGAGGATTCACGGTGAAATGTACACAGTAGTTAATTAAACACTGAGCAGTTTACTGAGTTTAAAGGGTTTGCCATGTTTCTTGAAGTTAATATGTAGTTCTAGTGTGCTGGTGTTCTGGGCTGAGAAGCTCTTTTACTGGAGAAGGAGTATCTAAGCGTCCATGAAGTCTGGGCTTCCGTTAACTGCATTACATTAGCAAGTAAACGGCTTATTATTGAGGGGGGCGTTTGAAAGCAGTCTTACTGTCCCCTGAGGACGCACTGCACTGAGCGCAGGAGTACTGCGACAAAACAACGCTTTACATGCTTTTACCAGCATGAGCCCTGCGTGCTAATAAACCACCGCACAGAGAAATACAAAAAAACACACCTGTTTTTAATCGAATCAAAGCCTGTGGAATGTTGTCTATTCAGAATGGATACCCAGCCCAAGTTCTTAGAGTGAAAAAGTATTTTTGTTCTGTATTCAATACTATAAACAGAAATGCCTAAAATGTCTTGAAAGATAAATTGGGGTAAAATGTGTCCATGTCAAATTGACACCTTTCTTTGGGGTCTAATCCTGCTCTGACACAGAAAAGCCAGGCCAATTATGTCCTAAAGCTCAGTGTAGCTACAATTCAGCATGTTCTCATTGAAGGGAGGGGGAAAAAAAGATCAGAATAAATTAAAGTTTTGCTTTCCTTGTTGTTCACGGTGGAACTGCCAGATCACAACCCAGGGCCTTGTCTCTCCAGTGAAGTTATAATTAGAAGTGATGTGTTCTGGTGTAACGGGAGATCGTTTGGCCTATTAACATTGCAAAAATCTGAGTCCTGGCACATTCCAGGGTATAAATAACCGGGAGAGATGGATGAGGGGGAGAGGAGCAATACGGAGAGAGTGACGGACGGGACAGCTGCAGCCTATGAGGTCAGGGCGGGGGGGGGGGGGGGGGGGGGGGATCAAGAGCACGCCGAGTGGGGAGGAGCCAATGCGCAGATGGGGGAGGAGCTAACGTAACTCAGGGGAGGAGCTTACGCTACATGGTGGGAGGGGGGGGGGAAGGTTGGCGCAGAGTGGAGGGGTAGGAAAGTTTTCTTTTAAATCGCCTTTACACAGGATGGAGAATCATATCAACGCAACAACAAGTGCTCATGACAGTTACCAGAACACAGCTCCATTCTCACTGCCATCGTACACAGACACTCGGCACATTAACACACCTGCACTGCTTTTCCCAGAAACTATGTCTGTTTTTTCTCTGGCGGTGTGACCTCAGTGAGACCTTAGGACTGCATTTATATAGCGCTTTTATCCAAAGCACTTTACAATCTCACTCACCCATTCACACACAAACTCACACACCAATGGCGATTGGTACCATGCATGGTAGCCTATCAGCTCATCAGGAGCAATTGGGTATTAGGTGTCTTGGTCAGAGACACTTTGACACACCGGCAACTTTCTGAGTGCCAGACGACTGCTCTTACCTCCTTCACTACTGTCACTCCAGCACAGTCCGAGTTTGGGGCAAAGCACCATGGGAGTTGAATGCCACAGAGAAACCTGGATCCAGCAGATCGTTGCTGCTGACAGGCCTGACTGCAGAGCCTGTGGGTGTCAGTGACAGAGCCTCTCACACCCCAACTATCCCCCTCTTACCCCCTCACACTCCAACTACTCTCCTTACACCCCAGCTACCCCCCTCACACCTCAACTACCCTCCTCACACCTCAACTACCCCTAATACATCAACTACTCTCTCACAACCTAACTAACCACTCATACTCCAAATACACCCCTTATACTCCAACGACCCCCTCACACCCCAACTATCCCCTCATACCCCAACTACCCCCCTCACACCCCAACTACCCCTCTCACACCCCAACTACTCCCCTTACACCCGAGAAATGAGTCTGGTGCAGATGAAGGAAATAGCATATGTAAACTTACAGCAGGAGAATGGCCCCAAACCATCTTCCTTTAAAAACATCTGTGAATTGCTTTAAATAATGGTGGCCACAGAGGCGCAGTCTCTCTCTCTCTCTCTCTCTCTCTCTCTCTCTCTCTCTCTCTCTCTCTCTCTCTCTCTCTCTCTCTCTCTCTCTCTCTCTCTCTCTCTCTCTCTCTCTCTCTCTCTCTCTCTCTCTCTCTCTCTCTCTCTCTCTCTCTCACACACACACACACACACACACACACACACACACACACACACACACCCTTCGTCTGGGATGTGCAAACATTACTTTCCTGACACTAATCCATTGTGGTTTCCGGCCTGCAAACAGACAGACGTTAACATCCCAAGACATCCTACTGTTTTAGAAAGATGGCATTTCCGTTGAAACCCAAGAGCAGGTGGGTTGTCTTTATTCTAATAAAACACCCCTGAAGACACCGCATCAGTAATAATCTCATAACAGCTCTGCTCTAATATTTACTCTCCGTCTAACGTCTGGAAGGAGAACAGTTTAAAGAGTTCCCCTGCCACCATCACCGTCTCCCTCTGCCTTTTTTTCCCACTGAGTGGGGCAGGATGGAACCAGCTGATGTGTTATTTCAGGGACAGGACTCTCTGGTGCTCTACAGGTAAGACTGACCTTTGCCCTTCCGTTGTGTGCCGACTCACCACATCCCCACAGCGATGGAGACAGAACACATTCCTCCCCTAGGAGCCGACATGGCGCTGTCTAAGCCTGACTTCACACCTTTTCCACAACAACACTTCCTACACTGAGAGACAGGAGGCTACATCTCCCCCTGCCTGCTGGTAATCTCAGGTACACAGGTACAGGCGGGACCAAGGCTGGCCAGCGAAAGGCTTCAGGGTGTTCTGCACGGGTGCTGAGGGAAGGGGCCTCCAGCTCATCACCTGCCTGATCCGGGATCAGTTTAGCCTGGAGCTCATAATGCGTGAGGTTGGGATATACAGTGGGGTCCAAAAATCTGAGACCACATTGAAAATCTGGGATTATTTTTCATGTAATCCTGGAATTTAACAAAGTTTAGGATTTAGAAAAATGTAAATTTACAAGTTTAGAAGAACTACTCAAAGACCAAAGAAGAGCAAGAGTGCTAGACTACACACAACTTGAAGACAAAGGCAAGCATTCAGTAACATCACAAGATGCTCTTAACATTGTCAAATAATACAGGGATCAGGTTTTGCGCAAATGTGTGGCATCCATGCCAGCATGAGTCCATGTTGCCATTAAAGCAAAAGGGGGACATACCAAATGAAGTTGGTTGAAATTCATGTACATTTTTCAACTTTTCACTCAAATTGTTATGCTGATAATATAATTTGTAATAAAAATCATTTGTATTAAATTAGAAAAGAATGCAAAATAGAAGTTTTTTCTCTAGTGGATTTTTGATCCCCACTGTACTCAAGGCTGACCTTATCCAGGAACAGCACTGTGTAAACACGGGCCCTGCTGCCCATCTCCGCGGTGCGGTGTGTGTTCGGCGGCTGTAGTTCAGGGGTCACGGTGTAGATCAGGTGCTGATCTTCATTATTAATCAGCGCTTAATTAATCTGAGCTTCGTTGGAGCTTCATTAACCGCTCGGAGCAGTCGGGTGTGCAATTATCTCACCTCGCCTGCTTTCCTGGGGTTGAATTGGTGGACAGCTTAACCCTTACAGTCCCAAGAGTGCCATATGGCACTGAAGTGTAACTAGCATAAAACCCCAAGAGTGCCATATAACATAACATATAACCTTATACCTTTTCAACCGATCAAAATGACTGCTATACTATTACTATATACCAACTTTCTCAATTTTCTGAACCAAAGACAAAACCCCTTGGGATTTGGGTGGAGCCACTTCACATTGGGCCTGGGACTGAGAGGGAAGGAAGCAGCAGTCCCCACAGCTCTCCCAGACCCAGACGGGAACCCCCTTGTGTGGGCAGACGCTATCCCATAATTACCTTCTCCCAGGTCGAGCACGGCCAGCACGGCGCTGCTCTTGGCCTCTCCCAGGTAGTTGTTGGCGATGCAGGTGTAGAGGCCGGCGTCGCTGGGCTGGCAGTCCCGGATCCACAGCCCGCCGTACTCCTGGTTCTCCAGGTCCAGGAGGTCCTGGTTCCGGTACCAGTACAGGGAGGGCTGGGGGTCCCCCGCCACTGCCACCTTCAGCCGGATATCGCACCCCATGCCCACCGCCGCGTTCCGCATCTTCCGGATGAACATGGGCGGGGTGGGGGTGGGGTACACCGACTCTGCGGGGTCCGGGACCCCCTGGTCCGGGCTCACCTTGGCCCGTTTCGGGGGGATCCTGGGGCTAGGGGGGGCCCCCCCACGGGCCTCTTCCTCCGCTCCCTTCTTCAGGGTCATCTGCACCTCAGCTTTCCTCATCCTCCACCGGGTCCGTGTCCCCAGAAAACTAACCGCTCTTTCTGTCACTTATCGCTGCTGTGCTGCTTACACGGTCAAAGTGATTCGCATTGATCTGGCATTTAGTCTGAAGCAGGGCGTTTAGCTTTCCAGCACTTTAAGTTTCAACTCAGTGAGTCACAAAGACATTCCACAATCGGTTTGCTTCAGGTATAGCTCAAGGTAGATTTTTATTTGTCAAAACAATCAAAACCGTCTCTCTGTTTGAAATATTCTAACCCATTCAATGGAGAGATTTACTATTTCAGTGTACGTAATCCAGGCGGGTTCCTGTTTTACACGGCATGAAGATTTGGGAAAGGATTGCATTTCCAATAAAAAATTATTTTAATAAAAATAACCCTACTCAAAACGATTTTCAAACTTTCTGTCCTGAAGTGTATATATATATTCAAAAATAGATTCAAAAATATATTACCTTAAAGTTTCTTGTGCTAAAAAGTTTCGGAATATTTTGTAACGGCCTTGGAATGTCCAATTAGAGCAATGCGAAGGGAGAAGAAAAAATACCAAACAAAATATTTAATCTTTCGCCAATTAAGCAGAAGCAGCCTGTGCGAGTTCTTCGGGCTGGCGGTATTTTTAGCGAGAGTCCTGGAGGATCACGTTGCATTAGCGGTTCTCTGCAGCGATGTCGGAAAAGGGCCGGCCTGGTTTTCACCCGTTCTGCGCAGATTTTCGGGGTCTTAAGGGCTCGGCGGAGAGCGGCTCTGAATCCTTGGCCTTTTCCAAACTTTCACATTTCCAGCGTGGCTGGGAGCCTGAGTGCAGTCTTCACCCGTGTCAGCGTGTGGCTCTAGAACGCCCTCAGTACCCAAACCTCCCCCCCCCTTTGGATGTTAAGCGCTCTCACTCAGTCTCTCTCTCTGCCCCCTCTCCACGAGCCAAGTCTCTCTCCCCCCTCTCCACGAGCTAAGTCTCTCGGGAGGTGACAGCTGAGTCCCCCAAACCCTTTGAGCGACAGCTGGGCACTGATAGGTCACATTTTTTTGGACTGCCCGGATGTGTCTGGCACCTCCCGCCCCTCGGAACGCCCAGCCAACCGAAGGGCCGGTACGTGTGAGAGAGGGGTAGGAGGCCGGGTTCTGACTCATCACGTCCAAGATAGAAGCCCCCAGGACCCTCCCCAGTTATGCGTGAATGGTAGAGCTCCGTTCACATGGGCTTTCCTCAGCTTCTCTCCCACTGTGTAAGACACAGGGCTCATTCCAATCCCTAATTCTCCTTTTCTTGCCCCTAGCTCCCACCCTTCAAGAGAGGATAGGAAAAGATGAAAAAAAAACAACGGGGAAATCGAGAATACAAATTAGGCAACTGGAATGTCCTTGCTCCTTAAAATGTCAGTTACAGATGTGGTTGATGCGTGGCAGATGGAGAGGTGGATCCACAGGTCGATCACTTATAGATGGGGCGCCGTGGCTCAGGCAGTAAGAGCAGTCGTCTGGCAGTCGTAGGGCTGCCGGTTCGATTCCCCGCCTGGGCTGTGTCGAAGTGTCCCTGAGCAAGACACCTAACCCCCAAATGCTCCTGACGAGCTGATCGGCTCCTTGCATGGCAGCCAATCGCCGTCTGAGTGTGTGTATGAATGAGTGAATGGAGAAGCATCAATTGTACAGCGCTTTGGATAAAGGCGCTATATAAATGCCTGCCATTTACCATTTATAGATCAGACTTTACTAAAAAAATACTTCCGCAAAGGATGGGCTGATGTTTTCTTGCTCAACGGAAAGATTGGGAGCTCCCAACTTCTACTTCTAGCACCTAGAAGGACCATTTAAAGGGTTGGAATGTCCTTAAAGATGGCGGACCTCGATCGATTTCCAAGCCAGGAGCAAGGAAAGGAAAATAGCTGAGAAAATTAAGCGATTGGAATATGCCCACTGATATTCAATCTTATCCAGAAAGGGCCAGTGTGGGTGCAGGCTTTTGTTCCAACAAAGCAATTGCCCGCCTGATTCTACTAATCAGTCCTTAGAAAAAGACTCATGGCTGATTAGTAGATTCAGGTGGGTAATTGCCTGCACCCACACGGTCCATTCCTGTGTAAGACTGAGTATCCCTGGTATAAGACATGTAAAGCATATGCTACTGCTCTACAGTACAATTACTCAAACTGAGATAACTCACTCACTATGGGAGGTAATGTAATAAGGTATGTGAGATATAAATGGACATGCAGGAAAATATCATTTAAACAACTGTAGGATTTCAAGGAAATATGTGATTATCTAGCTTTTATGAGCACATTGGTGGATTGGTAATTCTGGTAAAATGACGGGGGCCTTATTGAATGGCATTTATTCGTGTACATAATTAAATGATATTGCATAGTTAAATATAGCCTCCTGAGACCCACCAGAAAAAAAAAGATGGAAGTAATCAATTAATCAATTTTATTCTTATATAGTGCATGTCACACCAAGGTGTCCCAGGGCGCTGAACAATTAAAATTAAATAGATACGCATGGCAGGTACAATTCAGTCAGCTACACACATTATATAAAAGCAGTAACAAAACAATGGTTTCAACATATCTAATCTTAGCTGGAAGAGAGTTCCACAATCGGGGGACAGAACAGCTGAAGAGTCTCAGACCAGCTCAAGCCTGTGGGCCACTAGTTGGCCCACACCTCCTGAGCAGAGATCCGGCTGGTCTTGGATGACAAAAAAAACATGTTGCAGTGAAAATATTATATAATATAACGTGTGAATGATTTTCTTTTTATTCAATGTAGGTTTCAAGATGACTTTTGAGCTAAAGACCAGAGAGTGAGAAATTTAGAACGGGGTGTTATGAGGGTTGGTCACGCAAGTAATAATTTTGGGTTCTGAGATGTTCACTCCAGTCACAGCAGACTGTATTATCTGGGCATTAGGCACTATGGAAATGTCAGATTAGACGAGTTGTTTATTTGCCCTGTCTGCTTGTCTGTTTGCTAATATGTCTTGTGATTCTAGTATATATGTAATGTCATGTCATAAAAGTGAACTCTCCAGCAGTACTGAACCAAATTCCATCAGCTTGCTGTGTGGTAATAAAAGCAATTGTTTGATTGATTGATTGATTGATTGATTGATTGAGTATATAAGCCTTGCTGAATAACACAAGACTGTGTTTGTATGAAGCTGGGTCCTAAAAGCTGGTGAATTTCGAGGGCCGGCCCTGTGTAGCTGAGGAGGTATGTGATTTGCGCCCCAATCATCGGAGGCTGAGTTGGGATTGGCTGAGGGCCAGTGCTCCTAAATGTCACTCACAGCGTCAGATGGGGCCGGATTAGCCAGCAGAGCTGTGGCGATAAATCAACACTCTCAAGATTTTAGTCGACCCACAAACACAATACTGAGAAAAATTAGTGATACCAAAATAAAATAAAGACATTTAGATAATGTTTTGTAAACTGAACATAGAAAGAGTAATCTTTTACAATCTTAACTATTAAAGAAGAAAATATTCAGGTTAGAAAACTACATTTAAAAGATCAAACAGCACACTTCGATATCTGCACTTTTATGTCTTTTATATTTAATTCTAGTGTTTACAATACTGTTTATTATACTGTATTATTGTTCTATTGTGTGTGTGTGTATGTGTGTTTTTAAGTGATGCAGTTTTGGTGGTCAATTTCCCTTATCGCTCATCTCACTGCATACATCTCATTGTTTTGTAAAGGTAAGCAGCAAATGGCCATTTCTAGTGTCGACCAAAATCCAGTGGAAACCGTTACTTCAGATACAATGAAAATTAGTGGTTGTGATTGCTATAACAATATTTGATATACGGCATACATTACTGTATCAATAAAAAATATTAAAAATGTACCATAAATAATGGTAAATACACGCATAAATAATTTTCACAGCATGTTTGAAAATTCTGTTTTGATTGAGAAGAGGTTCTATAAAGAAGGAGGTGCTAGAGTGTGGATTTTAGCACTATATCAGTCTTCGTTTATTGCCCACTCCCTGCTCTCTTTCCAGAAGCCAGTTGGAACCCGAAGCCTGGCTCATCCTTTTGACTCTGATTACCATGGAAACAGCATCACAAGCACGGGAACAAGACCGCTCGGCTGAAAAATGGAAATTATCTGCAGCTGGCACCCCAGAGCAGAGATGAGCGTCTGATGGCACAGAAAGAGGAATACACACACACACACAACGCCCCTTCAACACACACACACAATCTCCCCTTCTACACACACACACACACACATGCACATCGCCCTTTCTACATGCACAAAGACACACACACACATCGCCCTTCTACACGAAAGCGCTGGAAGTAGGGGTGCTGCAGCACCCCCTGCTGGTTGGTAGCTAACTAATAAGAGTTGTCGATGTAGTTCATGTCTTATCGGTGACTTATTCATATTTCAGTCACACTAAAAAAAATAGCTAATTACGTTTGTTATCCAAACAGTTACATAGTATGCAGTATTTTAATCATTTATCGTTTAAGACATTGTGAGGTAAACGGCTCCTATTGAAATAACAAACTAGGATATAAGATGTCCGAACTCTGAGAACCCATGATTCTAATACAAGCGAAATACGAATTGGCGCTCTGCTATCTATCAGACGTGAATACTTTATCGTAGCTAACTCCCCTCACTTCATTAGAGAGAGGTTTTTTCTCCGCTTTGTTGGCTAAAACCCTGGCTGCAGAACTTAAATGACTCACGGAAGATTTAAGCATCCGGCGATCTCACATGTGCAGTATTGTTCTGGACAGATTGAACACTAAACACATCACTACATTTAGCAGCACGTCAAAGCGCAAGGCCACGTTTGGCCCCTTCAACATGAAGGTAATTAATCTCCCCTTCTACACGTACACGGACATCAGACACTCGGATGCATCATATTGGAAAGTAGAAAGATGCTGAGAAGAACACACAGCTAGTGTGTGCTTTTAGTCCTACGTTACCGTGCGCCGTCGCTGTCATACCATGCGAACGGCTCCTGTGCGCAGGCAAGATCGCCAGCTGCTGGCCAGACACAGTGCCTGCATATTTTCCTCCAGCTGATCTCACATGCTACTCAAAAGCTGACCACACCCAGAAATATAAATGTCCTTGGGCTCACATGACGTGAGGGCTGTAATACTTTGTAACTGAAGTCATTATCTTATGAAGAAAATCAACTAAAGTAACTTTTCCAACACTTTGTCCCGTTAAATGCGTCTTACTGGAACAATCAGAGGCAGTGCATTTTCTACAGAATGACACATTTCTGAATTTTTCGTCATGTCATGAGGAGAGATGAGAGGGTGAGGGGAGGTGAAAGGGTGAGGCGAGAAGGGTGAGAGGGTGAGGTGACAGGGTGTGGTGGTTAAGCCTGGGGATACAGAATACAAGTGTATTTGAGAGCTCTGTCTCATGGACCTCATGAAGAGATAGGCTAAACAATAACAGCTTCTCCCTTTATCACAGAGCTGAAACACTATCGTGTCTCTGCTGTGGGCTGGGCTTCAAGGTCAGGCAGTGCACAGTGAAGTTGGAGCCTCCACACAGAAGTTTGTGAGTGTGAATGATTCCGTCTATATTGGATTCTGAAGAGAACGTATAGACCTACTACAAATTAGACCACAGAAACACACACATAGTACACAATCACACACAGACCACAGCAACACACACACAGCAAAAACCAAAACCACATATACACATGCACACACACATACACACACACATGCACACAAACACACATTTGCATACTCTCTCTCTCACACACATACACACACACAGACACATACACACACACTGCTCTCCAAGGCCAGATGAAAACAGACTCCATTGTTTTCCAGTGATAGAGAGACTCATATTTCCTAAACAGCCCTGAAAGTACTCCCTCCGCCAAAAAATCTGCTGGGAACACAGGTGTGGAGAGAGAAGGCATTCCTTTGGCCTTTCATGACCTCTCCAGCTGCGAAAATAAAAGGATTCATCATCATACAGTAAGCCCTGTTAGGAGCCCAGTATAGCCCACCTTTTCATTCCAGCCAGTAACACTTCAATCACACTAATACTGCACAACAATATCCATGAGGAACACTATACGCCTGCCAGTCAGAAACCCAACACACCCAAATATATCTGCCTTTAAAAAAAGCCTTCTGAGCAGAGCACAAATCTCCCGCAACAGAACACTGGAATACGTACAATACTGTGCAGTCCGTTTGTATTTGGACAGTGGTACAAATTCTGATCTCTTGGCTCTATACTCCAGCACATTGGATTTAAAATGAAATGGTGCAGACTGTCACCTTTCATTTAAGGGTGGTTACAGCCATATCATGTGATGTGTGTTGGAATCACATCCCTTGTTATACATAGTTCCCCCCATTTTAGGGGACCAAAGGTAATTGGACAGTTTGGCTTCTCAGCTGCTACTGAATAGGCAGACGTATTAAATTGTGCAGGTATAAAAGGTCTGCTATTGGCCTTTGTTAACATGAGGCCCATAGTTGTGCCAATGACAGTCAAGGAAGCTATTATGAGGCTGAGAAGTGAAATAAATAAAACAGTCAGAGATATAGGCTAAACAATACATTTTCCAAAATAAACAGTATGGAACAGTTTTAGCCCAGGCCTGACATTTCAGATATGAAGATAAATATCCATTTCATTTAAATAATTGAGGGGGGGGGGGGTTGCTTTGTAATTATAGACTAGAGATTCATCTTCCTTTTATTACAGCTTTTTAACAGGGAGGGGAGATATTTCATCTAACATGTAAACAAAATGTGGTTTCAATATTTAATTCAAACTATTCCAATTTAAAAATATTACATTTTCTTTCATTGATTTGTAACTGCAACCATTTTAATGAAGTAAAATAGCAAAAAGTTGTATTTTCTGCATAACAAAACATTTTTTCCAGACTTGGAGTAAACATCTGCAAGGTCAGTTACTCACAGACGTGATTAGCCTGTAACATCTTGAGTCCAACAGCAGTTCTCACACTTCCCCTTATCGTAGCTTCCTCTGCCTTCCCTGCTACAGTGAGATAGGATTGACACAACATGGCCGCCTGCGTCACGCTAGGCAGTGCTTGCGGTGGGGTCTGCGTTCGAGGGGGAGAGTCCATCAGGACAGACTAGACCAGGCAGATGCTCTGTGCAGGCATAATAGAGCAGTCACGGATACCAGAACCTCCTGCAAAAGGGCCAACAGCCACCAAACTGCACAGCAGGAGAAGACTTGCACAGATTCACCATTGAAGATCTTCAACTTGAGGATACTGCAGTCAAGCTGGTTTTCTGAAAGACCGACGAGACCTGGACAGTTTGTTGGACTTTGTTGTCTGAAGCCGTTGGGTGAGTCAGCTCAGGCGGAACCATCATGCGGAGCAGGAACCCCAGTGTGGCCCCCTGCCTCCTCACAGCCCTGATTCTGGTTCTGGGGCCCTTGGGGGGGACCCAGGCCTGCCAGGAGAGCCGGGGGGAGCGGGGCCTGGTGCTGGACTGGTTGAGGCAGCAGATTCTGGCCAGAATGGGCCTGGAGGAGGCTCCTGTCCCTGGGGTCGGGCCAGAGGGAGCCACAGGGGAGGGGGAGGGCCCGGTGGCCCAGCGGATACACAGGCCCAGGGTGGGGCGGGCAGCTTGGTCTGAGGGCTGGCAGGCTCCCCAGGACTCTTCCCAGGTCATCCTGTTCCCCAGCTCAGGTCAGTCCCACGGGGAGACGAAACGGGGGGGGGGTTTCGCAAGACGAAACGGGGAGTGGGTTCGGGTTTGGCTGGGTTGCTGTCAGGGGTGTTGGGGCGGGGAAGTTGGGGTTTGGGGGTGGGGTCGGGTTCGGCTGGGTTGCTGTAAGGGGTGTTGGGGTCTGGGGGTGGGGTCGGGTTCAGCTGGGTTGCTGCAAGGGGTGTTGGGGCAGGGGAGTGGGGGTCTGGGGGTGGGGTCGGGTTCGGCTGGGTTGCTGTAAGGGGTGTTGGGGCGGGGGAGTGGGGGTCTGGGCGTTTAGAGACCAGCAGCTGCAGAACAGGGCAGTCAGTAGTCAGGAGGCCTGGGGGGGTTACATAACCTGCTCTATCATAATCAGTCTGAAGATGGCCAGTTCAATATAAATCTATGTTTATGTAAAATAATTTAGGCTTTCGTCGTAATTTTGTAGAATACCTTGGCTTTCATAATCTGTATGTCTTAATGCCAAGAAATAATAATTATAAAGATGTAGCCAATTGGTTTCATCTGATTTTATTCAAAAATGTACTTGCTTTCACAATCGGTATGTCTTCATGTCAACAGTAAATGTTCAGAGTAAAATATAGTTTTAAATGGTTTATACATAAGATGACAAGATATCACACCAGAGTTTAGTTTGCCCACTGTTGGTAGTCTCCCAGCCTGAGGTAACTACCATTTTGCAACAAAACTTTGAAGCAGTTTTTCTCAAAAACATGGTTTGGTGGCATGAAACTGAGAACTCTATCTGAAGTAGAGATAACTTAGAAAGCTCACATTCGGCGGCCGCGGCAGCGCACAGCTAAAGTAACACACCTTGATGCAGGCATCAGTTTGTTACAAATGCACAGCGAGGATCGGAGGCAGGGGCTCGCCGCATCATATCCACCCACAAATTGTTGGAATTTTTTATTTGATTATTTTTTTACTGCAAATGAAGAAATAATAATAAGGATAAAATAAAATACGAATGAATCCATTCAGTGGGCATGGCTCACTTTAGCAAGCTCAAGCACTGCAAAAAAGAAAAAAAGAAAAATAGATTTACCCTGATCTACTCTATCTAGGGAGTATTAAAAACCAGGTTTGTAGACAAACAGTATCATTAAGATAAAGTATGTGTACACATGTGCATGCATGTGTGACAGGGCTGTGTGTACATATGGGAGTGTGTGCGCATGTGATAGGTGCGTGTGTGTGCGTGTGTGACGCTGTGCCGTTTCTCCTCAGACTCCACCTGCACTCCCAGCTCAGCGCCCCCCTCCCCTGGAGCCTCTAGCTTCACCTACTACTTCCAGCCCTCCACCCACTGCCTGGAGTCCAGCCTCACCTCCGCACACTTCTGGTTCTACTCGGGCCCCGGGCCCCAGACGCCCAACACCTCGGTCCCGCTGTACGTCCTCACCGCCGGGCAGCAGCTGCTGCAGGCCGCCCCAGACCCGGAGAGCCTGGAGGAGGACGGCTGGAGCAGGTACCGCCTGGGGCCCCACGTACTCCCCTCCCTGAGCCAGGGGCCCTTCGTGCTCCAGGTCAGGTGCCCTACCTGCACCTGCTCCACCCAGGCCGAGCAGACGCCCTTCCTGCACCTCCACACCCGGCCCCGGGCCCCCGACCGGGCCCGGCGGTCCTCCGTCCCGTGGTCTTTGTCGGCCCTGGACCGGCTGCAGAGGCCCTCGAAGGACGGCGGGGACTACCATGACTGCCACCACGAGGAGCTCAACATCTCCTTCCACGAGCTGGGCTGGGAGAACTGGATCGTGCACCCCAAGGTGTTCACCTTCCACTACTGCCAGGGCAACTGCTCCAGCCAGGACCGCATCACCACGCTGATGGGCATCCGCCAGTGCTGCGCGCCCCTGCCCGGCACCATGAAGCCCCTGCGTGTGCGCACCACCTCCGACCGCGGCTACTCCGTCAAGTACGAGACCCTGCCCAACATCAACGCCGAGGACTGCACCTGCATCTAGGGCCAGACATGGCTACACGCCTATACTAAACGTGCGTTTCATCAACTGTTTAGAATTAACCAGGCTTTCCTGATAATGGAATTGCATGCACTGTCTTTTTTTTTTCTTTTTTAACTAATACACAAATGCTGAAAAATATTGAATGTTGTTTGGAAGCACTCTAAATTCAGTGCAGAATAAACATTTTTGATCAAGGACATTTAACTGGTTCTTTTAAAAAATGATTGTCAAAATGTGGCAAAAGAAAATATGCATACACACATTAACCTGTACCTACTTTCACATTCAGAGTGGGGTTTCATGTAACTTAATCATAGCCATCTCATAAAATTGATATGGGATATGGATGCAAATGCCCTCAAATTAAGGCCGACCATGTGTACTTTAACTTTGTATTTCATTTAAAATTAGATGCACGGGAAAATAAGGCCATAGAGTCTCCAAACCTCATCTCCGTGATTCATTATAATGGCGGTCACTGACTGCAGTCTTCAGATGGAGGGAAAGCGCGATGGCAGTAACAGACAGTACGAAGGCTCGAAAATTAAATGCGTTCGTAAAAAAACACAAAACACAACATCCAGTTCAAAAAGTAATTCTTTATTCAGTTTCCTACTAAATTTTTGCAGAAAATACTATTTGTAAAAAAGTATCAAAGTTAACAAAAATATTTTACAAAAAACCGTTCAACTTGTGGTGTGGTACACAAAAGGTCTACATTTAAGAAAATCAGTTCATGATGAAAGATGGGAGTGGTTAGATTGCATAACAGGCCTGTCCATCGGTTCAGGCTAAACGGTACATTTGCTCAAAAGACAGCGGTGACTTTTCCTTGCTTTAGCATGCCTTGTCGTGTTCATGCTGGATCAGAACATCATTTTTGGTTGTCAAACAAGATACTGCATTGACCCGTTAGGTCTTAAACACATTTGGATGGTCAAATTGCATATCAAAGCAGTGCACATACAACAGGACGATTCACAGATGGTAACCAAAGTCACGACTTTTATAGTGATGCTGTACACTTAATGCAAAGAAACGGCAGTTACGGCGAACGGATTTTAATAACAGGCCCTTTCAGAAAATCCACAATCACTCCAGTACGCAAATTATTTTTGAGTGCAAAGTCCTCGTAAGACAAAAAGACCTACAAGAATGAACATAACTGCTTATCAATTCACAAGTACTGTACATCAAGTCACATATACGGCCAAGCAAGATAATCAACCGGATAACGTCAGAAATGCGACAAACCTCGCCGTTTATGTCTGCTGCACTACAAGAAAAAAATATACAAAAATGCGTTTAAAAAACTGTAAATTTAAACTTTCAATTTGTTGATGGCAGTGAGAAAAATAACCTCATTGAAACTCCACAAAAGGCGATCAGGCTTTTTACATTTCAAGAGTTATCAAAATATGATGCAGTTGATTATTTTAAATCTTTGAACACAAAGAGAAAACACAAGAGCAAAATCTAAATAACGTTAACAGTTTGGAATAACATTTATACTCAAAGGTTTCAAGCTTTTTCCAGGTTTCTATTTCTTTTGGCTAATTTGGACAGTGGCACATAAGGCTTCAGCATACCAGAAACACAGTCTGTAATCGTGAGAAGTACCGGTAAAAAATAATGCCTCGTCTCATTTCGGCCATTTCGAACTGTGCAGTACGTTGCTGTGCTAACTCCGCAAAGGCCCGTGTCTGCCTTAACGCTCAATTAACAAATTATCCAGTCAGACTTCTGGCTAAGAGAAGCTCTGAAGAATGCCAGTTTTCACAGGTAAACACAGGTATACTTATTGTGGTTCACTACTTATCCAAAATAAGACCCATAAAAAAAAAAAATACAGGTTTCAGATGATTTTACAAAAATGGAGTCTTCTCTTTTTGGAATGACTATGAAATGTAAACACCAGAATAGAAACAGATGCAAACATCCCTCCCCCCCACCCCACGAACACACATACACACACCCTCTCCCCCCTTCTGACCCTCCCCATCTTACAGAAATTTTAGGTGGGGGAAATTGGAAGCACTCATGCGATTGTTCCCGTTTTACCACCAGCGACAGCAGGCAGTCTTCAGGGTAAGAAAGGGTGTGGGGCCTTGGTGGGCACTGCTCCAGGTATCCAGGTAACTGCTATTCTGACCGCATAAGGCCACCAGGAGCACAAACGGAGCAGCAGATACCCTTTGACCTTCTGTGTACCGCTACCCCTCCCCTCCCCCACCCCACTGTTCACTGGCATTAATACTGCGAGGCACGTCTTTACCCTACACAAGGACGCGCGCACACGCACACACACACACACACACACATACATACACATACACACATACACACATACACACTTCAGTCTCTCAAAGACCTCCAGCTCTTCCCAGGTCAGTTCTTCCGCAGAGTGGCATTTTGGTCAGGGAAAAGGCAGCAGGAGAAGGGCTTCAGGCTCGGATCCCTGTGGGAAACACAGGAGCACAGGGTGAGATCACTCAGGCCAGGGTTTAACTGCACCAGGTAGAGGTGGGGGAAGTTCACTGCAGCTAATCACAATTTTACATGATTGGTTTCTTTTTTTTCTTTTTATTAATCTCAAATGTATCTTTTTGTGTGTGTTTGTAGACAATGATGAACTTGCAGTGATGAATGTGATTTCTAGAGGTCCATAACTTAAAAGCCCAAAATCTTTCTTTCGAGGAATAATTGAGGTAGAATTCATATCAGGTCATATCTCCAAAGGCAACATTTTCTAAGTTATTTTATATGTAAATGAGAGCCCTTAACCATTGTGTAAATATGAATACAATTAACGTTACTAATAACATTAGATGAGATACAACCCATTCAATTTGGCCATTTTTGGCACATTGAGACTGGCCTGGTAACCAATATCAAATTTCATCTGACCCTCTACTTCAGCTATGTCGAAGTTACATCTTAAATCAACTTTTATAGAAAGAATTAGCTTTGGTACTCAGGGGTTTTGGTTTATACAACACATCCATCTCTCCTAACGTCACACATCTTTACATATGTGTAACACCCCTAAAATGGTCCAATTGCAATTACCAGTATAGCCACTGTGGCTTGCTCAACATAAAAAAGAAAGCTTAAATAGGTTTTTTGTTTTGCTATCACTCCAAATGACTAATTTACAAATTCAATGACAATAAAAAGGTTTACTTTTAGAGACCCCTGGAATTGGCCAGTGGAAGAAAAAGTGAATTCTCATGGCCAAATATCTCAAAAACAAAAGTAGATTGTGTGTTCTCAGGAAACATGCAATTATACATACAAGATTACCAAAGATTTAAGGCTTACAATGTACCTCTAAATAATGTCATATTAGCATTAGAATTTTGTCACTAACATTTTCAGTATGAATTTCAGTTTCAGGAAAAAGGTGCTGTGGTGCAACCTCCTGGAGTTGGCATGGAACACCCCCTTATGACATTCAATAAAATCTATACATTTCATTTTAAATAAAACACAAAAAAACCCGGCCCCACACTCACCCTTATCGCAGGCCGCGCCCTGCTTCTCCTGGGCGAAGTTGAGGCGGTTCTGCTCGGCGGCCGTCCCGTTGGACTCCGGGCTGCTACTGCGTGACGGGCTGCCCTCCTCCTGATAGGCCAGGTCCAGGTGCTGCTGCGCCATCTTCAGGTGCCTCCGCAGCCGGTCCAGGTCCCGCGTCTCGTCCTGGAACGACTCGCGGCCCGAGTCTGCCAGGTTGTACTCCGGCTTCAGCCCGCCCAGCTTGGCCGCGGGGCCCTTCTGCAGAGCGGTGTGGTACCCGGGCGGGGCGCTGGGGGCCTGCCGGCCGCCGGCGGCCCGCCCGCGGGAGAGGGCGCGGTGCCGCTTGCGGAAGGAGTCGCGGATCCCGCTCACGCCCAGGTGGAGGATCTCCAGCACCGTCAGCGCCAGGCAGAGCACGCTCACCACGTACATGATGAGGAGGAAGATGGTCTTCTCCGTGGGCCGGGACACAAAGCAGTCCACCGTGTGGGGGCAGGGCATGCGCGTGCACACGTAAGACGGGGCCACCTCGAACCCGTACAACACGTACTGGCCGAACAGGAAGGCCACCTCGAAGGCCACGCGCGACAGCAGCTGCACCACGTAGATCTTCATCAGCCCGTCCTTCTTAATGCGCCGCCGCCCGTCGTGCTTGTTTGTGGGCTTCTCGGCCTTCTTCTCCTTCTCGGGCTCGATCTCCTCCGTGATCATGGGGTCCTCCTCGCCGTTGTCCTCGGCTTCCTCGTAGTCGCGGTTGGCGCCGCGGTTGACGATGGGCATCCTCTTGCGGCCCTTGGGCCGGTAGTCGTCGTCCTCCATGCGGGCGATCCTGTGCATGGCGAAGCCCAGGTACATGATGGTGGGCGTGGTGATCATGATGATCTGGAAGACCCAGAAGCGGACGTGGGAGAGCGGGGCGAAGGCGTCGTAGCAGACGTTCTCACACCCGGGCTGCTGCGTGTTACACACAAACTTGCTCTGCTCATCGTAGTAGATGGACTCGCCGCCCACCACCGTGAGCACGATGCGGAAGACGATGAGGAGGGTCAGCCAGATCTTCCCCACGAAGGTGGAGTGGTTGGAGATCTCCTCGAGAAGCCGCGTCAGAAAGCTCCAGCTCATGGTCACGGTTTGGCTCCCAGCGTCTCAGCTCTGCGGGGAGGGGGAGAGACCGGAGGTTTAAGAGTCTGTCCGTCACACACATCCTAAACCTACACAGTGTAAATGAAATCCCCTCTTCCCTCTGAACAAGACACACTTTATACATTTTATTGAGCCTGTGGGGTCATTTGCACTCTGCAGCTGACCAAACCCATTCACTTAGGATGGAATGGAATGCACACTTCCATGGATAAAAACTTAACTACTCTAGGGTTTTAGCCGAGACTTGCACTACAGCGCTTCTCCACAAGGTGGCACCGTTATGCTGCCCTTTACCTGGGATAACTACTATAACAGAACACAAGGCCTCAGCTCCTGAGGTTGTGTAAACTTGAATTACAGAAACACGTTCAGCTCAACCTTCTAAAAGGAAACTGAAAATTAAAAGTTTCTAAAGAAAAAGAGAATTTATACATCGACAGCGATGCAAGAAGTGCGAGAAGCAACTGTATAGTCCACAACTTCAACCAACTTCTGCAGTATTTATTTCAAGTTCTATGCTTCATGTGAAGGATAGAGAACATCCATTAGAAAACAGACTGCCTTCAACAATCTGCCCATTTTATTGGCGTGTAACCACGCTGTAGAAGGGGTCAGTCCGTAGCGAAGGCTCTGTGCCCCCTCCCACGGCAGGGACGGTCCCGCAGAGGGCAAATTATCCAGGGGCGATAATTACGGCCTGCTTTTTGGGCAGGAAAGGGCGGGGTCGCGGGCCACAGACAGGCTGAATGAAGCCTTTCATTCCGGGGCCCGGCACTTCCGGTCCGTTCCGAGGCCGTTGCCACAGCCACACAAACCCTGTTTCTCTCTCTCAGATGGGAGCCAGCGCAGCGGATGACATCAGCCACTGTACTCCATAAATAACCACGCTGTATAACCGTTCTGTGTTCAGGGTATTTTCTCCCAATGATCCGTCCTTACGGGCTGCTACTGTTAACCAAAGCCGCCGTAACACAAAATGGAGTTGGGGAAATGGCTCTTACGTGCATGTCCCGTGCTTAACATCTGCTGCCAACTACAACATAAAGGGTAGCCAAATCTCAAATCACTACAATGCTTTTAACAACCAGGAAAATCATTTTACCTCACACCCATATGTAATGACATTTTGTGAGCAAGCTTTAACAAATCTGTGCCATTTTCTATAAGGACCATTTAACCACTAGATGAAGATTTCTACTTTAATGTTACAATGTTTATAGCACAAATAAAAACATAAAGTATGTCATTTCTAAACAGTGATCTGGGAGGTCTGATGAATTTAGTCCCAGTTTGACAGTGATCAATACTGAAGCACCCCTGACTAGTTATGGGTATGCACTTTGTTGTACGTCGCTCTGGATAAGAGCGTCTGCCAAATGCCAATAATGTAATGTAATGTAGTTAAGCAGAAACTCACCATGTAAGTACCAAGCACTCCTCTAGAGGGCAGTATGACAACTCTGCTGCTTTCACATTCAAATACTCTCATTACAATCTCAACTGAATAAAAATAATTTTAAGAGTATTCATTTTATTTGGTTCTTCATTTATAACGAGAAAGGTAACTTTTTTCTTTTTCTTTTTTTTCTCTTAATTGTACGGTGTTTATGGCAACCTCTCACAAAGGCTGTCACTGTTCCTCATGGCACCAGTGGAAAAGTACAGAATTTTAAACAGTTTCAATTGAGTGTTACATTTCAAGTTAAACGGCTGACTACTGACCTAGTTCTCATTCACTTCCAATGAATTCATGTTAATGTAAAGACACACACACTGAATATTAGACTCAATATTAGACTTAGGGCTTCACCTCGTAAATCCCAGTCACGTTTTACATTTATTCTATGCAGTGGAAGACTCATCGGCGAGTAACAACACACAAGCAGGACATAGCATTGCAGTTCATCACTCAAGTTCAGCTGAATTTTTCCATTCCATGTTATGACTAAGGTTCCTGTGGTTAGACAGTTATAGATTTTTTCTTTCTTTTTTTTTTTCCCCTGATGCAAGCGGAGACGTTCATTGCCGTATGCAAGGTGGAGAAAGATAAGGATCACAGGCCTACACTACACACTGTAAGGCACCTGATAAACAGAACTATACATGCTTTTCACTGCTTTTCACAAAGAACAGCATCACCCAGTCCACACCACACAGAGTGCAAAGGCCACTGAACTGTCTCAAGTCATACACGACGACTAGAAATAAACAAAAATCAAATACAAATGTTATGAATATTAGACTCATAAAACAAATCATAAGACACAAATCTGAGGACACACTTGTTACTCTTCATAATTAACTATTCTCTTCAATATGGCAAGCCTTATACAACACTTTTAGGCTATATTTATATAGGTCCTATAGACAGTGGAAAATGCACTTTAAAAAGCACACTTGCAAGACCTGAAAATGTCAATATTTGTGTATTTGCACATATTTGCACATATACCACATTTTCCTCCTACCTCTCTGGTCGCTCCTACCAGGTGACTTGGAGGGGCGCAGTCTCCGACCCTCACCCCCTACGAACTGGAGTCCCGCAGGGCTCGGTTCTTGGGCCTCTCCTCTTCTCGCTATACACCATGTCTCTTGGTTCTGTTATCTCTTCTTATCATTCCTACGCTGATGACACCCAACTCTTCATTTCCTTCCCCCCCCCCCCGACACCCAAATCACCACACGGATCTCTGCCTGATTGGCTGATATCTCTGCGTGGATGACTTCCCATCACCTGAAGCTCAACCTTGCCAAAACTGAGCTTCTCTACATCCCTGCTAAGTCCTCTCCGTCAATCGACCTCTCATTGACTGTTGAGGACTTTGTAGTTTCCTCCTCCCGTACGGCAAAGAATCTTGGGGTGACTCTTGATAACTGCCTCACCCTGGCTCCACAAGTATCCTCCACTGCCAGAACCTGCAGGTTCTTTCTGTATAATATACGCCGTATCCGTCATCTCCTGACTGAGAAAGCCACCCAGCTCCTAGTCCAGGCGCTCGTCATTTCCCGCCTGGATTACTGCAACTCCCTCCTAGCCGGTCTCCCAGCATGTGCCATCAAGCCCCTCCAGCTGGTCCAGAATGCTGCAGCCCGCCTGATCACCAGTCAGCCCAGGTCGGCTCATGTCACTCCGCTTCTCATTGGCCTCCACTGGCTTCCTATTGCCGCACACATCCGTTTCAAGGCCCTAGTGTTGGCATTTCAGGCTGCTAAGGGGACTGCCCCACCTTACATACAATCCCTGATCACTCCCTACTCCCCAGCTAGACCACTCCGGTCTGCCAGCTCTGGTCGCCTTACGGTTCCCTCTCTACGTGCACCTGGCGGTCGAGCTGCACGTTCACGCCTGTTTTCCGTTCTGGTTCCTCAGTGGTGGAATGACTTGCCTACCACTGTCAGAACAGCAGAATCCCTCCCCCTATTTCGACGCAGACTCAAGACCCACCTTTTCAAACTCTACCTTAGTCCTCCCTCCTGATTTCCCCTGCCCCTCCTTTCTGATATCCCTATCCTTGTCTAAACCCCCCCCAAAAAAAAATAAAAAATAAAAATAAAAAAGCACTTCTGATGACAACTATGTTTAGAACAGCATTTCCTTTTGCTAGTTTCTGGATGTGATGCTCTGATTTATGGTAGAACCTATGCACTTGTAAGTCGCTTTGGATTAAAAGCATCTGCCAAATGACTAAAATGTAAATGTAAATGTATACTCTTTTCTGATCTTGACAATATTCAAACCAGTACTTTGGACGGTCAAATTCTACTCCCATGACATCTCACAATCCAGACATCCTTCCAGTATCTTTTCTGCACCCCAGGCCTAGTTCATTACAGTACTTTCTTCGGCATATTCAAAACCCAGCACAATGACAAACGTTACACATAAGGAAGTAGGGCTGGGCGATATGGCCTATAATTTGTCAAAATATAGTTCCGATAAAAATAACTATATTGCATAACATGCAAACCCACAATAACACATCAAATGGCGCTTTCTGACATTTGTAACAGAAGAAGGATGAAACAACGTATGAAATAAGATGCAAATAACATTTCTGTGTTCTGATCAAAAATAATTGTCACACCGGTTCATATAAAAAGTTTATATTGTCCACCCCTATGAGTGACCAAATGGTAAATGGTCTGCATATATTTTGCGCCTTTATCCAAAGCGCTGTACAATTGATGTTTCTCACACACACACACACACACACACACACACACACACACACACACACACACACACACACATATATACATATATACATACACACACGATGAGTGGTCACCATACAAGGGTTAGTCTTGCTCAGGGACACTTCGACACACCCAGGGCGGGATCGAACCAGCAACCCTCCTACTGCTCTTACCTCCTGAGCCAATGTCACCCCAGACAAATACCACAATACCCAAATAAAACAAATACCATGACACAAAGCCCAGTTAATACGTTAAATGAGTTTATCCCCGAAGCAGTGAGGTTCTTCATACTGTCCGCGTATCAGACGTGAAAGTGGAGAACATCCAATACAAAACAGCATTGCCATTTAGAAATGACAATTGGAAATAAAAGGAAAATGCATCTTATTTTCCAGTACAAAATAAGGAGAAGACTAGTATAAATTTGGAAACAGTGGATAGCTGATGTGTTGCTGGTTAGTTTGGGGGGCGGTTGCAGAGTTTGAATAACCTAACAGTTTTTGAAAATTGCCAATTCATTAGCATTATTATTGCAAATGCTAATGTCCCCAGAACTCACAGTAGGGGGAGGGGGGTGACTCAGGAGTCTCATAACAGCACTCTAACTCAGACACTTTCACCACAGTCAACAGGCTCCTACCCTGAAGGATTTAGGGGCACACTAATGCATCCCGATCAGATCTGCAAATCAATTTTCACACGCAGGAGAGAGTGCTCCTAAAACGGAGCTGGACAGCCCTCCATACCCACGTTCTCCAGACGGCGTTTCTCCAACGTGCCATCAATAACTCATAACAACCACAAGTGCTGAAGCCATTCCATAAAGTATAAAATAACCCCAATGCAATAGTAAATAACTTTTATAAGAATGTGGATTCCAATACAGGATGAGTATAAGAACACAGTTTGAGCCTATAAACAAATTAGGATATCGGGCCTACCTTGAAAATCGCAAACCAAAATTGCCAGCACTCCACGGTAACTCTGAACATTCCAGTTCTTGATTGAATTTTGCTAATTTTAGTGACTATTCTTCCCCCGGGTTAGGGCTGGGCTGCAGATTTATTCAACCCCAACCTGAAGGGACACGTTTTTGGAGTCGTCACACCACCCCCACCACCAAACCTTTCAACAGCACGTGATTTTAGCACCTCTTAAATGTGTCATCATCATACCTCATACCAGCACATCAGACCAACTTCCCTAGTGGCCACAGAGAAGCACAAGTTTTTGTTATGCTCAGGAACTGGCCTCAGCAGGCTAGTTAGCAAAGTTGTGGTTATGCGTCAGTTAGTTGCGGTTATATGCCAGTAAATTCTAGTTAGGAGAGTTGTGGTTAAAATGCCAGGAAGGCTTAGTTATCAGAGTTGTGGTTATATGCCAGTAAGCATAAGTTAGCGGAGTTGTGGTTATATACCAGTTTGTTGCAGTTAGCAGATTTGTGCATATAGCATGGGTGTTGGTGCTACAGCGTTAGCGTATAGCTTGGGTCAGACCCAGAAACATTTATCCCATGAGCAAAACCACAGAACAAGACTGAATACCATTCAGCATAGGCATCTGCCTGCAATCTGGACAGCTAGCAGTGTGCATAAGGGCTGTCAGTTTGTGGAGGGACCCATTATCATCAGCAACCAAAGGGCTATGCCCTCAGCTGGCCCTCATAATTACAAATCACAGGGCACATTCAGAAGCAGCGGTTTTCCCAAGCAGTTTAGTTAAATAATGTTCCATGGAACATTCCGGATGGCAGTTAGCCCGTCGGAGGGAGGGCCTGTAATTCACTGATCACAGACAGCGTTGAAAACAGCGGCCCATTCAAATACTTCCACAGACACCCGACCGCACTGCTCAAATGACCTGCAGCCATTAACAGGGCTTAAAATTCAAAGCAAACGTACTGGTTTCTGGTCCCCTCTCTGGCGACAGTATCAATATGTCCATTTTCTGAGGTCTGAAACTATTGGGCTTCAGGACAGTCCTTACTGAAGGGTGACCAATAGCCCTCAACACTGGGTAATTCTGCATCAACTCAAATTAATTGCACAGCAGGATTTTATATTTCTTCAATTTTGGTGGTAGGGGATTATGAGGGTCATAAATCCAGAAAATTTGAGCTTCATTGGCTGCTTCGTTTTTGTGCCAGAGCCTTCTAAAATGTAGGTGACCATTATTCAAAAAGTGCCAAGATGCATGAAATCAGATTTTGAATTCTAAATCACTTGATAGTTGGTATCTTGGGAGTACATGGTGTGTAGAATTAATTAAGTCCGACAAAGCAGCACATGAAGCTCAATTTCAGGATTTCCAGCCGTTTGGACTGCCATAACTTTATGACGTAACAACTATACGCTCATTCACATATATCCGCCTTCAGCGCGACTCATCCTGTAGTCGGAAGAAATCAAAATGCTCATTACAGACGGCGTTCAGATCATTGCGGATGCTAGCCAGCCAATCAGATACAAGGTTTATTGATAAATAACCTGAGCCTTAAAGACTCTAAAACAGCCTGTTCTTGGAAAAGCTTGAGGCACTGGAGATGTAAATTGGACCGAGACTGTTCTTAGTACTTAAAACCCAACAAACATCTTCTTATGGAATATCAGGAGTTAAAATAAAACACTGGAAAGGTGTAGCCTTTGACACTAAAATGAATGCACATATACTAGTCTAGACACAATTAGCAACACTAAAGACTGGACCTCCTCACCACACAAACACAAAGAAAACCAAACCAAAATGCGCATTGAGCTCAGGAAATGGGACACCTTGATTGCTGCAGTTAGCCTAGATGTGGCAGCCATAAACAGCTCAAAAAGAAAAGAAGTGCCATGGCCATAAGTGACATGGCCAAGCATCGCCTGAACAACTACACAGGGGGGGACAGAGACTGCATTCTCACACTTCCACTAGCTTTTCCAGTTTTTCTTATATAAATCAGACCTCAGCACAACAATGCTGCTGTGGTCATAAGATGTTGATCACTTTTCCCAGCTAAACTGGGCTGAAATGAAGGTCGTCTCAGACTTTTACAGTATTGTCCCGGCTCGGCTGGGCTCAGCTTACAGTTTAGCTCAAATCCCAAGTGACCCAATATGTAAACGTCATCTGGTTTCAACCTGATATCGAGTCGCATTGTCCATGCAGTACAGGGCAGTAAGTTATGAATGGTTTAACCTGCTCTTCCCATTGCTACATCTGCGTAATTCTATACTATTTTTTTCCAGAAAACATTAGAAATATTATACTTCCTCAAACCTATTACAATCCGTTAATGCAAATAATAGCAAAGTGACAATGCTCAACACAAAGACAACACAATGAAAAAAGAAAGAAAAGGTTAGAGTTTCCTGCTACACAGGTTTAGAGTCATGATAACGTCAAAAACATTTTTAAGTTCATAAATGTCTCAAAAGCTTGTGCAAGACCATATAGGAACGTTGCTTCATGTCAAATCCCTTTGTTTGACAGTACACAGAATGGTCTATTGAGACATTCTGGTCAGAAATTCAAGGGTTTAAGATGACAAACATGATGGGCTATTGTAAAGCACATTTTAAATACATTATTAATTACTTGTACTTGAGGAATACAATGTTTATGTGTTCCTTAAAAAAATGTGCATGGTGACACTGCTAACTGCGCAGCCTTAAGTGATAAAAGTATGAAGGGACAAAATGTTCCATAGCAAAAGTGAATGCTGAAAACCTTACGCAGTATGACTGGGCGAGCATTTGTATGGCTAGCCCTCACTAGTTACTTGCAAATAAAATTAAACATTACAGCCTGCAGTTTCCTGCGAAGGAGAAAACGTTGGAGGAAGCAGTTGGCTAAAGCAAGCACAAGGGAGTCAATTAAAAAGCAACCACATGCAGAGAATGAACGTGTTAATTAGTACAAACCCTATTTTTGTGGATTACGCACACATGCAATATATAACCATGTTATAGGGGTCCAGTTGTCAGCAGGATAGATAACGAGTCGGGGACGCAGGTTATTACCAGGGATTATGCCGTTATGGTGCAGAAGGATAAGAAATAGGGACAAAATCCCAGCGTCGCGCCACTCAGCTGGCTAGAACAGTAGTGGGACCATTTGAATAAATTTGACGGCTTTTTGAAGTCGCAGACAAAAGAAAACACAATTAGTATTCAATTTGCGCTTTAAAATAAATTGTGTAACGTCAATGCATTTGTGCAAACAGTATTGTGAGCCGAGCTAATCATCAAAATTAACTCATTAGCCAAATTACTTTGTGAAGAGTTATTTGGCAACCAACATTAGCCAACTTCTTAATGTATTGTACAAATGGTCCAGATTAGGCTACCTCTGTAAACACGTTTATGTAAAGTAAAAATAAAAAGATTGTATTCGGTAAAATATTCATTACATATCGGGCTGCTAACACGATATGAAATAGCTAGACTAGCTTAGATGCCCATTTAGATTAAAGTCAGCTAACTACCCACACGACATGCGCAACTAGCCAACAGGTAACGTTAAAATTAATTTACAGGGACAGGATATTCCTTCGTTGCTTGCTGGGACGAGGAAAATAAACAAATTCATTTGCTAAATAAAAACAAAAACAAATGCAAAGTTAAACTGGCAAGGTATCCAGCTAACATTAGCACCTGGGCTTCATTTGCGCGGTAATTGGCTACAATGGCTACCGAGCCACTTAACGTTAACTAGACGCTCCTGGGCAAATTATTAAGCAATAATGCCCCCCCCCCCCCAACAAAGAAACAGTATAACATTCAAAATATAGAGTAACAAAGTAATCAATCGTGTCACCGTTAACAATGAAGTTACCAGCTAGTAACATTTTCAATACAAGCTTGCTACTAGGCTATTTAAAATAACTGGATGGCAATGCAGTTCTTATTTTCCAACTGTGCCAGCTACATTAGCTATCCTCGGTTTTAGCTAGCATGAGGATAACCTAGCTTTAGCTTAGTCTATGCCAATCTCTAACAGTTAGCTAGCTACTATAGTTTAGTTTAGTAACTGTACAAACAAAAAATGCACTTAATTATGAACCAAGTAGCTCAAATGACAAACTGTATTAATTGACTGCCACCTTAGGGTGATTATCAGCATAGACAGCGCTTTCACTGGTCTCAGTTTTATTCCCATTATCCTTATAATGCTATTCGTCCTCTGTATCTGTTCCTTCAAGTTGCAGCTCCCCAGTGCAGTACGTTAGATAGCGAGTTAACTTGCTAACTAGCGGGTAGTTAACGGGGTAGCCTGCTGCCGTTATTTATGAAAACAAGTAAACATCAACAGTTTTATATGGTGAATCGTTAACTTTTCTGAATGCCTGGCTCGATCGGTTTCTCAATACAGCATAGTAACAACATGAGCTAGCTGATGCTAGCCATGCCAAATTCTGGTACACAAGTATTCAACCGCATGTTAAGGCTTGCTAACAGTGCTAATCATTTTTCCCCAAATGTACCATTTACCTCGGACAAAAAACACTGAAAGTTTCCATCCATGATATTAAGTTAACAGCTTAGTAGCTATTGACAAATTGTTAGCGAATCAACGCGAAGTAAAAACTTATCATAGCTACCTTTTCAACTTTTATGTGTCCTCCTGCTCGGAAATGATGCGACTCCAGCTGATGTTCCCCACTTTATATTCGCTATTATATCTGTACTTTTCCTTCGATTTCTCTGCATAAAACTAAAGCGTCCTTCTCTATTAACCCATTCAAGTACCATGTGACCCTCCAATCCATGTCGGGGTACTAATACGAGGAGGACAAAGAAATATCCAAAAATCCCATTTCCTCCTCCCCCTATCTGCGCACCCACCCCCAGTTTAAGGGGCCCATATATTGAAACCTGAGATCGTGATCCGCGATTCGCGCTTTATTCCTGATGCAATCCTTTTAGGTCCTGACTCACTGTTTGCCGTTTTGTTTTTGTTTTTTTTGTTTTTTGACAGGATCAGTCTCCTCGTCATATTTAAAGCCATCAAAGGATTTCGTAAAGATTGAGCAGTAGCCTAGACGTAAGCTATGTTTTTGTCATAAATGTAAAGGATTAAATCATGTTGCTATTTGCTCATCTCTCACCGTAGTGTCAGCGAAGTCGTCGTGTATGAATTATTAAATCTAATTTAGGACACACTTTCTTTAATTATATGTGTGTTTATCAGTAGCATAGGTTTGCCATAGCCTACTGTCTGCAAGCCTACACAAGCAGAAATTGAGACATGACATGAACATGGTAAAATATGTTGCATCACTGCATACACAGCCATGTCTACGTTTTATACTGCAACAGATAATCCAGTACTATGTCCCTGGTATAGACTAGTTCTAGTTTTAGAACTTGAAATGCTTCGATTTTCGGGACATTCTCGGAATTCCGTTTTCCGTTTTGACTACTTCTGTAGTCTCAACATTTCGGGTATTTTCTGCATTTCGTTTAAAAATTGGTTGAGTTAATCGAGAGTTGCATTTTATGCTGAATACCTGGTATTCTAAACAATCGTGACAATGGATCCTGTTTTCCAAATCATGAAAAAAAAGTCTGTATAATTTTAATCAAACTGAAGTGGTGCATTGGTAGAAAGTTTCAAAAGCTGTAAAATGGTTCACACAGTGCAAATGTGTATGTGCATGGCATTTCTCAGTTGTTTTTTCCCCCACCAAGTTATATTCATTGTTGGTGGTGGAATATCCTCCATCTCGCAGTTTATTCTCTGACAGAAGGAGTGAGCGTTGAAGCACATATCTATACAGCTGCATCCGTGCAGCAGAATCCACACTCGACACCCCTGCATCTCTTGCAGAGGAATCCACAGAAGACCTTTTCGCCCCAGGTGTTTCCATTTGGCCACAAAATAAAACTGGGGTAAAAAGCTGTATATGCTTTTACCTGACTTAACTGTCTAACAATCAGGGAAGATGGTCGACCAGAGAAGTATTTTTTATTTAGCTTTTTCTCTTTCAAATTTTATTTTACATCATTTGATATAGTGGACACCTATTAGAATTGAGTTGGGCCTCATCAGGAGAACAGAAAAGTATATGTTCTTCTCGTTGAATGCAGTAGAAAATGGGGAGAGAAAGCTTCAGAAGCTGTGCTGAAGCCATTCTCCCTGGGCACGTGCTGCCGGTGCAGGCTGAGTTATGTATTGTGAGGTCTGTGGAGCACACGCTCTCTGCGATGAATGGAGAACGGGTGCTCTCTGTTGTTTAAGTAGCACAAAACCGTTTCCCCTTCCTGCTCAAACGGCCGTTCGGAAGTTGTTGCTGTTAAGAGTCTCCACAACACTTTCTTCACAGGGATTTGGGGGAGTTTGGGGGGGGGGGGGCTGCCATTGTTTTCCCATTTTATTTTTAACCCAGTCGTCGTGCTCCTTCACCACAGCGAAGACGCATCTGGAAAGCATGACTGATGTAGGGCCATTGGACAGAGCAGTCTAAATCCAACCAAGGGCATGAATCATGGATAGCTCACTGTCATTATTACAAAACACTGGCAAAAACACAGTATAAATAGTTTGCCAATAACACTATTTACACCACAAAGACGTATTGCACATTGCGAAATGTGAAATGTAAATCGTTTTTATTCAACTGTTCTTCTGTTTGGATTAGATTCGTAGCTGCATTAACTGAGTGACAGAGGCTGTCTTATATCAGTACAGCTGAATACTATTCCACAATAATATTATGTTTAATTACTGTCCCAGAACTAGATCAGATATGTATCTTAACCTTTGCATTCTTTGTAGAAAGGGGTAGAAAACAGTCCCCTGATTACACATAGAAGTCCCAAAATGCCGATCCATGAAACTGAAGATGTGAGTTTTATGGCTGTAGGAATGTCCCTTGAGGATTATCAGATGGAAAGTTTTGGCATTCTACAGTTGAGATTCAGTTTAAACTGCATTCAGGTGTCCTGTCAAAACCAACGGTCACATTTTCCCAGTGTAACTGAATCCGACAAAGCACAATCTCTGGTTGTTAGTATGTCAACGAGCATTGTCAATACATTTTCATAAGCGGCTTGTGTAATTGTTTGGTATGATAAAGCAGGTCTGTGTTGAGTTTCAGTGTTTCTTTATCTGCGTCATTTGTCATTGAAAACTGAAAATAACTGTAATGTCGTTATAATTATAATTGAACTGGTCTTTGTTTCTTAAAGCCTGCTGGACTCAAAAGTTCAGACAATTAATCAACTTCCCTCCACACGGTGATGCTGTATTCCTATACTTTGTTCCAGCTCTCTGTAGTGATAAACTCGATGATTAATGAGGTGCACGTAAGCAAATTACTTTTCATTCTGTTTTATTTGACAGAATGCTGGGATGCAGCATTAATGTAACACAGGTAAAATGTCTCCAGCTCCAGTCCTGTAGTGGAGCCAGTGGAAGACATAATCGTGATGTAACGAGAAGTGTGTAAAATAATCATCAGCTGGACCTCTTTACAGACTACTTTCACACACAGGACACAAGTCCTCCCATGTTTTCTCTTCATCTGCTTCAGGTTTCCATAGCGTTATGTTTTCCGTAACACGTTGCGATTCCCATTAACCGTCAGTGGGTGAGAGGCAAAACAGAACACTTACGCAAGTTCAGCATTGCCGGACAGAACAGCTTCCTCCTTACCAAACCACTTTAACAGGGTAATGGAGTTCAGCATTGACAAACACATTGTTCTGAAACAGGCCAAACACATTTTCTGTCCTAAATACATTTTACACAGTCACGCCTGTATCGAGTTACTCTTCCCGGATTAAGTACCGAAATCCCTTTGTATTTGAGCATGTGCTAACTGTGGCTGTGCACTGCCAGGCAGTAAGCCAGGCATTGTGCCACATGGATTCCTGAGGGGAGGTAATCAACGCAAAGTTTACTCACCTGAAAAATGTAATGGTATGCACTATGCACATACAGTATTTAATGAACTGCACAAGTAAACATGAGAATCAAATTAATCATATTAATTTTTTAAAGACAAGTTTGTGGCAAATGTTTGTACCAAATGCAGCATGGGCGAACTAAGTTTGCACTGGTTTCTGCTTCACTTTCATGAACACGCATGCATGGGCATATGCATCTATCAAAGCAACATGCACATTAGCAATATGAAACACACCCTTTTGCATCATGTTGTCCATACTCCATCAGTATCAGTTCTTGTGCATGTTCTACTCATGTACCGAGCAGTTCCCATGCCAACAGAGCTCCGCGCCTGAAGCCCAGGGGGTGTTCAGATTTCCACCCCCCCAAACATACCACGGAGAGACCCGTCCGTACCCCCAGCTCTCTTTGTGCTGCTCATAATGAGCTCCGAACAACACTTGGCCTGTCTTTTCTGATGACTGACTGCAGTAATTCTATAACCACTTGCTTTTTTTTGCTAGCTAGCCTTTACTAGAAAATGCTAAATGGGCCTTTAAAGGGGGAAAAGTAGCCGATGGGAAAATGGTCTGACTCTGGCTACCCTTTTTGCTTCGGTTGGACAGAACTTCCCATTCTGAAGAATGTGGGCTCTGTTTACACGTTTAGCTTTTGCTTCAGTTGGACAGAATTTCCAATTCTAAAGAACATGGGCTCTGTTTACACATTTAGCTTTTGCTTCAGTTGGACAGAACTTCCCATTCTGAAGAATGTGGGCTCTGTTTACACATTTAGCTTTTGCTTCAGTTGGACTGAACTTCCCATTCTGAAGGACATGGGCTCTGTTTACACATTTAGCTTTTGCTTCAGTTGGACAGAACTTCCCATTCTAAAGGAAGTGGGTTCTGTTTGCACGTTAAGCTTGCACTGAAGCACCTGCAGATATTGGCTGAGGCCTTGCCCCACATGCTATTGCAATTACCTCGAGCTGCCAGCCTTTCCCCTCGCCTTAGAAGCAGTTTAACTCTCAGTCCTACGAGGAAGTCGAGCAAGGCACCGAACTGCAGTAATGTTTCCCATCTGCAGCCTCATAATCTCCAACTGCGCTCGGCGCAGATCTCTCACGCAGTTATCTGGGTAACAACCCGCAACATCGGGGCCGAACCTATGAAAAACCAGCATGATGACATTAAGTTTGATTTTGGTAATTTGCGGAGATTAGTCACAGAGGGAATGGTTTCTGTAACTCACAAAGGGAAATTCTCCAGCCATGCACCATGTTTTCCGTTTTTGATGTGCTACATCAATGGAATGCCACGTGTCTCTCGCTGCACTCAAATAATAGCACCGTTAGAAAGAAAAACAAAACAGAATTATACAATACCGCTTGCAATAAAATAGCCAGAGCATATACTGTACTGAAGATGGACAATATAATAATAGTTTTTTATATTCTTTCTAGTCTTTTATAATTGATTAATTTGATCTGTGGTGTAGGAACAGAACTCCTGAGTAGTATTTCAAGTGTAATTGGTGTTTCTCTGAGTCCATGGGGTTGAAATCCTCAGGTGGTTAGGGGGACAGTGACCAGCCATGAGGTGGAAAGATCTGACTTGGAGAGTGGGGGCAGGGGAGGGGTGGGGGGGGCAGGTGGGGGAGGGGTTGGATCCCCGCTGGGGCTGGCATGTGTCAGAAGATGGGGGTTGGGTGGTAGTTTGGGGGGTTGGTAGACTTTTTCGGAGGGGGGGGGGGACCACCTTGTTCAGTAGAATGGGGAAAGGGGGGGGGGGAGCTCCTGTTTCACTTCAGTTCCACTGCATACTGTCTGTTTCCCATGATGGAAAAAGAGAACACATGACATGAAATGACATGAAACTGAATTGTGTCATCTAGTTTGCGTAATTCACCACTGTACCAAAATAAATTTAATTGCTCAGGGACAGTAGACGAACGAGTGGTTTGCAGTGTTGTCTTTGTCAGTGATGATCACTGTGTTTTGGCGGGGGGGGGTCGAGTGGGACGCACAGGGTGCTTACCCTTCTCCCTCAGGGGTGGGGGGCTGTAGTTACCATGGGAACAGACAGCTTTTTGCCTGTGGCCTCTCCCTAAAAGTGAAACAGATGGTAGGAGGTGTGGGGATCCTGGGATCAGGAGGGGATGTAGTTTCCAGTGTTTCCATAGTTACCAGTGTTCATGTTTCCATAGTTAGCAGTGTTCACATTTCCATAGTTACCAGTGTACCTGTTGCCATACAGTTCCTGGTGTTCACATTTCCATGGAATGATCAGTGTTAATGTTTCCATAGTTACCAGTATTCATGTTCGCATGCAGTTATCACTGTTCATGGTTCCCTGCAGTTACCACTGTTCATGTTTCCATAGTTACCAGTGTTCATTCTTCCATAGTTGCCACTGTTCATCCAGATACCAGTTCTTGTCTTTGCTCTATAACTGGGTTTTATGTTTTGACTTTATGTATTTATATGTGCAAGTATGTCTAAGTTATGTATACTCCCCATGAAACACAGGTACTAAGTCTTGGTTGTGTACTTCAGTGGCATGACTAGGAAGTACACACATTGACATTCCTTGTTTTCTTTTTGTTCCTTTCCCCTTTTGCTTTGTTTTTGTTTTGGCACTTACTGCTGTTACGCCAGGCAGCGGGACATGCCCCTGTTCCACAGGTGGTTTAGGTTGGCCTCCTAATTGATGCGACAAGAACGAGAATGCAAACTGAGATTTGTTTGGTGAGGACAGTGAGAGATACGGCTTAGAGGAAAAAAATTTCTTGCTCCATTTCGTAATTACATACCGGTAAGCACGACTTAGAGGGAAGGTTACCGCACATCGTATTACCCTGTCTTAATCACCTACCGGATTCGGGGAGAGCCGTCCACTGTGCCGGGGAATTCGTTTTGCTCGGTTTTTCTTTCGTTTCATTTGTTACCCATAAAGAATTAAATTAAACGCCACCTCAGAAGGCAGAATGATTGGGCTGGCCCTGGTGAGAGTAAGGGGGTTGTTTTCCAACAGTGGTGAGTCACCTGTGGAAATGGAGGATGTTATCCTGTGCCGTTTTGGTTTTTATTCAATTTCATTTTGATTTCCTTGTTCCATTACGCCCACAGCACAAACCTTCAGTTAGGAAACTTCTCTCTCATTAAAACTAGTCTGGTGCATCGCTGTTAGGCCAGGATACTATAGGCTCAATTTGGTTGATAGACTTCCCAGCATAGAGGGGATTCCTAACAGTGAGGAAATGTTTTTTTGATGAAACTTTTTGACATACGTATTACTGGCAGACTTTCACAAACAGCTCAGATGTGCTCAGAGTTATCCGTGTCCATTATTTACATTACATTATTGGCATTTGGCAGACACTCTTATCCAGAATGCAGCAGCTCGTCTGGTCTTCAACCTTCCCAAATACTCACACATCACCCCCCTGCTCACTTCCCTCCACTGGCTGCCTGTCATGGCTCGCATCAAATTCAAAACATTGGTGCTAGCCTTCCAAGCAGTTAAAGGGTCTTCCTCAGCTTATCTACAAAAAATCATCAGACCCTACACCCCTGCCAGACCTCTTCATTCAGCCTCCACAGGCCGCTTGGCACCTCCCCCTCTCCGAACCTCCACATCACGCTCACGACTACTGTCTGTTCTGGCTCCACGGTGGTGGAACGAACTCCCCGTTGAGGTCAGAACTGTAGAATCTCTCCCCACCTTCAAGCGCAAGCTGAAGACACACCTCTTCAAGCAGCACCTCTCCCCATCCCTCCCTACCTCCCTGTGAACCTTAATTGTTGTCTCTGTGACTTGCTTTGTGTATCGGTATTTTTAGTTGGCTAGGTAAGCAGTTAATAGTTAACTTTGGTCACTTTTGCTCTGTTTGTTTGTTTCTTTGTTCTCAAAAAAAAAAAAAAAAAAAGGGCCCTCGTCCTTATCTTCGTTGTACAGGTAGCAGTTGAAATTGTACTTCCCTCTAGGGTCTTTCAGCGAACTTATCCCTGGTTATGGGTATGCACTTTGTTGTACGTCGCTGTGGATAAGAGCGTCTGCCAAATGCCAATAATGTAATGTAATGTAATGTTATCCAGAGCGATGTACAGTTGATTAGACTAAGCAGGAGATAATCCTCCCCTGGAGCATTGCAGGGTTAAGGGCCTTGCTCAAGGGCCCAACGGCTGTGTGGATCTTATTGTGGCTACACCAGGATTACAACCACTGACCTTGGGTGTCCCAGTCATTTACCTTAACCACTATACTACAGGCCGCCCCCCATATGCTGTGTCCCACATTGTATGCTTAGTGTGCGTACTCCGTTTGGACTCCAGACTGGCTCCAGTGCTAAAAGGGCTTTTTCAGCCCACACTGGGCCTGCCACCCATACCGTAGCTTTAGCTGAGTCGCTAGCTCATCGCTTGCTGTTACGTTAAAAACATTTCTGCATTTTTCTAATATACCTTAAATACTGACCTAAAAAAACCTTTCTGAGCGAAATTTAAGGACATTTACTCCGTCGGGGGTGACAGTTTCGGCCAACAGCTGTGTTGTGTACAAATAAGTTGTAGATCAACAGTGCCTTATGTTCACCTTTATGAAACTTAAAAAAAAACATCATGATCACGGAGAATAGCTCAGCGGTTTTATCAACATCAACTATTTCAAATGTTGTATAAATGTTATTGAATGTAGTGTATGAAATAGTATTAAATGTAATGTTTGAAATGTTCTTGTATTATGTAGTTCTTTGTGAATGGTCAGTTGAAACAAACATTCCATTAATTTAGGATTATTTGACTGTGTTAATAGATTTATAGTGAACTCCCTTCACAGGAGTCATTACAACATGGCTGCTTGGACCTGACTATTTTTCTACTTTACCCTTCAACAGTGACATACAGTATATTACACTCTATAACGTGCTTGCGGTCCTCGTGTTATTGGTTTGGTATCCATAAGGAAACTGATAAGGGCACCTTGAAAGGGAACAGGTGTTTCTATGGAGGACCACGCTTGACTTATTCTTTGGTGAACAGACAGTGACTGAGAAAGGTCCCTGGAGGCACCCCCCCCCCACACACACACACACACACACTCTCTTCAAAGTCCAGGAAATGACAGAGACTCCATCTCATCTGCCCTGAGAGTTTTCTTACTGTCTTCTTTGATGAGATCCATGTGCCTCCCCCAACCAAAAAAACAATCCTCTACCCCCACCCTCTAAACATACCTCTAGCCCTATCCCGTAATCTTATTTTAGAGGTGTCATTATGCCTAAGCAGTATCCCTCTTTATATCTATGGGCTTTGTTTCTTTGGTTGTTCTGCATAAATTAGTTGTTTTATTATTAGTGACTGGACTAATATTTGATCATTGTTTGAACATTTAGTAGGCCTACTGTTAATTTACTGATATTATTAATTCAATTTCACATTGTCTAATTGATGCCCAATACTATAGTATTCTGTTCTGGATTGGGCAGATGGCCGGGTTCCACACTTTCTTCCCAGATGAAATGCAGCAGTCCACCTTTCTTCTATATTTCAGATAAACATTTCCGAGAGCTTTTGTGTAAGCCAGTTTCATCATGATCATGCTGAATGTAGTAATGTCTGTTGAATATTTGTTTATATTCACACACAACAATAAGGCTGTATAAAAAAATACACCTATTTTATTCACTTATAGCAGCAGGGGAACTGAACACACTGATGTTTTGGCAGACGCCTCTTTCAGTGTGTTCGATGTAAAATCCAATGCACAAGGACGACTCAATCCAACCTCAGAAGTTGGATTTAGATGCGCATTTTAAAGTATGCCCTCAGCAAAATGTCCGTTTCCCCAACCCTGTTGGGGGGTTTCACCTGCCTTCATAATGATGGGGTGTGAATTACAGTGACCCTTTCACAGGGTACACCCGCCTACAGCTCAAAATGTGCACCCCACCCTGAACCACTGCCAAGACAACAGTGTGCCATCTTCAGACAAACAATATACGGCATTTGACAAGAGTGTCTCATTGGGATCAAGTTGGGACCAATAATCAGTTTAAGGGGGATGTTTTTTGCAGCCGTTATTTGTTAGCTCACTTTACACAGTTAAAGTTACTCTGGCAACACCAGTTACAGGCTGGAGTAGGTCCACAGCTAAAGCAGCATTGGGGATGCATGCCAATGCTGAACAAGATGTCTCCATAACACCTTCTACTCCCACTGGAAAAAGCATATAACATGTATAACTGAAGTCAATCACGATCCATGACACATTGGACATTATGGATAATGCAAAAACATAGTTCATAATTGTTTCTATTATGTTTGCAAATCCCTTTAAATAGGTAAAGAAATAGTTAAGTTTTAGAGAAAAACATTCAGAATTTGCTCATAAATAAGCAAAATTCACCTGCATGTAATCATTGTACTGGAGACAAATTGCCTATTCAAGAATGTGTGTCAGACAAACCCAGGGATGAGAGCGTTCAGACAGCTCTCTGTCCTGTAAATTGAGTAACGGCAAACAGTGTCAGTTATCAGATCCATCCGGCGTGTTCCTGCAGGTTCATCTCTGCTGGCTGGATTAGAATCCACTGCTTTGTAGGTTAATTATTTCAGAACGTTTTCAAATAATTTTCAGATTGAAATACCACAAGATCAGGATCAAACTCTAGATCTGCAGTATCTGGATATGACACATATAAATGTCTCAATCTGTTGGTCAAACTAATGCAACATTTCATAAAGACAAACATACGCGAGTGTACATGTAATTCAGTTTGCATATTTGTCCTATTCATCTGCATTATTATGCAATACATGAGCCAAAGTTAGTATAATTGCAGAATTCAATGTCTCAACTTCCAAACACAACTGAGAGCCTAATGTTTTTACTGATTAATCAACCGTAGTTACAATGATGTTTCACTGCAGTGCACCTCATTGATCTAACTGGTTCCGTCTGGTTACGTTTTATGGGGAAGAACTGTGAAATTCTTGTTTTTGCAGCAACCCATTAGGCACCTATCATACAATCAATAACATTTGTAAGTTTTCTTAGACTACTTTTAATTTTGTGGGGTTCTTCTTGAAATTGTTGAATTGTCCATTTAGAATGTATTATTATTTTGGAAGGGACTGTGTTCCTATTAATGTGCAGTCATTGGATAAAACAAGACATGCCATGAGTCCCACATGCCCCTACATCAACCTTGAACTCATCCTGAATCAACCCTTTCAGTGGGATTGTGTGTATCCTCATTTTCAGTATCAAACTTATCCCATTCTTTAACTCAGCATTTTTAAAAGTAATGTAAAAAAAGTAATGTAATATTAATGTCAAAGCCGAAACACATTTTATCTACATTGTAAGTAGGATTGGATCACAAAATCCTCATCCCAATTTTAGTCTTCACTCCTAACAACCCCTAACAAAGCACACCTCGTTCAGCAGCAAGAGATCTTGTTGAGGTGTTAACTAGTAGAATGATGTGTACCTAATTAGGGTTGAAGTGAAAACCTTTCTGACTGATTGAGCCAAACAGAGCACGTCTGGCGGCCATTTTAGAATGCCTGAGGATCTTCCACTGACCTGTGGAGGCTGCAATAGAAGACATATATCCAAACAGAGGGAGTTATGCATGCTGTCAAAGAAACAGAAAGAGCTCATAAATAAAGGTTTGGAGCTTTTACATTGCTGGCAAACACAAAAGAATCACGGTCAGAAATTGATATGTCTCACTATTCTTGGGAAGAGCAATATGCATCGTAATTACAGAAATACCCGTGGTGTGTTGAAAACAAGGCCACATAGCTCCAGGGCTCATGTTCTGTTACTGCTAGCATAAACACAGAATGCCAGGCAGGATTTGGTCGTGTGAGTTAACATGTCTCAGCTAGCTTAATATACAACTTACACGTGTCATTCAACAGACCAGTTTAACCAAGCCAGCTTAAAAAGTACATTTCACATGGTGTAACTTACTTAACATGGAGTAAAGACAACAAATCCTTTAACATATAACATTAACTGACATCCTTGGAGCACACAGTGCAATTGCATAAACACAGTGTTTATGCAATTAGTTCCCTTTCAGCTAAAGAAAAAGATAATGGAGGTGAATTAGGACTGTTGCCATCAGACATAGGCTTCCAAAATAGACTAGATTTTTAATCAGAAATACATACATCAGCCGTTCTAAGGTATTTCAAATATTTTGAAGAATGAAGCCAACCCAGCCAAACACATGACTTATTAAAGCAAATTGAAGCTGAAGTTCAGGAATCTATCCAAGTAGAGATATGGGACTGGACTTGTGACTGTGTATTGCAGCACATGAAATATGCATCCCTGAAAATACTTCAGTTAGACAGAAGAAAGTACTGTTCTATATACCTCTCTGGGTAAGAACACTTGCCAAATGATTGTAATGAGCAGCTTGTAGTTACTTGAACCTGTTGGTGCTATGTAATAGAATACCCCCACCACTGAAACAAAAAGTCCCAAAATCTCTGTCTCCTCCTCATGTGGGCCTCCATCTCACCGGTGGGGAAAACTGCACCAGGTGCGTGCAAACACAAATGCACATAGCCATAACTGACGAACATAATTAAGGAAAACACAGACAGAGGACCCTTTGGCCTTCCTGTCCATGACTCTGGGTACACTTGGAGTTCTCAAACACATGGACGAAGGCATTTCAGCTCTTTTGTGCAGGCTGACAATGTAGCCCCATTCCGCAGCTTCGGCCATTTTAGCATAACAAAGAGCCCCAGCTGGATGTGAATGGGGCTCCACTCAGGACTCCCGCCGTTCCCACTTTGTCGTCACCTTGACGGGTAAACGCATCGTCCAGCCGGAGCCAGATAATGGGCCCTCAATCTCTGCCTCAGCCCCCAGCCCATTGTCCCAATCATTGACCACCAGCAGGTCACCCCTGAGAGGCCCTCACACTGTCAAGGTGAACCGGGTCCAGTTCTACTGTTAAGTCATAGCTGTCGTGTGATAAACTGGGTCTTGAGATAAGCCTGCTCAAGATACGTGATGTACTTTTTTTTACAATCAATATTACACACAAAAAGCGGCTGACATCTCCCCACACTGGCGTGCGAAATGAATTTTTATGATTCTTGGCCATCAATGAGTCAATGGCGGCTGTCACGTGTAAAACTGGGAGATTGAAAGCGTGTGAGCCCATAAAGAGTTAACTGTTTGCTATTTACTGTGTTCTTTTGAAACGGGCTGCGGTGGCATTCGGCCCATTGTGATCGAGAGAGGAGGGCCTCCTGAAGTCTGTCTGTCGGCATGCATCCGTTCCGCCCTTCTCACCTCATCGTAAACTTTTATCCCCGTCCTGCCGAGGGGTCGGCCGTAAGCAGATGGACCGGGGCCGATGCGGCTAACGAAGCCAGTCTCCTGAACTCTGACCCCTCCCACCAGATACAGCTCATCTCCCATTGGCCGTCGCATCGGAAAACCTCTCACACCATTGGCCGGCCTCTCTCAGGCAGGTGCTGCACTTGTGAGTGAACTTTTAGTGTAGCGCAACCAAGGTCAAACTGTCATCTGGAAGTAACGCACCAAATCTTTGTGGAATTCTCATAATCCTTCAATCTAGACGAACCCATACCCCCCCCCCCCAAAAAAAGCTTTCTGTTTGACCTCTCTCACCCTTAATAAACAATGAGCCAGAGGAATGAGGTTGTGTGTGCTCGTGATGGTCGGATGTGCCCTGCTGTGCTGTTCTCCTGGGTGGACACACTTTGATCTCCTCATCTCCTCCTTGTGTTTGCTCTGCACACACCACTGCCCATGCAGTCAGTACATCCTGCACGGCCAGGCTTGTTTTAATTACCCAGTGGCAGGCAGAGCCTCCCACACCTCAGCCTACTGACGGCTAAGAGGAACTGTTACAGGACATGCCGAAGGAAAGAACATGGCCGCCGCACTTCAAGCCTGAGCTGAATCCCCACACTGGGGTCACGGGGACCTGACTGCTCAGTGGGTGTTCCTCAACGTCTGTACTCAACATCTGTACCTGTCCGTTCTTGCGGTTTCATGAGCTTGTGTGATATCATATTTAACGGCCCCAAGTCCTGTTCCAAAACCGCGAATGTAAAGAAACAAAAATGGATAATGATCCCTGAGGTTGTCTTGATTCCCCTCAAATGCCACAGATGCAGTGACCTTGCTGAATGAGAACGGACATGATATCCTAGCATTCATTGCCTGACAATGGATGAGACCAGGCATTTCACCCATAAATGTTGCTAAAATCTAAAATCTTAAGAATCAAAATGAAGCAAGAAATACATGCGTTATAATTGCCAAATTTTAGTTGATTTTAAAACATGGTGGTAGCATATCCACACATCACAAGCATGCATTGCATCTCAAATGCACATATAACTGTGTTCTCTGTCCTTGCATTCTTGGAAGTGCTGTCTCCCAAGCAACCTTGATAAGAATGTACTTCACAAGAATGCAAGTCAGAACATTGGTGAGCCAATAGGGGTAGTGATGCGTCTGTCAGAGGCTCAAACTCACAGAGAAGTTTCTGGGAACTGAATACACTACAGCGATAAGGCTTGGGCATTCAACACATACCCAAGTCCTGATTTGGTTTCAGAGATTATTTTGTGAAAAATATTTTATGGAAGAATATGGAGAGAACCCAAGAGCTACACAAGAAAAAATAAAAATAAAACTTCCACCAACAGGACAGCCAATTAACATATCCAGATTTTTTAAATTAAATGTATGTTCTATTAATAAATGGATAACCTCTAATTAATTTTTTTAAATGGATCAGATCCTCCCACAGACAGTGGGGAGAACACATTGATGGGACCACATTGGTAGATGTAAATTAAGCTAAAAATGGTCCCTATAAAGGGATAGTCCACTGAGCATGTGTTAGTGGTGTTGATGTTCTAGTGCCTCTAAGGTTCCACAGCCTTTAATATCAGTGTGTCCCACAGGCCAGACTCACTGGAAAAAATTGAATGAATTCTGTTTTTCTCTCCAATTTCTTTCCAAATTGCTGGATCAGGAACAATAGGTGAATAATATCAAGGGGACCGACAACATCCAGACAAACAAATACGATTCCAACCAAAGGTGCTTTCAAACTGTGCTAAACTTTGATCAAGTTTCACTCAGCAAGAGAAAGGAAAAACAGACACAGAGTTCAGACTCAGTGTAGTGTGGAGGCTAAAAGGAAAAGGTTTTTTTACAGTTCAAATTTCATTCATGGCACTGAAGACCTCATTGTGCCACTGGATTAATATGGAAGAATGTACTGTAAATAGAAGTAGTCGATGGACCTCGGAACAATAACTCCCCAAATAAACTGAAACTTGTTAAACTGCATTCCCAGCTCTTTACTCTCGGCTTATTCATACAATCCATTCTAATTTTATTTCTCTCTCGTGCATCTCCGTGTTGCAAACACTCTCACGTGGCAGGGGCTGAGAGAGAGATCTGAATCTCCGTGGCTACGACAGCAAAGCTACCGTTCATCGCTAATTAGGACACAGGAAGCAAGTCTGCGCAGGCAACGGTGGCTGAAGGCTCTTTCATCTCCCCAGCTAACAGCCAACAGCCATGTTTTAGTTACCCAGACAAACCGGCTTGCAGTAACCCCGTCTCCACACCGCGAAAAACAGCTGTAGCTTCTCAGAGCTGAAACTTCACACACGCTCACAGAAGCTGCGATGCAAACATCACTCACCGTTTTCCATTCACTGTGAATACTGAACAAATATTTACATGACTGACAATACAATACTGCCCTTAGCGTTCACCACAGACCTACTCACGTACTGGTGCAACGGCACTGCAATGCGTTCATCTGGAAGATGCCTTGGGTATCACTGTGGTTGACATACACAAAGCCGTTGTTTGAGATGGCTTGTGTTTTTGTGGCTGGGTCACACATACTCTACCCAGAGGCACGTGAAGAGTACGTTGGAATCCAATATCGTGAAAAGACCTGCCAGTACAGTGTTTGGATGCTTGACCTTTGACCTCCTGAGTCAACAATTCCAAAAGCATCCTGCAAATGTGTTTGTGTGCATATGTGCATGAATAGTATTTGTACATTTAGTTATTATTTTAGGATACAATGTCATTTAATCTTAATTTGAATCATCAAAACACGCATCAGTCATCTATTTTGCGTCAAATTGACCCATCTTATATTATATTAGTAATATTAGTAAAAGAGGAATGACACTTTTGAGTGACTCAACCAGGTTAGTGGTTCTTCTTCTTGTTTTGTGTTTCTATTTGCTGTTCAGCTGTATTTGCTTTATGTCTTTTTGTCTATATTGTTTCTTTCTAATAAGAGACATGAAAAATGATTGATAACATTGTTTCATTTTATGTTGCATAGAGCAGGGCTGCCCAACCCTGTTTCTGGAGGTCTACCATCCTGTAGATTTTCTTTTTAACTGTAATTTGGCACACCAGATTTCTGATCAGCACATCAATAATATCTGTAGCCGTTAAAGGAGGAGTTTTTTTAGGGTTGGAATGAAAACTTGCAGGATGGCAGATCTCCAGGAACAGGGTTAGGCAGCCATGATACATGGCATTTTATGCATTTGTTTTATTTAAGTATTGCTTTAAAATACCATTATGTACTCTATGGGTATATTTAAAAGTAATAATAATAATAATAATAATAATAATAATAATAATAATAATAATAATAATAATAATACATCTATATTTATATAGTTCCTTTCTTAAACCAAAGGAAATTTTACAGAGATTTGACACAGGCAAACAGTTGTACAGGCACCAATAAGTAAGCATACAACAGGTGTTAAAAACACTCCACATTTTTTTGGGTTTGAGCTGTTAGAACAGATCAGCAATGCTACTGCCCCAGGCTAAGACCTATAATTCAGGAATGGAAGAAAAAATAAGATTTATTTAGCCTCAAGTCAGAATTACAAATAAAGACTACTTGAATACTTCCATATGATCAATTATTATAGTTATTATAATAATAATAATAATAATAATAATAATGATAATAATAATAACAATAATAATAAGAAGAAGAAGAAGAAGAAGAAAAAGAAGAAGAATTTTTCTGTATTATTATTTTTATTGTTATTATTATGATTATGATTATGATTATTGTTATTATTATTATTATTATTATTATTATTATTATTAGTAGTAGTAGTAGTAGTAGTAGCAGTAGTAGTAGTAATAATAATAATTAATTAATATATGTATTTATTTGTAACTTATACAATTGTTTGTACTTATGTCAGAGTACATTTAGTTCTAATAAATAAATATGACAAAATACAACATTTCACACGGTAAAAACATTGTTTCCTTTGTACTACAATAAACCTCATCCCCACAGCCACCTCCACATGCTCTGTTTTCTGTGATAGCACAGCTGCACACAGATTTTAGGGAAGGAGAGTTTTAGGAACTTACTTTTTTTCCAGTTTCCCTTCGCTAAATCAAGCCTTTCCAGGGTAGGGCCTTGGGTAACACGATAAACAGAATTATGTAAAAAAGACTGAATCATCAACCACCTTCAACTGTGGAGAGAGCCTCACATTCACATAAACCTCTAATGTATTTGTTTGTTTTCTCATGTTTATTACCTAAAGTATGCAACAAATTAGTGTGCGGTTTTGCAGCCAATTTAGATGATGAAGGGGTTAGTAAAACAGGGTGCGTTTTTACTGCTGCCCATTCTGTACACTGCCTGCTTTGATTCCAGATGTAGACACGCTTTGGCATGCATTAAACAGCCAGGACTCTAAGCCTGCTATTACACAACTGCCACATGGGAATGGACTCATAATACCATCTCTTAGTGTCAGGGGTGGTGCTAAAAGCAATACCCGCAGTAGATACAGTGTGTTTTCCTTCTGAATCGTGCACCAGTTCTCCAGTCAGGCATGTTTCTGTGGTCGAGAGACTTACATAAGTGACATACGGAGCACAGCTGCTCAACACAAGAGCTTAATGTGCATCATCTCTTGCAGGGAACAAAGTGCTGAGACTTCAGTTTAAACAGCCTGGAAGAATGCATCAGTTTTGCGTGACAGGAAGTGACATCACATGTCTGACTGAGAAGCACAGGATCAGGGGGAAATGTCAAGATGTAGACAGCATCAAATACACTATTTATTTGGAATCCACAGCACTGTAATTTAATCTAATATAAGAATCGGTAATGTAAGACAGCACAGGTATCCAAACAATGTTTAGTTTTACAGTATGACCATGCGTAATTTTTTACAGTATGACCATGAGTACAGTCTTACAATATGTCCACAGCTACAGTGGTTTTATAGTATAAAGTCCCTCTTTCGGAAATTAATGTTTTTTTTCTTTCAAAAAGTGCTTTGGAGGGAGCAAGTCAGAACAAAAAGTTTAGATTCAGAAATCAGATTTTCTATGGAACTGTGCACTTGTCTGAATATGAGGTTGGGAAATTTGAAGTGAAATTGTGCAACAAGTGTCTTGGTACGCAGTGGATTTCAGCTGACTCACAGGCTGCTGAGTGATCGCCTTGCCTGGAATTTATATCATACTCATGCTTACATGATGAAAATGAATATTGGAGAAGCAGACTGAGTAACTTGTCGTGATTTCTAGCAAGCTACGAGCCTTGCTGTTAATTCCCAAGTCCCTTGGTACAGGCAGTGTAGAAATGAGTGAAAACAGGCTCTACCTAAAGCAGGATCTCTCTCGCCTGTCTGACCTGCCAATCTTTGAATAAAGATTCTGAACTGAACCTTGTTCTCTGGATTTCTGCAATTGGGTCCAGTTGTTCTGAATTCCTGATAGGGTCTCTCTCTCTGGATATGTGTTACAGGAATCACCAAACTGCACTCCGCGGTCCGCATCAATCCCTGTTTCTCTGTTCGTTCCTGCCCTCCCCACCACCCCCCCGTAAAGGGCTGAAACAATTGAGATGATTGTGAAGGAAACTTGAGAGGTCCCGGAGAGACGCGGTAGAGCCGCACTTTCGCACGAAGGCATCAGTGACAATTTCTGTGAATCACAGCGAACTTTATCTGTGAGGAGTTTCGTGAACAGGACTAGATACAAAGGCGGGGGTGGGGGTGGTTACACAGGGCTGAGGCTCTCCCCATCAATGATAAGGATAGTAACTTGGCTCTTCAGACAAAGGTTTTGTGTTTCAACCCATAGTTATGCACCACAAAGCAGGAGCCAAACAAAATATGGCCATTTTTGTTGCATTAGATTACAGTCACCACCACCGCCTTCTATCACTTCATGCAGTGTTTGACATTCCAGGAGACAGGTGGACGTTTGTGGTGGTGGAGCACTGGAAAGAGTTCAAAAGGAAGTAAGCCTTCATATTAAATGGATGGTTTGCTTTCTGGAGTTTAAAAAAGATATTACATGAGTTTTAATGTATGTTCTCGATACCTTTTTAAAGTTTCTGATGACATGGCAGCTTGGTGGGAAATCATCATGATGATGATTATGATGATGATGATGATGATGATGATTTATTTATTTCATCATTTTTTAATGCCTTGGTTCTCTGGTCACCTGCAAACCTGAAATTAGTAATGCTACAGCTCCTAACACATAACTGTTATCCAATATGGATTACTAACACCTGGTTAGTACATGTGCAGCAAGTTTGCCACAGTGTTAGCTAAAAAGCTAAATGTAACTAGTCAGTTTGTTTATTGTGACCTACATGCACATGAACAGATCCCTGTTAATATGCTTCTAAATAAACACTCATACCAAAAACAATATAATAACAATGCTGAAACTGACAGTGACTGGCACTGACCAGGTTCCACACCTATACTCATCAAATAATCTGTTCCTTTTTTATCACCCCAGGTGGCTGAGAGGTGTGGGGAACAAAGGGATATGCAAACAATGACTGGAAAAATGTAGTTTGATAATTAAAGGAGTAACATGGTGTTTGAATGCAACACTTGCCAGTTGTCTTTTGGGAACAATATTTGTATTAGTCATTTAAATGTATGTAATATATTTTTTAAGCCTAAATTTCTCACTACTTTCATAGTGTTTCCTCAATACCCTCTTGTGCAAATTGCATATAAAAACCTAGAGAGTGTCACCAACCACCATGTTACTCTTTAAAGGAAATGATTGGTAGGGATAGTCCAAAAACATTGGTGGGGACATGTATCCCCTGACCCTACCTAAATCTAAACCAATGTGGTCATGCTTATTCAACTTATTCCAAGCGCACCAACAATAGAAAACACAGAACAGTGAGCAGGGTGAGAACTCTTTGTTTCCATTGTTAAGAATAAAGAATCTAATCTTCCAGACTAAGATTTCAGGCCTGGCGAAGAAACTCAATAGGCAAACATTGTTAAGTTCTTTCATATTCAACAAGGTGTTGCTTCAAAAAGTTGTGCATAGATGTAACCCCTTATCTGCCGAATTCAATCAATACTATCCCTAAAATGCATGTGTATATTGGAGGAAAAGAGTTACCGAAGTACCAAAAATTCATATCACCAAGTATCAGATTACCTGCACTAATGTGACAAATTCTATGTTTAAAATGGTATGTTTCTACCTTGGAAATCCATTACTGTAGGTAAAAATGAATTATTTCTGGGTACACCAGGGACATTCTTTTTATTTACGGAATTTGATTACCTGATTTGATTACATTTCTGATGATTTACTGTACTAAGGTGTTCAACAGCCATGAAGCAGCCGGTTCATACACATACATAGTTTTCCATCACAGAGGGTAAATGGACGACTTCCAGTGAGCAGAAACCTGAGAGCATAAACAGGTTGAGACCCCTGTAGCTGCGGCCACAACAGTTAGCGCTCAGAGCAAACCATATCTCCTCCACATCAGAGTCTCGAGTAGAGAGTGTTGAATATTTCACCCCCGTTTGACAAGGGAGCCTAACCACTGGCCTGTTTATTTTCTGAAGGTGCGTTCGGAAGAGGACTGAAAGGCTGACTGGGCCTTGGAGGTGAGGTGGATTGTGGGAAAGTACAGAGCTCTACAGCGAGCCTGGCTCAGGTAATTTTCCAGAGAAAACACAACAGCCTTTTTTCTTCAGGCCAAGAGACTGTCTAGGGTGGCATGGAGACTTGATATTTGTGTTGGAACTATGCCTGTAACAGATAGGGGCTTGGGCCATAGACAGACCTCAAACTCTCTCTCTCTCTCTCTCTCTCGCTCTCTCAGTCTCTTTTCTCCCTCTCTTTCTCATTCTGTGGCTTTTGCTCTCCCTCTCCTTCTTTCCCTCCTTCCTTCCCTCTTTTTTAGGATTGGCCTACTTTCTTTTGAGTGATTCCTGCATACCAGGGCCATGTGACAGCAGCCAGGAAGGGATACCTTTACCATTTCTGAATCCTGCACTTTTAAAAACCTTACCACTTCCAGACTCTCTCGTATTTTATTGCATTCCTCTAAGCCCCTTGTTGGCTTTCTTATTCCTGGTAATTTTAATAATGCTAATTTATTGTGCTTGGGCTTGCATTGCATTACAGCATATTCATGCTCACAAGATGATGATTGTCTCAGGGCAGGGCAGTGACACAGGGGGTCTTCAGAAGAACAGACTCTCTGGGGTGAATTCTCTCTCCCTTAACTTGATAAGAAACGGCTGTGTGGCAGCTCCTTCCTATTCTATTTAGCAGCCATCTTCCCACAGCAGTGGGAGCTGGCAGACCCCTCTCCAGCCTGTCCACATTGGCTAACATCTGCTGTGTATCGTGTAAGGCTAGCGAAGTCTGAAAAATTGTTTTGTTACGGTAAGGTTATGCTTTGGTCCTTCCCACGGACACATATTAGAACAGCTGTTCTATGGCAATGTGAAGGCCTTGCTGAGACACATTTTTGTGCAGAAGGAGTAGTTGTGCTTTCCCGTGCTGGGTGCAGGGCGGCTGTTAAAGCAAACAGCTCGGAGATGGTGAAGCCGCCCAGGTATGTGGGCTATTTGTGACGTGTGGAAGGCACAAGTCTCGTCCCGTCTATAGCACACTCACGAGGAGGCAGGCTGACTTTTTCTCTTTCACACAAAAAAAACACATGTAGGATGTTTGAGGACTGACTCAACTGCATAAAAATAACACAACTGGCAGCCTAAAATAATGTCTGTTTGCTCCAAACAGCTTGGAATAGGACTACATTCACAGACAGAATATGACTACATTCACAGATGGAATAGGACTACATTCACAGACAGAATAGGTCTACATTCACAGACGGAATAGGACTATATTCACAGACGTAATAGGACCACATGCTCTAAACTCATTCTTGTTCTCCACAGGGATACTGGCTTGCACCGATAACTCAAGACGATGGTTGCAGTTGTGTAGGAAAAACTACTAAGGTTTTGTGAAATGTATTGTTAATATTGAAACATCATTCAACACCTACACGCCACACCACCACATGGACAAGTTGAACACAAAAAAAAATATTCAAGAAATAACAAAACATACATAATTAAGGTAGGAGACCTCAAGCTGAATGAAGTAAGGTTGCAATATTTCAAAGAGTGTGTTTATTGAGTTTCCTCCAAGTTATGATATTGCATGATACCCCTTTTCCAATGAGGATGAGAGGATAGGTTTCCGGTTGAGCTGTGCTAAGCAGCAAAGGCCAGAATAAGAATCCAGCTGTGGTTTAATAGGTGCAGATTGGGGGGGTCAGCAGTGGTCTCAGCAAGGCATTTCATTATTTCAGAAAGAGTTCCAAAGGCTGGACTCAAACCCAGAATTAATCAAACCCAGGATATAGCCAAAGCATGTGATCTTAGAATGATGATCGACTCAGGCAGCTGTACATCTGTCTCATATAGGATCCACCCCCAGGAGCATTTCTGAACACGAAATTTTACAGATATCAAGCCTGTAAAGAACTTTAAATTGTATAAGATAGCTGCAGGTGCAGATGGAATAGTTCAGAGACTCCCGTAGGTCTTCTGGATGTGCCATGTTAATGTTCTGTTCACATGCAGCCTGTATCTCAGACAAGGACTGACAGTTCACAATACATAATACTTTTGCACAGGGGTGGGAATCACCAGGTATTTCACGATATGATATTATCCCAACACTTAGGGCCACAATACAATGCCATTGAGATTCTTCATGTTTTTTGATACTGCAATATATTGCTATTTTTTGTTAATTTGTTATATACTCTTATACAGCCAAAATAATGTCCCCCCATTTAACATCATTATAGACATTGCCTAAAACAGCTGTAAGAAAAAAAAGTAGATTTTTAGAGGTGTGAAACCTTAGTGTATCTAATTGGATGACACTCACTGTATTTATAACAAAGCCTAGTGGAATAGCAAACACCAGGCTAAAAAACAGAAGAAATACAGTACATGCATCTGAGTCAAGGATATCATGTGGCAGCTGACAAAGTTTTCAGGATGTGTCTTTGGATGTAGGATTCAGTTTCTTCCGGAGTGTCAAACCCCTTCTGGTTTCCATTATTAAACTGCATGAAGCATGCAGAGAACTGGCATCTCACCCCCCGATGACCCTGCAGCGTACACAATGTCATCAAAACCTGCTCTTCTATTCACAGCAGCTGCAATGAACTCTGGGAAGTGTAGTCATTGCAGTGTGAAGGACCGGGCTGAGCAGCTCTCCTCTTGTGTGAAAATAATGCCACCTTCCACAGGAAAGATTTTCACCTGTCTAAAAGTGGCTCATTGTGTAGTTCAAGCAGATTCTTCAGTACTGTAGCTATTGACTCTGTAGGTCTTCCAAGTTTTCCTCAAACACAGTTATTCCCAGGTTTTTCTGATGCCGTCTTCTGCTGTACATTATTCCTATATTATTATAGTGTAGGGCGGTTACATCCTACCCTGCAATTGCATCAATTCTGTAATTTAGTCTCAGGGGACACTTCAGAACAGTGACCCTGTCACTTGCTGAAACTAGACCAGGCTATTATAGACTATAAGCCTTTCTGAGGACAACTCTCTCAGCAGGACTGCAAGGTTTCAACGTACGGATGTTGGGTTTGGTAGAGAGGATATTTCAGAGCAAAGTGAAGCCAAGCCAAAGACATTAGGAGACAGAGGAGGCTGTGGATTTGTTTGTGTCCATGGGTTGGGCAGGGCCTTTGCTAGCCAGAGTTAGCATTGCTAACACATTGCACCTCTTGAACTTAAAGGACTACAATAAGTGGCAGTTTAAGTAAGATTCAGTGATGATTTAGCAGGGATCTCAGAATTCCACAGCTTACCAGCGCATATCTAACCAGCACCCAGAAAGCTACTATAGTTTATATAGACTTTTTTAGGATAAGAAAACCATTTAAGTGCAAGCATGAAATATATTGAACTTGAACTACCTCTTGTAAATTTGGATGGTATCATATGTATGAACTTTGCAAATCCCAGACCAAGGGAGATATAAATAAATTGATTTATTCATTAATTTATGCAATGACACGCCCCTACTTGACCAAGTTCTTAAATACAAACTGTCATGTGACGTGTTAGCCTGTTTAAAAGGCATGAATCAATGTGTCCCTTTGCTGTAGATGAGTCTGACACACTGGAAAATCAGGATACCCTACCTATTCCTCAGTGTGTCTCGCAAAAAAAGATTATCAGAGAGGTATAGGGTTCCTCAGTTTACCCCAGGAGAAGGAACAGAATGTTCTTAATTTACCAAACAAGATTTTCATGGATTGAGCTTAGCCATTGCTGAAAAAGAGTTATTGTGCCTCCAGCTATTTTTAAGGTTAAGTTGGCAGCTTTACTCAACACCCTGCTGTAGGACGAGGTGGTGCCATGCAAATATAAAGCTATTGGTGGCTACTGTATGTCGCACTGTCGGGGATTAACTTCCACAAGTGTGTCAGATGTCTTGTGAATGAGGTGTCTCCTTAGACAAAGGGATGATACTCAACCGTATAAACAATATGTGAAATAGTAGTGGTACAGTGATTCTGTTACCAGTGGAATAAGGTTTGTGGAATAAGAGAGTGCTGGAAAAGAAAAGTGGTGGCCACAGTAACCTTATCATCAAAGCTCGCCTGGCAAAAGTGTGTGGAGATTTCAATCATCCCAAAGTCAGTATGAGATGGATACCACACTGAGGTTAAACTTGAGCCATGCACAAGGGTAGCTGCCGTTCTCACGGCTCAGATGATTTCATTATAAAAAGCACACGTAGCAGAGACATGCAGTTAGGGGAGACACAGAGTTCCTCTGGCCTCACAGTGTCACTGCACCTCCCTCATTTCAGCGCAAAGAACAATATAAACTCATCACATACCAGCAAAAGCAGGAGACTACCTCACAACATAGTTCAACTCAGGGCATTAAAGTAGGGGAGATGTTCATTCCAGAAAAACTGGAACATTACAAGTTCAATGAGGCCAATGTCAACACTGTTAAATATTCATGCTTGGGGCTGTCATTTATAAGCATCAAAATCCTAAACTTTAACACTGATATTCATGCCTCTGTTACCCTGCTGCAGTCAGAATCAATATGGCGCAAAGCCAGGGAAGTAGTGGGCTCCTTGTTAACTTCTAGTGCTTCTACAACCACCTGCTTCCAATCAGCTCAGCTGAGAATCAGCACACGGTGAATGAATGCATGAGGCAAACCAGCCTAACTAGCTAACATATTTCACAGTACTTAGTCTAATGAGGGCTCAAAGAAGGCTTGTGAGTATAATCGTATCTATTTTTACCTCTCTGAAGGAGATAATATAATGATGTCTGTCCATGACAGACATATCTGGAAAAGTAATTGCCAGCTTGCATGTTCTGTGGACATTTATGTTCCCAAGAGGAAGATGCCTATTTTGATGACCCCATGGCCTTTCCTTTAGTGCCATCATCAGACCTAACTTTCAAATTGTGATTGATATATCAGGAAAACTAATGACTGGATTGCCATGAAATTCATTGTGTATATTTATGTTCCCAAGAGGAATAAACATATTGAGTTTGGTGACCCTATAAACGTTCCTCTAGCATTACCATAAGGTCAGACATATCTTGAAAAGTAATGACTGGATTGCCAAACATTTTCTGAGGACATTCATGCCAGGGGAGATTGTTATACCTTGTTATATATTGTTATGCCTCTACTGAGTACAGGGCTTTAACAAATATCAGACCATGAAGCCCATCCATGCGCTACAACAGAGCCTTAACAGATACCAGACCATAAACCCCATCCATGCACTAGAACAGAACTTAACAGATACCAGACCATAGAGCCCATCCATGCACTAGAATAGTTCCTTAATGCCTACCAGACAGTGGGGCCCATCCACACACCTTAACAGATACCAAAGTGTGGAGTCCCCCAGTAGTCCTGTCATGTTCATTTATCATGTTATTCATCTATGCAAATTAACAGTACTACTATATGGCGGTTTAGGGCACAGATCTTGAGTCTATAAAAATGCACGGTAACAGAGTTCCTTATTTAAATACCCTACGGACACATCTATAACTCTCCAACAGAGGGTCCATCACACAATGCATGTCACATGGGGGGGATTTAGCATGTTAGCTCATTCACTTTAGCAGCAGCTGCAGGGGAAGCAGAATGATGTGCACTGATGTACAAATGTCAGTGGGACAGCATGCTTCTGGGACTATCTGGGGACAGGTAGTGACATGGAAGATTGATTGGTGTGCAATTTAAGCCCAGCTTGTGTCTCCTTTGTGATGACTCCCCAGACTTTATGGCTACTACAAAGCCAGTTGTGCAGTAGTGGGTAACTCCCACTGTTTTAGTGGACGTCACTGCACAGTTCATGGATGGTCTCAAAATCTGAAGCTATGTTTGTGATTGTTGCAACGGCATGAACTTCCATTCCAAGAAAAATGTCCAGGGATTTTTTTTAGACAGCTTGAGTTCTACACAACACTGCCATGACATACCTGCATTTGTCATGTGGCCAGGTGCTAGCTTCAGACCCTAGAAATAACAGAAATTGATGATGACAAAAAAACAAATTCACATTCACCGTTCACTGTTGACTGTTATCGTAGAGCACAGCACTGGGAGTGGTGTAGAAAGCTTTCAGCTTTGAATGTTATGTAAAATATCCCACCTCTGGATACAGAGAGGCGGCACGGATGGTGCAGTGGGTAGCACTGCCGCCTCACAGCAAGGAGGTCCTGGGTTCGAATCCCCGTCGGCCGGGGCCTCTCTGTGCGGAGTTTGCATGTTCTCCCCGTGTCTGCGTGGGTTTCCTCCGGGTACTCCGGTTTCCTCCCACAGTCCAAAGACATGCACGTTAGGCTGATTGGAGAGTCTAAATTGCCCGTAGGTATGAGTGTGTGAGTGAATGGTGTGTGTGCCCTGCGATGGACTGGCGACCTGTCCAGGGTGTATTCCTGCCTTTCGCCCAATGTATGCTGGGATAGGCTCCAGCCCCCTGCGACCCTGATCAGGATAAGCGGGTTCAGATAATGGATGGATGGATGGATGGATACAGAGATCTGAAGAGCGATAACACAGTGCAGTGGGAGGTGGGCCATGGCCTCCTTTGTGAGCTCAAAGAAGGGGTAGGAGCAGGTGTTGCTCAGGTGTGCTGGGGATTCCACCAGCTGCCTTCCTCTAGAGAAGCACATAAGAGAGAGGGAGGGGGGGGGGGGTGGGATCAACCTTATACCAGCAATCAGATACCTGCAAACCCTACTACCGCTCCCTCTTATCACCAATGTTCTCTCATTCGTTATCATTCTGACTGATTCATGTGTAATTATTTAAAGTCCTATGTTAGGACTGGGTTTTTTTTCTCAATTGGATCATTTATAGCAAGGCATAAAGTATTTCAGCAGGCTAACAACACTGCGCATGCAAAGAACAGTCATGCTAAAGATTTTAACATACGAATTTCCAGCTACATGTAGTTTCTTTACTATTACTAATCTCTGTTCCCTTAATCGTAAATATTTCCTTTTTACGCTTGTACCTTGGTATGTGGTAAAAAAGGTGACTTAGAATAGAATAGTCATACCATACCCAAAGTATGCACATTGCTGTATCTTATGGAAAATTCCATTGCCAGTCATGTCATTTAAACAAATAGAACACACATGCAAAGCAATTTCACAAACACTCCCCAGAATGGCATTATTGAATCTGTAAGACCCATAGCAGAGTTTGCATAAACTGTTGCACAATAACCTGGGTGTTACAGCTTGGCTTGTGGAGAAGCCTCACCTTCTAGGTTAAGATCACTGAAACATAAGAATCCTACCAGCGTGAAATCAAACTCCAAGACCTTAAGAAAGGAGACGAAGAATCCCTAGGGGAGGAAGTAGCGTTTCGTTTGAAGGCTGGAATACAGAAATTCTTTGATTTCGGTGTGGGAGAAAAGTGAAATAATAAAAGGAAAGATTCACTGGGGAAGAAGTCCAAAGACACGTGTTATTGTTCAGAAGTGCAGTAGGCGATTATATAACCGTCATGTGCACACCTGTTTGTGCAGTTATGTATGTGCTAGGTCTGCTGTGCACACCTGTTTCTGCAGTTATCTAGGTGATGTGTTTGCCATGTTTGATATTAAGGTTGTGAGGGGATGAGCTTTAACAATAGCCAGAGAGCAAAAACGGTAATAGTACAACATACAGGCAAACCTCGGTTATACAACTAGACTGAATAAATTCCATGAAGAATTTGTCTAGACAAAATGATGTGGTTATAATTTTATTTTTTCTGTCTGAGGTTGGGAAATGAAAAAAAAAGTTAAAACCCACAGGAATATGTCATCTGATCTATTAATACTCACAGTACATGAGTAGTTATGATACATTTCATATCAAAGTTATGATATATAAGTTATGCATTAAGATATAAATATATCAAAATTATGAGTTGGACAGAACAGTTATCAATAGTCACAGAAGGGGAGACCGGGGCACAAACGGACATGGGTCATGTTGAAACATTGGGATATTGCATAGTTGCATTTGCGCAAGAATGATGGGTTTGTTTTCACTGATGTATTATAGCAACGTGCTTCTCATGAGTGAGTGGCTGGACAATTTGAAAATTTAATCAAGAGTTATAAACAAATCTGTGTTTTAGCACCATGAAAGTACTATGTCATGAGCAAGCAGAAACCATGAGCCTTGCTGCCTAGCGCAGCTGGGGCACGTTGGAATGCTGTATTCAAACATTTTCCTGCCTATTAAAAATATATCAGCCACAATAACTTTTAATGTAACATTGTATATTTCATGTTGACCATGCATTTCTTCAGTCCGACTTAGCACTCTCTCTTATCAATTTCTTCCGAGACATGAAGCTCATTTTTCATACGTAAATGGTGTCACGTGGTTAGTACAGACACCATTATAGACTATTTCTACAAGACTATTTCTACAAGACATTCTGTAAGATTCTGTGTTGGATTCACAAGCTTTTGACTTGTATTAAAACAAAGCATTTTCCAGTTGTTGTTTTTTTTTGACACTTTGGAAGCTGTTTCAACTTGCCCCAGTACTGTTTTAACTTGCCCCGTAGCCAGGGCACGTTGGATCAGTTTCACTCCCGCTAGTTCACACCAGCAATGTCCTAGAACTATACCAATGGTATAGCAAAGACATGTATCTTCTTTCTGGATGAAGAATATTTGCTGTAATGTGTGTATTGTTTAATTAGGTGATAACCTAAAAGTGTTTGCTTGTTCCCCCGGTCTTCCCTACACAGTTATACAAGTTTAACAGTTTTTTTTAAATTAATACTCAAAGTATATAGTTATATCTAAGTTGAACAGTATTATACACTTTGAGGAGAAACAGTATTTCACCATGTCAGGTGTGGGATGATTTCCCTCCCTGCACTCCCTGCATTTCTTACAGATCAGAAGCTTTCCTTTGGTGGGACTGCACTTTGGTGGTGCTCAGTTTTGTCATATGTTGTCATCTCTGGACCACTGAAAACTGGTTTAACCAGGTCATAACCACACAGGTCTCCACTTGTTGTAGAGCAATGTCGTCACATTTCTCATCTGCTCATCTTCTCATTCTCATCAAAGCTTAACTTTAATGCCATTACCATCATTACCACAAGTCATTAAAGTAATTAAAGTAATTAATAGTAATTAAAATATGATAGGTAACTTTTGATATTTTTTTTACTGGGTCTCTAGTCAATGATAAGTATATAGTTTAATCTCCATCTCTCTGTGAGCACAGAGAGCTGGTGTTTCCTGTGTGACAAACCCCAGTGTGTCAGTACACACTCAGCATGCGGGGACTCTGTGCCTCTGAGATGACTTCCATGATGTGGGGACATCTGTTGGGGACCAGCTGGACAGCAGAGACTTCATTGTTGAGATCTAAGTACAAGAGTTAAAGGGGTCATTAAGTGACTGACTTATCACAAAATGGCTGCCAATGATGCAGTAATTGTGAGAGAGACACATATGCACTTCTGAACACTGCTAGGGATACATTCTTCCTACACATGATTCACACATGTATAATAATATACTCTACAATATACTGTACATAAACATGCTTTTCAGAACACTCAGAAGTATATCTGGAATGGACACACGTGAAATACTCTCATGTTCACACATATGTGAAGTCGATTTGTGTTTGTATTTCATGTGTGTGAGCAATTCATGTGTTCGTGAAGGATGGATTTATTGCCTTCTCGAAAAGCCCTTTCCTTAAATGTCTAACCATCCTGAACTTTTTTTTTTTTTATCACTACCAATCTTGTCTGTTTAGGATAGGCCCTCAATTAGCTGCTGGTTTGGAGTTTTGTGGTGTATCCACGTATGTACTGTGTGATCATGTTCAGTGATCTTCTCTGGTAATTAGAATAAATTCATCAGAATAAATGATTTTGGCAGAGGTGCAAAGTTCAGGGGTCAGAAGTCCTGCCATGTGTTTCTTCCACCCATGAACTCAGCCGGCTGATTTCACAAATTAGTTCTACCTCCTGGCTGAAGAATTGTGCTAATTGGTAAATCCAGGTGAACAAAACTCTTTCTGAACCTGGGTTTTCCACCTCTGAATTTTGGCATTAAAAAGAGAACAAGAATCATGTTTTATTTAAAACATTTCATGGATAAATTATGAATAAATTACTCAGAGATTCAGGTTTTATCTACTGCTTCTTATCAGTGTTTATTTTCCCAATTATTAATTAAACCAACTAACAACAGAAGGTAAAACAGGTCTGACCCAAAAATACAGGGGAGTACTTAAAAAAATATAATGGCATAATTTTAATGGCAAGCATTATTGCTTGTATTTGGCTCTCATACTAAAAAGAAATGTACTATACTTCTAGTACACTTGAAATCACAGAGCAAAATTGTGGGAATGAGAGTATTTGTGGTGTGCATACCTACTGTACATTTGTATATACTGCACATTTTAAAGTCTCATTTGATGTTGACTTTCCCTGACACTGTTCTTCAGCGTGTCAGACTGAGGTTCCCAGTGAAAGGAGCTCTGTTCTCTGACAGACAACCCAGATGATAGGGCTGAGAGGGCACTTTCAGCAGTTCGCCAGGGGACAGGAGAACAGCACAGGAAACCCCAAACTAAAGCAGGCTGGTCTGGGGCCAGTTCACTAACAGGCCAGCCACACGGTTCACCTCAATGCAAATACATGTGTGAAAGACCGGCTCCTGTGGAAGGGAGTTCAGTTTGCTTATTTGTTTATTTTTGTAGCCTTTTTTTACAAGGAGACTCTCACATGACATGTTCCAGTGGCAATAGAAAACAAAGAGAATTTGGCCAAAAAAATACTTGAACTTTTCTCCCCCCAGGAGACAGTAGCAGGAGCCTTCACAAATATTTAGAAATGGCAGGGTTTTCAGTCATGCCTTATCAATGGTGTTGAATCAGCATAGCCCTCTGTGTTGAAAGCCACGGAATGAAGGCCCCTCCCAGTTATGGTATGTGTGAGCGTGCTCAGTGGGCCTGCCCTGAACATGAGGCCGGGTTGGGCAATTTCGCAGAGGGAAGAGCTGTTGACGGCATTTTTTCGGCAAGCCACATGGGCCAGAGGAAGCAGTGGAGCTGAGTCATCCTTCAGACACCTCCACATCCCTGGAAGGGGTTAGAGGACCAGGCACCTGCATATCCCTGGGAGAGAGAGAGAGAGATATGGAGAAAAAAGAGAGAGAAAGATGGAGAAAGGAGAAGAGAGAGAGGGGGAGAGAGAGGGAGAGGAGAACATATAGCTCACAGAAGCGACAGATGCAGTGGGGGTCATTCCATCTGAATGGAAAGGAAATAATTCCCCCCCTGTTTGCCTAACCACTTCAGGGCCCCCCGGGACTACAGGACATGGCCGCGGCGTGGTTTAACCTATCACCAGAGAGATATTCATCACGAGCGTGCGGCCAGCTCCCAGTTCTGAGCATAACTCCGCCATTGTAATGAGAGACTCCCAGATCCCACCCATCTGAGTCACCCAGTGCCTTTCCCTTTGAGTCCTGGAAATGCAGCTGGAAGTCTGGCCAAATGTCATACCAAACAAGAAATAACCAGTCCTACATTATTTTTATACCGGCACAGTTTCAAAGAGGTACAGTAGTTCATTGGTATTAAATGGTCAAGTTTCCCCTACTGTGCAGTGTGTTAGTTCTCACGTACATATTTCCAATTTAGTGTTTCAACACTGTGCATAAGTCACAGTGCCTAATTTACAGTATTATGCAAAAATGTACTGATCTGTGTTTTTTGCTTAATGTTTGTATTCATGAGTTTAGTACAGTTCATATCTATTTCATGCCATATGCACCATGCATCTTTATTTTCAATATTCTGTCTTTATCACTAAATAAACTAATTATAATTGAACAAAAAGAGATATATATTGTTTTATCAATTCTCTCCCACAAACACAAATGGTATACAGTGGTGTGAAAAAGTGTTTTCTTATTTTTTGGCATGTTTGTCACACTTATATGTTTCAGATCATCAAACAAATTTAAATATTATTCAAAGACAACACAAGTAAACACAAAATGCAGTTTTTAAATGAAGGTTTTTATTATTAAGGGAGAAAAAAAATCCAAACCTACATGGCCCTGTGTGAAAAAGTGATTGCCCCCTAAACCTAATAACTGGTTGGGCCACCCTTAGCAGCAACAACTGCAATCAAGCGTTTGCGATAACTTGCAATGATTCTCTTACAGCGCTGTGGAGGAATTTTGGCCCACTCATCTTTGCAGAATTGTTGTAATTCAGCCACACTGGAGGGTTTTCGAGCATGAACCGCCTTTTTAAGGTCATGCCACAGCATCTCAATAGGATTCAGGTCAGGACTTTGACTAGGCCACTCCAAAGTCTTCATTTTGTTTTTCTTCAGCCATTCAGAGGTGGACTTGCTGGTGTGTTTTGGATCATTGTCCTGCTGCAGAACCCAAGTTCGTTTCAGCTTGAGGTCACGAACAGATGGCCGGACATTCTCCTTCAGGATTTTTTGGTAGACAGCAGAATTGATGGTTCCATTTATCACAGCATGTCTTCCAGGTCCTGAAGCAGCAAAACAGCCCCAGACCATCACACTACCACCACCATATTTTACTGTTGGTATGATGTTCTTTTTCTGAAATGCCGTGTTACTTTTACTCCAGATGTAATGGGACACACACCTTCTAAAAAGTTCAACTTTTGTCTCGTCAGACCACAGAGTATTTTTTTTAGTGTTTTTGCCATTTCTGGATAATGGCTCTCACTGTGGTTCGCTGGAGTCCCAAAGCTTTAGAAATGGCTTTATAACCTTTTCCAGACTGGTAGATCTCAATTACTTTCTTTCTCATTTGTTCCTGAATTTCTTTAGATCTCGGCATGATGTCTAGGATCATTTGGTCTACTTCACTTTGTCAGGCAGGTCCTATTTAAGTGATTTCTTGATTGAGAACAGGTGTGACAGTAATCAGGCCTGGGTGTGGCTAGAGAAATTGAACTCAGGTTTGATAAACCAGTTAAGTTATGTTTTAACAGGGGGGGCAATCACTTTTTCACACCACTGTATAACTAAACCAGTCTCTGCTGCAGGACTGAGGAACAGTGTCGTTTCAGAGAATGTGAGACTGGAAATGGACCAATGCACTTCTGTAATTACATGCACTTCATAAAGGAAGAACAGGTCCGTAGCCGTCCTGTAGGTTATTACAGGCGTGGGCTGCAAAGACAACAGCCTCCCCAGTGCACAGAGCCGCACTAAAGCAGTGTTGACATAGAGACCGGTTCACTTTACAGATTAAATCCTGCTGTGTTTTCATACCCGAGGAGCTGTTCAGTGGGTGACTCCCCCATCCAAAAACTCAGTACCCACTCTCTACTACCCCAAGCCCCCCCCCCGCTTCATGAGTTTCCCTGTGTGTGAGTTAACTGAATTCCTCATTACTGAGCTGTTAATTCCAAGAGCAAATTTCGGCACGACTGGAGCAAATGAGGTTCCTTTGACGCTCGCTCCCTTTTCTGTTTTTCTGCCGATGTGTTATCCAACGGCGCTGTAAACCTGCCGAATGCGGCGGCTTTTTGGGGGGATTACGAGCGCTCCTCAGTGTCGCCAGAATAGCAGGGGAGAAAGAGAGAGAAAAGAGCCTATTATTCCCTTGGGGCTGTCTCTCATTCCTCCACTCGTCTGCGTAAGGCAAGCACATTTCATGCATTCCTCCGCTTTCAATCTGTTCTTCCAGCCGTCTTTTCCTGGACCATGCTCGACACAGATCAGTGGGCTCTCGGGACGTGGATCCTGATTTTAGATAATCCCCCTTTCTCCCCCTTCCTGGTCCCCCAGCACTCCTAACGTTTTGCATGTACTTTACGCCAGAGTTGGGGTAACCCTGACCAGACCTTAGCAGTTCATCCTGCTGCCAGTGAACTGTGTTCTTCATCTGACCCTCAGCAAGAGTGCTAATGCGCTACATCAGTATCTGCTCCGACACTCCACCTTTGAAGCAGAAATTCATCAGGCCCTGGCCATTTTAATTGACGGGCAGGCCAGAGACGTATGATCCTCCTACACAGACACTAGTGGCTTTGCACATTAAATTTGTTTCTCTGGACATGATCAGACAGCAGCAGAAACTTGGGCCTCTTTACCTCCTCACAGCTCTACGCATCGGAGGAGGCAAGGAAAAGATGCAAGGAAAGGATGCAGGAATCGAGGAAATGTGTAGTAGGCAAATGGTATGTATGGATCGGTGTTGTGCATTAACCTTGTTTTTCCAAGCATATTCTCTAAAAAATACTTCCACAAAGGTTGTGCTTGTGTTTCCTTGTTAAAGAATCCGTCAGTTGCCTCCTACTCTGGCTCCTCGCTCCTTCAAGAAGCCTTTCACAGGTGGAATGTCCTTAAAGATGGCGGACCTTGATTGATTTCTGGGTCAGTCGAGGACCGATGACACAAGGACAGATTACATTACATTACATTACGTGGCATTTAGCAGACGCTCTTATCCAGAGCGACGTACAACAAAGTGCAAATCAATCACAAGAACAAGTGCAAAAGTAGACCTGAGAGGACAGTACAGTTCCGAGTCCTAGTGTAAACATACAGAAATTCAGAACCCTTGAAGAGTACAATCAACTTTCAAACTAGCATACCACTGTGGGCAGCTAGAATTCAACAACAGCCAATAAAAACAACAATTCCTATGCAAGTAACGATATCTATACATAAGTGCCATTACGGTCTAAGGCTAATCACAGTCATTGTGAGTTGGGGAGGGAAAGGTGTAACCTGAAGAGATGGGTCTTCAGTCTGCGCTTGAAGGAGGTCAGAGACTCTGCCGTTCTGACATTCACCGGATAAAATAAGTGATTGGAATGAGTCCCATATTTTTTAAGTTCTTTATTTGTTGATATGAAACTCTGACAGTCCACAGAGCTTGGATGAAAATATTTATATTGTGAGTGAAAAAATCTAAATGATTAAATACAAGGACACAAGGTTTTTTTCATGACGGCGATCAAAGGTAACTTAAAAAAATGCTAGCTGAACTTGCCATGCATGAAAATGGCCCACCCCTTGTAGAAAAAAGCTGTTAAAACAAGGTTGCTAATTTCTTTCTTTTGTCACATTTTGGATCAGAGATATTTGATCATCATGTAAACAAGGGGTGAGTCTGCTCCAGAGGGAGGGACTTGGCAGGGTTGGTAGATCGCCGCACAATAAAGCACCTCGGGTGCCTCGGAATCACGGTCACGAGCATGGGACGAGACGGCTTGAAGAAGGCATGTCACTCTCCTTCGGCCGCTAAGGAACGGGGTGTGGGCGGTGTATCTAATACTAGCTGTAATTGAATCAGACGGGGTACAATTGGCTACCAAATTGGGAGAAGTAGGGAAAAATCTGAAATAATTGTATAAAAAATCTATATGAAAAATGTAGATTATATTTAAAAAAATCTATATATTTTTTAAGAATATTAAATATATATATATATTTTTAACTTAAAAAAATTTTTTTATCAGAACTTATAAAATTCCTGATAGGCTTTCAGCTGCACAGTGTACATGTTTCAGACGGCTTTGGGTCTGTATAGAAAAGTGATGCACAATTGCTTCAATGTGAAGGAATGTGTGAGACCAATCAACAGTCACAGGAAATGTTTGTTTGTTTATCACTATTCCTCTTGAATGTAGTTTCAGCCGTTACTGCACTTACATACAGCTGCATATGTGAAGAACAAAAAGCAATGCTGGGATTTATGGTCCTAGTCAGCACTGAGGACCAGCGTTGATTGAATTCAGGCCTGTGGCCTTCCAGCTGGGAACAGCTGACTTATTGTTGTGGATGTAAAAGAGAACAGCTGAACCCACTTTAGATGGGTCTTTATGTCCCCAAAGATGCAGGATAGGAAATGGAGGCGAACAGAGACACTTTAGTTAAGGTTTTTCTGCACTGAGAGACAGATACACGTGGAGAAAGCAGAGCTGAGAGACAGTGGAAATAACCTCAACCCTGAAGCTCTGAAGAGCATGGAAGGATGATGATGAATCATGAATTCAAGCTGAAAACTGAGTGCACATATAAAGAGCACTTTCTTCTGTGTGTGTGTGTGTGTGTGTGCACTTATTTACACCTACTTATTCATGTGATTATCTACTCAGCCAATTGTGTGGTAGCAGTGCAATGCATACAATCATGTAGATATGGGCCAGGAGCTTCAGTTAATGTTCACACCAACCATCAGAATGGGGGAAAATTTGATCCAAGTGATTTTGACCATGGAATGATTGTTGCTGGCAGACAGGGTGGTTTGAGTATCTCAGAAACTGTTGATCTTCTGGGATTTTCACGTAGACTATTCTCTAGAGTTTGCAAAGAATGGTGTGCAAAAAAAGCAGCAGTTCTGCAGACAGAAACACCTTGTTAATGAGAGACGTCAGACAGGAAGGTGACAGTAACAAAAAAATAACCACACATAACACACAACTGTGGTATGCAGAAGACCATCTCTGAACACACAACCCATCATAACTCTAAGTGGATAGGCTGCAGCAGTAGAAAATAAGTCTAATAAATACCTAATGAAGCGCTCATTGAGAGTATATGTGTGTGTGTATGTGTGTGTGTGTATGAGCATGTGTTTATGTGAATGTGAGTGTGATTCAGGTGAGAGTATGTGGTGGCACTGACTGAAGAACAGACAGAACAGACTGTAATTCCTGTTCTAAGATCACACTGAACTGAGCCCACAGGGAGGCTGGATGAGTTATCGGCTGTCTGAGCAGGAAGTGAGCAGGCCCAGTACGCTGAAGGATAGGGGCTCTAAAACCACATGCAGTGAAAACTGATTCCCCGTTCAAAGCAACAGCTTTTAAAGGTGAGCTGCACTACAGAATACCTTCTAATTAGGCACGAAGGAAGCCACCCATGGATGTCATAATAATCATTATTTACTGTGATACACCCTCCCCCCTCAACAGGAGTGTGTGTGTTTGTGTGTTGAGGGGGGATGTACATATGTCTGTGGGATTGGGGGGTACTTGGACATATTTTGTTTGGTCAGAAATATTACTGCCTGTTCTAATAAGCTGTTTACTGTTAGCGAGGGCAGTGTACATTTCTCCTTACACTTTGATTACCCATCAAGTGCCAAAACATTTATGATCTGCGGTACCTCTGTATGTGCAGAGGAAATCTCACATCCATCGACACGCTTTTCACTGTGGACTACAGAGGTACATTTTAATCTCTTGTGCAATGTGTTTTTTGCTAAGTCTCGTTCCCATGGCTGATATCGTTTGTGGTCTAAAGACGCCCTACACCTCCCCTCCCCATGTCTCCTCTATGCGGTTCTGTGAATGTGGGTCAGGAAAGGGGTAGAGGAAGGAGAATGAGAACATTTTAAAAACTTGTGGTTTATGCATTCTGGTCCTCAATGCTTGCCATACAATCATATTAAATGATCTAGTACAGTGTACATGCTGTTGTTGTGATGGTGAAAAATATTTGAATACATTTGAGGATTTATTTTGCTGTTTTAAAACGGTGTGGGTCATGTAATTTTGCAAGTGCGTGTGCATGAATGCATATGTGTGTGTGTGTGCGCATGTATGTGTGTCGGGTGGGTCACGTACTGTAAATCCTATGTGTTCATTAAGTGGGTCATGAGTTTGGAAGGTTCTGGAAGGCCTGGCCTGGCTGACTTCATCTGTTATGACACACAGCTGACTGGGCCTCCCGCTGGAGGGGGGGCGGGGTGGGGGGGCGAGGTAGTGAGCTGTTCTGGGCAGATCACCCTAACCCCCCCTTAGTCTGCTGATCCATCCAGCACCCCAGTGGCTGAAGGCACGTGCTCTGCAGCCAGCCCCCCATCCCAGAAAAAACCCCATGGCCTTTTCCCCCTCCACCACCCACGACGGGACATCCGCCAGGGTCTGCGGAGGTCGCCCAACAAAAACGATGGCCCATCGCCACAGGAAGGAGCATCAACAAACGGGCCCATGCAAGGGAGGGGGAGGGGGTCATACTTACAAAAAAGAAGAACTCGTTTTTAGAAAGCTAAGACCACACCCTTGCTTGCTCTGACTCAGATGTGTCAAACAGGAACATGCTTGACTGTCATCGCTGGGATTAGCTGAGTGACAGACTTTTGCCATAGTACTACAGTACCTCCACACAGGGAAGTGCTCTAGCCATTGTTACAGCGCGAGGAGAAGTAAGATGACAGTGCTAGATTGATCCTGTAGGGGTTTCTGGAAGCTTTCTTCAGAATTTCATGAGCAATAACACATCATGGGGCAGCTAAACTCATTGTGCAGCTAATTCAGTTCAGGAGACAAGCACACAGGCCTGATCGCTAGGGAACAAAGAGCAAATCAACAACAGATGGACACATAACTGTGTGTGGAGCTGGTAACACTGGTGTCAGTGTTGCGCTGATATAACGCTGAGGCAGCCTGCTCTGTCTCATTTCACACATGTGATAAGGCTTTTAGGTAACTATGCCCCATAGATCCTATATGTAACACTTCTGTAATCATGACACAGCACCTGTTATAACAAGCTTAACACAGCTCATCACAAGCTTAATATAACATCACTGTCATAATGTATAATGTACGCTACTGTAACAGGTGAGAAATTCTCACTTGTCCAAATTATTTGTTGAACGAACGCGTTACCAGTCAGCTAAAGATGAACTCGCCTCTAGCCAAGGGCAACAACGTTCTTTTGAATTTGAGGGTTACATCATCAGGGAGTGTTGTCGCGATAACCTGCTACCAGCCTTTGCTTTCACTGCACCATCCGTGCATACTAGCGAACTAGTTGAGCCAACCATGCTACACAACAAATTTTACAAAGCAGATTTCAGAAGAACTCTTCCAAAGTGATTGTAGTGTACATTATGTCAATGACGGTGTCTTTGGAAAGGTGTGATACCATCAACGAATCAGGAGCAAAGGTAAAAGGATACAAAAGACAACAAAGGAACTGAACACCTGGACATGCCAACCAGTTCCCTATTCCCCTGCCACTTCAAGTTGCAGCGGAAAGTGGGGTGGTGAAACTTTTAATTTAAAATGGTGGTGCATTTTTACCTCCAACCCCCCCCCCCCCCCCACCCCACCCCCTTCCAGCTCCTCTCCCCTGAGGATTGGCTCTGCAGGTCACTAGTGTGTTTCCTGGAAAAGCCCACATGGACACAGGGAGGACATGCAAACTCCACACAAACTCCTTTCCATCCTTGTGTACCAATGGTAGGTAGCCTCCGGCCCAACAACATCCACAGATCCCTGCTTAAAATTTGGGCCTTCAAAGTCATTCCTCTCTCTCTCTGACTGCCAGGAGTTACCTGGCTCCTTTCCCAGTACCAGGCAGTACATTCTTACTTTATCCATCCCCTAATGTGCAATGTCCTTTTGGGCCAAGAGAGAGATCACAGATATTCAAAACATAAATGTAATCTTTGAGGAAGCTAGCCAAGCTAGTATGAAGCTACCTACAAAGAGAGGACAAAACTCACTACAGAACATAAAAACTGAGCCACAAACCAGAGACCCATAGACCCACACCATAGGCAAATTATAGACCAGGGTCACCCAGACCAGAGACCAGGAATACCTAAACAATAGACCAGGAACACCCAAACCAGAGACCAGGAACACCTAAACAATAGACCAGGGACACCCATACCATAGACAAGGTATACCAAAACTACAGACTAGGAACACCCTTACCATAGACCAGCAACACCCAAACAATAGGTCAGGGTTGGCCAACCTGTAGGCAAAGGCTAATCACTGGGAAGGGCTTCCTATTGTGAGGTTAAGGCAGTGTGATATAATTTACTACAGAACCCGATGAATGGTCATTCAAAAAGCTGCGCAGGTAAGAGTATGATTGACACCTACAGGAACGGGTCACAGCCTTTTCCATTCATCCAGTTTCTTCTTCTTTTAATTTGAGCTGTCTAATTTCTGGATGTCATGAAACACACGTCCACCAGTTAACCACAGGCCAGCTGCCTCCACATTGAAACAGATGGATAAACCCACAGTCTACTGATGGCGCAAGAGTATGTGATGAGTATTATCGTGGCTGCAGGGAGGAGTGCTCTTTACTGGAAGAGGCGGCCTGTAGCGTAGTGGTTAGGGTAAAGGACTGGGACACGTAAGGTCGTAAGGTCGGTGGTTAACCCTGCATTGCTCCAGGGGAGGATTGTCTCCTGCTTAGTCTAATCAACTGTACGTCGCTCTGGATAAGAGCGTCTGCCAAATGCCAATAATGTAATGTAATGTAATGAGATGATCTGTACAGGATTTCGCTCTGCTGGGTCAGAAAGTGACTGGGTCAGAGGAGAAAACCATCCAGCTTAAACTGGAACCTAGCTAGACCAAATAGCTAGCTAGATTTTGATGTCCTGAAACGGGCTGACTATGTATAAATAGTGCTCTCATTTCTACATGGCGAAACCAAAATGTATAAAAATACCCTTTAATAACAGTTCAGACTGCTCTTTAACCGCATGTGAATTGTTGGATCACAAATCAGAAATTCTGGAGTAGAGAGCCAAATCAAGAAAAAATATGCCTTTGTCCAGAAAATTATGGAGCTCAGTTTATGTGTGTGGGCATGTGTGCTGTATAAAGTGTGTAACCCACTGATTCCTGGTCAGGGTCATTGGGGTGGGGTTGGGAGGGTCATTGGGGTGGGGTTGGGAGGGTCATTTTGAGCACAAACATTCTCCACAAACATTAATTGTAATCTATGAGAAAGCAGACCATTCTCTTGTATGAGCCAAGAGGACAAGAGAGGACAAAGCTCAATGCAGAACATAAACACAGATCCACTAACTGCAGGCCAGCGCTGCCCAAACAGTGGCTAAGCGGGCAGTGCTGTCACCCACAGTAGGTGGCATCTGGAATCATTTGGAAAATGGAGAGTGGGTGGTTCTGCAAATGATGCAACCTGAGGGGATTCCCCCATACTTTTCAGTTCCTTAATTTGTGGCTGTTTGTGAATTGGCTGTATCATGCACATATCTAAACTTCACGTAAAGTTGTGATTGCCAATTCCACATAAATTGATGTTTACGATAAAAAAACGTCATTTTGTAGAAACATATATTGGCTTTCATAATCCGCCTGTCTTAATGCCAAATTCAGCTTTTAAACGCCAGATGTGAAAGTAAAAGTAACACCAGAATTGTTTTGAGGCTAGCCAGCTTGTCACCGTTTTATTTTTACCAGTTTACCAGTCACAAACAAGCTGCGTTCGTGGTCACATGTTAATATATTTGCTTTCATGGTCTGTATGTCTTAGTGTCGAGAGTAAATATTCAGAGTAAAAATATGGTTTTAAAGGGTTTATACATAAAATGACAAGTTATAGCCCCGGAGTTTCATTAGCCCAGTGTCTCCCAGTCTCACTGAAAATGCAACGGGATATTTACACCCTTGACATCTGGTGTAGAGAGATAACTTTGGTGTTCACATATAGTCACGCTAGCCTGAAGGTATATTCAAAATCTATTTGTCAATGAAAGGCCAGTGATAGCAACACCTATATATGTATAGCCAGAAACATCAGCCTCTACGTTGGGCATGCTGAAGGCCGTATGATGTCATTTACTACAGAACCCCATGAATGGTCATTAAAAAAACAGCACAGGAATGAGTCTGATTGATGCCTACAGGAACTGGTCACAGCTGGACTCATCCAGTTTCTTCTTCTTGTCATTTGTGCTGTCTCATTGTGCTGATTGATCTCAGCAAACACACACCGACGGGTCAACCACAGGCAGGCTGCTTCCAAGTAAAACAGATGAATAACCTTACATGGTGCGAGATGTTGTGATGTGATTTTATTGTGGCTGCACAGAAGTGCTCCTCACCAGAAGAGATGACCTGTAAAGGCTTACTAGTCTGTTAAGTCACCATCCAGCCATCCAGTCACCATCCAGCCTAAACTGGAACCTAGATGAAATGAATGAATGAATAAATGAACAAAATTTTATGATGAAGATTCATACTGTGCTGAAAGAAAGTTTTCTTTTTTAACAGCTGAGCTGCCTTGGCTTTAAAAATTCTTAAATTCTTAAATCTTCTGTAATCTCCAGTCATTTAAAAGCATTAATATGAGCGTGAGGCAGTCCAAATGACCCACTGGTGTGAACTTCTCTCTCATTAAGTGCCAGGTCTCCTGTGAATTAATTAAAAACACGGTTAATCTGCTTTTCCCATTACAGGAGTGGAGGGGAGGCAGACAGTGGTCGACTACGCCCTCCGCAGGTCACGTGACTCCAGACAAAGAGATGTCTGGTCCTGCCAGCTGCGAACAATAGCTGTAATAGGGACAGCAGGCAAACCAAAGCAATGCCAGACGTCTTTCAGATGGAGTTCAAGCAGAGTTAACACTTATAACCATATCAATTTAAAACATGAATCTAGCCATACACTAGATCTACGAGGATCTAAGGCAAATTTATTGTTACTTTAGATTTCTGTCATTTCTGTTATTTTCCTCTCACATAACCTCAGATGGTTTACTGTCAGTGTGAAAAAGTTTCAGATGTAGACAGAAAGGAGAACTTGATAGAAATTCACTAGGCAACTCACACTTTCATTGTGGTCTGAAGGAGGCCACAACAGTCAAATCTCAAATCTTTCCACAATGCTGTCTGCACTTTCTATGCTGCATATTATCCACTGTTTCACCCAATGCTGTCATCTCACCTCATGTATGGCTTTCTGTCATGGGCTTAGCAGGTGGTTTTCTGGTCGTAACTCATAGTCGCCACAATATGGTCGCCACAACAGTCTCAGACAACCATTGAGTCTCTCAGATACGCCCTTAGACTGTACACTCATGGCCACCTGCTCACTGTTCTCACAGAGCTATCAGTAATGCTTCATGAGGGAGCTCACTCTGTGATTTTAAAGCTGATGAGAATGCATGGCAGTACTATACAGACATTAAAAATTTTATTCATATGAACACCGTGGAGTTATAGTCAGATCTAATTACAGCACACAGTACCTCCCATCCCAGGAGCTGCAGTCTATATGACATTACATGTTATTTTGCTATTTCATTTTTATCCAAAGCGACTTCTATTTTATTGAGACCAAGCAGGGGACAATCCCACCTGGAGCAATGTGGGGTTAAGGGCATTGCTCAAGAACCCAACGGCTGCACGGATCTTATCGTGGCTATACCGGGGATTGAATCTCCAACCATGCTGGTCCCGGTCATGTACGCTGCAGGCTGCGTCACTATACGTACAGGTTCAGCACGGAGGGGTGATTAATGACGTGAAGCAGGGGCTCAAGCACATGTAGTACCTGTGCGTGTCACAAGAGGGCAGTGAAGCCAGCAGGACTGCAGGGTAATGAGCTGAAATCTCAACCGCTCAACTTCTGCAGGTAAATTTGCCTTGGGTTACACCCGATGACTGAGCATTATTCTTCTACATGTCAAACAGGCAGCTGGCCAAAATATGGCAAAAACAACTGCATGACACTATCACTAAATCTGCAGATTTCATTTACCTTTTATTTCTTGTGTTTTCTCCTTTTTGGTGGAGCAATTCCATAACCCCAAAACTGTAATCCGAACCTGGCTCTGGATGTCTCTTTTCCACAATGAAACCCAGCAGGGGATCCCGAGGATTCAGTGTCACCCAAAATAAAGGAGGGTGTCAGTAACCATCAGATCTCACCCAAGGGATTGTGACTGATACCCCCAGCCCTGGACCAGCCTGTCCAAGAGAAACAGTGGCCTGCTGAGAAAGGCTGAGAGGTTCAGAGCAGGATTCTGGAGCTGTAGATGGGCAGATAGCAGCCATTTTGTTGGGGATCCAGAAAACCTAATATGCACTTCAGAGAAATGGAACCTCTGGCTTGTGAAGGTATCCTAAAATGTATGGCCACATCCTGCATACTGTAGCTCATGGATTATAAAACCTGGTTGGTCTTGGAGCGCCAGAGATGTTCCTGGGTTTTGCTCAGACCAAACCCAGCCTCACATGAGGGTTATTGAAAGCAGGTGATCATCTGCTGGAGATATTCACCATCTGGGCTCTGAATATTCAGGCTCAAACTCTTAATAATCAAACAGGTATGCATGGAATGGTTAAGGTACATAACTGGGACCTGCTAGGTTGGTGGTTCGATTCCTAGTGTAGCCACAATAAGATCTGCACAGCTGCTGGGCCCTTGAGCAAGGCCCTTAACACCACATTGTCTCCTGCTTGGTCTAATCAACTGTAAGTCACATTGGATAAAAGCGCCAGCCAAATATCATGCGATGTATTGGAATGTAATGAGAGTTCAGGGGTCAGAAAGTAAAAGTGACGAGTTTCTTCTGCATAAATGAAGTTCTGCATAAAGGTCATGAGTTTCTTCCACCCATGAACTCATCAGCTGATTTCTACCTCCTGGCTGAAGACTTGTGCTAATTATCAAATCCAGGTGATTGGAACAAAATAGTGGGGAGGTATTCCTGAACCATGGATTTTACACCACTGTAAGAGACATCTGTCACACCATGAGCGAGAATTCTACACCGCGCTCTAGTCCCAGATTTCCACCTGTTCCATAGTCTGTTTGAATAATAGGAGCATCCAGCATTATCTGTGAATGTGGTCGGCCATCTTGGCTCTGTTGATTCATTTTCAGAGCTGCAGCAAATTCTATAGGTTGCTAAAACTTCTACCAGAAGAATGTCTCTGAAGCACGACTGAAAAAACATGAATGTATTCTCTTTTTAGCCACTGATGCTTTGGTTCAGTTTCATGTAAGTTCTTCTGGGTAGACTGCTGTCTAGCTGTCTAACCAGCCTCTCACAGAATGTGGGTTTGCCCGTGTAAAGCCACACAGCCGCTGTCTGAGGTCAGACCCCTAACCCCACAGGAATACCTCCGAGGGTGTAGGAGTAAGTGGAGGAAGGCACGGCTGAGATTTTGTCAATCCCCATGGCAACTCTATACACTGATGGAAGCCAGAGACACATTTTGTTCCACCAAAATGCTATGCTTGATTGCACACTATGCTTGATTTTTATAGCTCAGGGCGAGGGAATTCAAAACACAACACACACACACACACACAAATAAACATACACAAAGACACTCACATGCTCATGAACATGAACACACACACATACACAAAGCTGAAGTGTGCACACTGAAAACTTTTAATTTGCATGAGAGAAGTTGAATGACATGTGTTACTAAAATATTTATTGCCTTGGATACATGTACTAATCAGAGTTCTACAGGACTATGTTGATTTTTAACAGCAGGTCCCAGAGGATTTTAGGATTTTGAGATAAGTAGAGCCTCATAAATGACTCCAAGCCAAAAGGATTGCTGAGCTTTGCTTTGTGAGATTAAAATAGAAGGAGAAAATGGCTGAGAAAAAAAAAACAGCTGAGATCAGCACTTTGTGACTCCACCCATAGCAGGTACTATAGCAACTTTAAAACCAAAGCATTCCTTTCTTGCCTCAAAGTCAATCATATCAGCACGGTTTATAGAAATCAAGACAGTGTGAAACTCTCTGAGTCAGACAGAGAGACAATCACCTACAGGCCGAATAGCATAACCTCCACACGACCTAGTCCCAGATGTACAGAAAGAACATTATCGCCATCTACTGGAGCCTTTAAGCAACTCTGCTTCTGCTGCAATGAAGCATTCCTGATATTTTGATGCCTGTCTTGCAAACAAGCTTGGCAATTCTGCCGCATAAGGCTGTATAATCAAAACTATTATATATGAGAGGATTTAAAAGAACAAGCAAAGACTGCTCTGCATCCATGTTCTCCAATGGGGTGGCCTGTAGCGTAGTGGTCATGGTATATGACTGCGACCCGCCAGGGCGGCGGTTCAATTCCTGGTGTAGCCACAATAAGATCCGCACAGCCGTTGGGCCCTTGAGCAAGGCTCTTAACCCTGCATTGCTCCAGGAGAGGATTGTCCCCTGCTTAGTCTTATCAACTGTACGTTGCTCTAGATAAGAGCGTCTGCCAAATGCCAATAATGTAATGTAATGGCTGTGAAAAGAGCCTAATGACCTCATTTCTGCTGGTTTAGGCATTCCCAGAAAACTATTCCCAGGAATACTTAAAAGAGTATATTATGTCTATCGCAGACAGCTCACTTTTTACAGTACATATTATTTCAGTTTTAGTGTATGTTTTCAATTGGCTCAGACAGTTCTTGTGTGTAATTGCAATTTCTGATGACTTGCTCCTTTGCAATGGTAGGTACTGCATATGGCCAGTGGTTTCTGCTCAAAAGCAAGAACATACATGTCATAACTCTTATACAGCTCATACAATAACATCATACTTCCAGAGGTTGTACAGTGTATGTTACCAAATGATTCTGCAAAGAATATATAACTCAGATATAACTATGTCCTATAGAATGCAGCATGAGAGCCTACCTTTAAGGGAAGAAATACCGGTGCATTATAAAAACTGATGAGAATGACAAATAATATTTGCTTTGAGGTTAGAGAAGTGCATTTCCATGTTTAAGATCACTCATTCCCAAATGCACCTACTATACCAGCATTGTTCACCTGTGTAAGTATTTAAAGTATCCGTCATTATACTGCCTGGGCCCATTGAAAACATACACTAAATCTGAAATTCCCAGGTGAACCTTATCCAGGTGAATTTAAACAGTTGTCTCTAGGGACACTGAGTGGGCAAAGTGTACAAACAGTAAACATATGATAGTCAAGGGATCACACATTCTAATTGTTATTTTATGATGCTGTTTTACATATAAAGCATTTACACTGCTGGGGATATTCAGGTGAAGTACTCAAATCAAGCACACAGCAGCAGCACCAGGAGCCAGACCAGTAGCCTTTGTGATTCCCCATTACTCATGTCACAACAGCGCCCCCTCTGGTTGAGCAGCACATTTTCCTCCTACTGCTGCTCAACAACAGACCTCAGCAAGTGAGTCTGAGATACACTGGCTGTGTGTGATTCAGAGAGAGTTGCCCATCATATCCAGAGTTAATGACAGGAGTGTTTGAGAGATGAGACTGCAAAGTACATTTGGGCATTCAGAATTAGGAGAGAATAAAAAAAGGGAATAAAAACATGTTTAAACACTGACAGTGTGCAGGGTAATAATAACACTGGCAGTGTGCTGGGTAATAATAGCACTGACGGTGTGTATCGCAGGGAAATCGAGTCTCAGTCCCTGATGGACTGAAATCCTCCAGGCAGCATGAGGCGTATTGGCCAGACTGAGATCTTAGGCAGGAAAAGCTCAGATCAGGGAGAGAACCTGAATAAAGCATCTCACCAGCCCACCCCAGGCTATGCAGTAATGTCAACTGACCACCAGAGGGCGAATACATCGTGAGATTTGCTAATGACACGCACCAAAGGCAACATCTGTATAATCCTCATTTAAAACTTGATTATGCTTAAATATGTGGCTGAGGGAGCAGTATTTTCGTAATTATGTGCATTATCTATGACAAACGAACACACACATGCACACACACATATCTCATGGTTCCGAACCAGGTGTCTAGTGGGCTACCTGGAACCTCAGGGAGGAATCATACATCATCAAACCACATAGAGAAAAAACAAGGACACGGTGTAAAGTAGAAATGTTCCACACAGACAACACAGAGAGATGAAGACTGTATGAATTGTATGTGGAGGTAATACCCTGCTCTGTGTCTATGGTAGATGCCTGTGTTAACGATGTACAGGCTGTGCACAGAAGCCCAGATTAGCCACACTCTGTTTTATTATTGATACAGTCCTGCATACTCACTCTCCATAAAATCAGAAACTCATTGTCCATCCCGCAGTTTCACTCTGCTTCAGTCTGTACACTGTGCAGTGGAATGATACAGAGCTATATTCACATCTGCTGAAAAGCTTACATTCAGACAAAGCTACTGCACAAATATCACCATATTGTAATGACTCTCATATGATGCAATTTCTGCATTATTATTTGTATTATTATTATTATTATTGGTGACTGCACAACCCTGCTTGTGACACAGTAGACTGTATATACTAATGTATTTGGACAGTGACACAGTTTTTGTTATTTTGGCTACGGCACATTGGATTTGAATGACTGACGTTACACCACAAACTGACACCTTGAAGTTGAGGGTATTTACATCCATACCAGGTGATCCATGTAGGAACCACAGCCCTTTCAACAGTAGACACACTAGTCCTCCATGTAAGGGGTGCAGAAATAATGGGACAGGTGGCTGCTTAGCCCTTTCTTGGCCAGCTGTGTGTCTTTGCGTGATTATTTGATGCAGAAGAAAGCTAAAAATAGATATAGAGCTAATTTGCATTTGGAGTTGCTGTTGCCTCTCAACATAAGGACCAAGTAAGTATCAGTGTTAGAAAAACAGGTAATCAGGTTATCATGAGACTGAAAATGTGAATAAATCGAGACGTAGCCCATCACAATGAGTACATCAAAATAAAATGTTTGACACATTATTAGGAAGCAAGAACAGACTGGTGAGCCCAGCAATGGCAAACGACCTGGTAGACCATCTAGTGCACAACCAAAGAATACTTTCAATTGTGAAGAAAACCTCCTTTTCAACTGTCGAACACATCAAGAACAGTTTCCATGATGTAGGCATAGGTGTGTCAAAGTCTACCATAAAGGGAAGGCTTTAGCAGCATAACCTCAGAGGGATCGATGCAAGATCCAAACCACTGGTCCAGTAGTGTTAGCCTCAAGAACAGAACAGCCAGGTAACAGTTTGATAAAAGCTACATAAAAAACTGGAGAGTATTAAAGGTACAATAAGTAAGGTAATTTTGGTGTTAAAATATTGTTACAAGACCCTTGTAAATCCCTTCCTATCATTGAAAAAGGCTCACTGACATGTTCACTCACCCTCTACCTGTGTTTATAGTCCTTAAATTCCGGTTTAAAAATAAGCAGTTGACGGGCACTCTGTACCAAAACATTGTATAGCTGTACAACAATTAATTGGTTGAAAATTGGTTCTAATTGCCACAGCCAATGGCATTTCAACTTCAGCGCGTTCAGAGAAGGGGAGGAATAAACAGCGTTGTGATTTGAGGAACTGCTCATGATCCAAAGCATACCATTTAATCTGTGAAACATAGTGGGCCCAGTATGGCTAGGGCATGTATTGTATGGCTGTCACTGGAACTGGCTCACTTGTGTTCATTGATGATGTCATTACTGAGGGCAGTAGCAGGATGAATTCCTAGTGAATCTTGTCTGCCCTGATCCAACCAAATGTCTCCAAGCTCATTGGACGGCACTTCAAATTGCAGCAGGATAATGACTACAAACACACTGCTAAAGCAACCAATGAGTTTTTCAGAGCCAAAAAATGGAATGTATCTGACTAAGTCGATTACCCATCTTGAATCCAACTGAACATGCGTTTCACTTGCTGAAAACAAGATTGAAGACAAAATGCTTCAGAAACAAACAGGAACTGATGCTGGCTGCAGTACAGGCCTGGCAGAGCATCACCAGGGAAGATACTCAGCGTCTGGCCAAGTCTATGGCTAGTAGGCAGTCTTCAAATACAAAGGATTCGCTACCATGAACAAAAAATGTTTCTTTTTTGTTTTTTTCATTGCAGATTATTTTTACTTGTCCAAATATTTTTGCTCCCCTAAAATGCAAGGACTGTGTTTAAAAAGGGCTGTAATTCCTACATTGATGTCCCAATGTGAATGTACACTCAGTGAACAATTTATTACGTAGTCCTGAACACCAGCTTGTTAATGCAAATATTTAATCAGCGAATCATGTTGCAGCAACTAAATGCATAAAAGTGTGCAGTCGTGGTAAAGAGGTTCAGCTGTTTTTCAGACCAAATGTCAGAATAGGGAAGAAATGTGATCCAAGTGACTTTGACCGTAGAATGAGTGTTGGTGGCAGACAGGGTGGTTTGAGTATCTCTGACACTGCTGATCTCCTGGGATTTTCACACAATAGGCTTTAGAGTTTTCAGAGAATGGAACATAAAACACAAAACATCCAGTGGGCAGCAGTTCTGCAGGCAGAAACGTGTTGTTAATGAGAGAGGTTAGAGGATAAGGGTCAGACTGGTTGAAGCTGACAGGAAGGTGACAGTAATGCTAATAACAGTGGTATGCAGAAAAGCATGTCTAAGTGGATAGGCTACAGCAGCAGAAGACTTCATCTAATTAGTCTAAAACATAAGTCTAATAAAAACCTAACAAACACTGACAGTCATCAGATAGTCCTCATATCGATGGTTTTATTTCAAATGCAATGTCAAAGCTGTCAAAGAAAATATGTCTGCTTTTATACTATATGAGGAGCCAGTTGAGAGCAGATTAGTTTTACTTTTGTACAATATTATTCCTCATGGGAATTAGTGCATGTGTGGCCCTGGAATAATCTCACTGTGCAGGTAAATCCATAAAAAGACTGAGATACTCATGCAGTGAGCACGACCAAAAGCTCTCCAGATGAAGAACGTAGCCTACTCCAGTTTCCATGGGAATCCGACCAACGTCACTCACACTCAATTACGCATTGAATACATGTCTTGTAATTGAACCGGGTAAATTGGCAGAGGGCTAATATTTTGACATTGGACAACTACACTGTCTTCCCTTGGTCACAACTCTCACAGTTAGAATTACAGTGGTGGGCTACCACAGAAGAATAAAGCCATATTCACCTGCGTTTTAAACGCTTGTAGTGGGCAACCCTTACGGTTATGTTGCCAATCGCGCTTATTGTGTGACTTCGCTTGTTTGAAGGAGGGTGACTGCCTGCATCACGTGGTCACAGACAGCATCACTAGTAAAGCAAGGAGCAATCTAGGAGGCGGCGAGAGCTTTCGCTATGGAGCATCAGGGCTGCGGCGCTGTCTGACTGTACGGGCTCGCCAACTCATTCCGCTGGGACTGCACTTCAAACGCACAGGTAGGCCAGTCAGTCCGGGCCAGGTCGCTGGATACAAGCTCTGCACATCTGGCGTGCACATGCGAAATATTAAAAATATAAATCACAAGACTACCCTTCCCAAAAAAAAAGGAAAAAAAAAACGGTTATTGGAGAAAGGAAGCCTTTTCTCTCCAGGAGTATTCGTTTCGTTGTAGCGTCATGCACATTGTACTTACGAGGAACAACAGACCATTGATATGCATTAAATAAAATCCACCACGTGAATGATCGAGCATCATTGGTTTAGATACAAAAAGATGAAGCGCGTTCCCTGACCACTCGCGTCTGGTAGCATTTTGCGGAAGATGCACGAGGAATTATTAAAGTAGGTGATGTATCGATTGCGACGGAAGCGGTGTTGGATTAGCTTATTTTCTGCCATTCGCCGTGAATCGTTTAACAATGATTAAATACATTAACTGTGTTATCGCTGCTTATGTAGCCTATAATACATAACAACAGCAAGAGTGACGCTACAATGTCCAATAACATCAGTGTTTTTATATTTGCTATGAACAAAGAGCAGCCAATGTTGTCTGAGCGCAGTGTATTGCCTTGAAGAGGGTTAACTCCGAAATGAGCAAATTCATGAAATCTAGGTTAGCATATTACAGGATCTCAAATATTCACTTAAGCTTCTTCCGATTTATACTGGTTTTTCGTATATGCAATAACTTGTGCAATAATAAATCAACGAATTCCATAAATGTCCGTACATGCATTCAATCGCATCGGATGGCAGGGTGGTCATTACAGCGCTTTTCCCAGTAGCAACCCCACCTATAATATAACTGATTATCTATTTTCGAAAACGCATCGATAACTGCTTAGCGCTGCCGCCAATTTTTAAGGAAGCATTGCATGACTGTCATGATTACAGAGGAAAATACGGCTGACACAATATCGCCAAGTGCTAAAGTATTTTTTTTAAATAGGCTATCGGTAAAAGATTTATTGTAATTTCTATCGTCTCATCTCATGTTGTCAGCGTAGAACATTTACCATTTACAACCAGTGACGATGACGGATCATGACGTTATTTCTGCAGATAATGCTTTGAAGAAGCTGGGAAATTCAGTACAGTATTGTTAGTATTGTTGAATGGACACATCGTTTTAGCGCGCTCACCATTCGCGTTTCCGAATTGTGCCCCACATTAGACAAAATTGAGTCCGTGCCAAATTATAAAACAAATATTAGATTACAATGGGCGTACTAAAAATCATAAGGCCCATAACAATACACATGCAGCTGTCTGCATTTCAAACACGTTTCTTACGTGCAGTGGAAATGTATCAGTTAAACAGGTGCAGTCAGTGGTCTGTATGTAGAACAGACGCAGTTATTATGAGGTTGTTGGGCTTCCTTTTACTGCATGTAGGGTGCCCTAAATGTAGACAGCTGCAGTGGCATGTCAACAATATGCAAAGTGCCAGTGCTTTTCCCAGAATGCTCTGCATGATTCTTATGTATTTCAATATTTAAAAACCATCAATGTTAGTCTTGTTCCTGCCGTTGGGTAGCTGTGTTCATTAGACGGAGTGAGATACATATTTGGCTATACTTCCAAGGGGTTGGTGCTGCACATCTGGCAGTGTCTGTTTATTTCCGTGTTCTTGTGTAGATTTCTGAACGCCATGGAAATTAGTACTTACAGCATGTCTCTTGCCCACACACGGGTCTATATATAGGCATTTGCATCAAGAGATGGTGTCCTGGTGCTCTGAGAAAATGCACAGAAAATTGCTGCTCTTCCGAAGAGAATCATGCAGGTTTTAGATGGAAGGCCGTTCCTGGTAGCGCAGATGTTCTGGGTGCCAAGGGGCTGGAGTGGCTAAGCACATATTACTGATTATTACCCACTTCCCAAGCAGCTTGATCAGAAGAGTAATGTGCTATGACTTACCCTCGGTGTGAAGCTACAAGCACGGGCTTGAGAAACCAGGCCTCGGTTATGAATGTACAACACAACGCTCCCTCTGTGAACATTTGTTTTACAATATGAGCTGAAATGCTGACAGTTCCCCTCCGACCCACATCTCCTACCTGCAGGAGTCCATAAAGGGTCATATCTAATTGGGATAATCTCCTGGTCTGGGTGCTTCGTCTGCTATTAATGAGAGCTGAATATGTGATCAATCCTCATTATTTTCCTGCCAATTGATTACCCGAGCGGACAGAGAGAGGTGCAGGTGCAGTCCTGCTGACTCCATGTCCAGTCAGACTGAATTAGACAGGCTGTAATGGGTGAAGAATAAGTCTGTCATCTCAAATCCAGGTTATGGAAGTCAGCAGTCCATAGTCCCGGTGCTGAGTAGGATCCTGGACCAGAAAGTTTAGAACAAACTCTGACAGAGTACTTTTAACTCTGATTGAGTATATTAAAGTCCTATGGTAGTGATGAACTGAGAGTTGATTTTAACCCTGACAGTGTTGTTGTGTTTTCTGATTTGTTTTGTCTTCAGATTTTAACTAATAGCGTATATTTAGTGAGAGTATGTTTAACTCTAATAAGTATAGTATATTTAGTTCCTATTGTAGTGATGTACTCGGAGTTGACAGTGTTAAAATGTGAGTTCTGGCATGTGGGGGAGTGGCTTCTGGTCCAGTTGTTTCCTTGACGCCATCACACAACCCGAAGGCATTTCTGTTAACTTCTTAAGTGAAAGGCAACTTAATGAATGAATTTTAGGAAGCTTTTTGCTTGTTTGCTGTCTACTGGTTCTGTATGATTCCAGAATCAGCCATATCCACTGTGCATCTTCCAGATGCAGACACGTACTCTCAGCAAAGGCAGCCCCCAAAAAATGACTGGATTGCCTCCATTTTATTTATCACTCAATAGGAACTGACATTGGAAAAACGAATGTGGGCTGTGGGTCATTTTGGTAGTTAGAATGCCATCTTCTGTGTTTCTGTCAAGATGAACTACACATGTGTTGTGATTTCCGATTTCTTGTTGTGCTTTCGGACTTATTGTTACGTTTCTGATTTCTTGTTGTATTTTCTGGTTTGTCATGTTTTCTGACTTGCCATGGTGTTTTCTGACCTGTGTTTTCAGATTTTTTGTTGATTTTTCTGATTTGTTGTTGTGTTTTCAGATTTGTCTGTGTTCTGATTTGTTGTAGTGTTTTTTTGTTTCTTTTAGTTTTTTTGGATTTGTAGTTTTGTTTTCTTATTTGTCATAGTGTTTTCTTGTGTTTTTTCTTTTTCTCGATTTTTTGCGTTTTCTGATTTGTAGTTGTGTTTTTTGACTTGTGTTTTCTGATTTGTTGTATTTTCTGATTTGTCGCGATGTTTTCTGGTTTGTCATTTTATTTTCTGATTTGTAGTTGTTTTTTTCTGATTTGTTGTTGTGTTTTTGTATTTGTTGTAGTGTTTCCTGACTTGTGTTTTTTGACTCGTTGTGTTTTCTGATTTGGTGTTGTGTTTTTGTATTTGTCATAGTGTTTTCTGATTTGTCGTAGTGTTTTCTGACTTGTGTTTTTGACTCGTTGTTGTGTTTTCTGATTTGTTGTTGTGATTTGTCGCCGTATCTCATCCCTAGATTTATTACCCCCATCCATTCTGATTTTAATGAATCTCTGTGGAGTCCACTCACAGAATGTGGGGGGTTAGTGGCACAAGTTGTTTTTATGAAGGTCAAGCCCACAAATAGTGAGATAAGCTTTGACCCTGTGGCCTGTCATCACAGTGGTGGCTGTGTTTAAGAGAGCTGACAGGCCGGTGAAGCAGCTCTACATGAATGAGGACGGGAGACCCGAGGTCCTCAGAGATGCCTTTCTGCTTCCCTGCTCGGGAAGTCTTTGCGTGTCAGAGTGCAGTGGACGCACTCCGGAGCCCACAGGGATCTGGTGACGACAAGAGGCCGATCGGCCTGTCGAGGTTTGTCACGAGTTTCGTCAGCTGTGTTTCTGCATCGCGTCCGATCTTACCATATGGAAATGAGCAACGAAACTTTCTTTTACTGTGTTGAATTATTATTTTTTAAATTATAAGTCAGCTGCCGTTTTTCCCATTTAACTGATTTCCTCCTAAACCCTCCTGATTATTTAGACTTAGATCATATCTAAAAATAAACAAACCTTGTGCCAAAACAACCCTATACAAGTGTGTTTTCCTGGATTCGTCTGAATGACTTGGCCCAACGTTTCTATCAGATAAAATAAAAAGTAATTTGTGACCTGATTAAAACCAGCGAGCAGTTCTCAGAATTCTTTAGAACTGTAATGGTGGTATTAGTAGTATTCTATGAGGGAGAGGTAGGATAGTGCTTGCTAGCTAATTGCCATGGGTAGGAAGAGATAGACGCTAGCTATCGCACAGTCATGCAGTTGCACAGTCAGAGAATGCACGTTCATACGGCTGTTGGCAGTGCATGGAAGAGAAGCACGTGCAGTACCTAACGTACAGTCCCCTGTGTTCTTTTTCAGAATGAAGCCACGGTGTCGTTTTAATAATAGTTACTCCATTCTGAATGAGCCAAATTTAAATCAAATGAGGATGAAGAGCTTTTATTTCAGTTAAACAAGTTAGAACTTAAGGTGTACTTTTAAAAACACAACAGGATGAATACTGTCCACGTGTTGTGCCATGGCAATGGCAATGGTGGTGTGGTTGTGTTTAGTTCAGCAGTTTCACTAGTGTGTGTGTGTGTGTGTGTGGATGTATGTGTGGTAGAGTGTGTGTGTGTGTGTGTGTGTGCATATGTGTGTGAGTGGTAGTGTGTGTGAGTGTTTGTGTTTGCATGTGGTTGTGTGTGTGTGTGTGTGTGTTGTGGTGCCCTTGGTGCTGTGACTCTGTTTAGTTCAGCGCAGTGTCAGTGGTCACTGTACCTTGTCATGGCTAAATGGTCAAGAAAAATACATTTGATTTTATGGCGGGTGTGTGTACATGGGCATTTTTGTGTACATGAATAGGAGGTTTGGTCTCATGATGAATAACTCTGAGGAGTGAATTAAAAGTGCAGTGTTTCTTTGGCTGAGCAAGCGAGATTAACCAGGCTAAAGGTGCTTGGCACAGTGAAGGCTGTCCACCAGGCAGTGGTATCGTTCACATGCCAGATATCCACAGTGCCTCCGTGCCAAAGTGCACATGCCACAGATGCCTGAAGTGTGGGTGCTTACTTACACACACACACACACACACACACACACACACATTTATTCCCATTCTCCCATTAGAAGAGTGTAGTGAAATGTAATCTGGGCCAGTGTGGAGGTGGACTGGGTCAGTCTTGTTTGGAGGCAGCCGTGGATCGGCTGGCAGACAGGGAACTCCACGGGTCTGTAACCAGACAGCCCCACGGACAAATCAGAAGGAAGGGAGGGAAGGTAAGAGCACCGAACACCGCACACAGCCCCACTCTCCGACTGACCACCGCACACAGCCCCGCTCTCCACGAACCCACCATTTACAGTGGAGAGTGGCCGTGAGATTAACAGCCACAAAACGGGGACTCGAGGAACAGCAGATAACCCTGTCTGTCAGGGACACGGGATATACGGGACACCTCTTTATTTAACCAACGCCTTGTCTGAACTGGGCGCACTCTGTAAAGCTGTCGTAGGGATCGCAGCTTTTCGCAGACACTCAGTGAGGTCAGTTTTCACGGCTGGCACTTCTGTACGTGGAAAACAACATGGAGTCTGTGCATGAGCCCTCGCACTCTGAAAGTCATTCCGATTTCTCAAGGACACCTAGAGTTAAAGAGTCTAGTGTGTTTACGGAGAAGACCAAAGTGTTTGCAAGGAAGACGTTTCCACCTGTCCACAGGCATTCAGGACAGTGCTAAACAATTTAGTATATTCTCCCTGATGTGTATGTGTCATGCCTGAGATAATGTGCATACTGTGTGAACAGTAAACTGAGATATCAGTGATGCTTCGCAAGTTTTAGTCGACAGCTCCGGCGTGGAAAGATCAAGGGTGTAGCTATTTGTTCCTCACGCGAGTGAATCAGACTGGGCTCAAGTGTGAATGTGGCGCATATTTAACAAGAGTGAACGGCTCACTGTGCCTATTATAATTCAGACAGGAATTTTATATACTTGTAGGCTTAGTGGCAGGTTTCTTTTTAGGGAAAGCCCTATTTTATATAGTAGAATCAATAATGATTTAGAGAATGTGCCTAAAGGCGTATATGTGTGTGAGTCTGTGCGAGTGTGTGTGAGACACTGTGTGTGAGAGAGAGTGTGTGTATGCGCATGTGTGTATGTATCTGAGTGCATGTGTGTGTATGTGTATGTGTCTGATTGTGTGTGCGCATGTGTGCATGTGTGTGTTTATATGTGTGTGTATGAGTGTGTGTGTGTGCTTTACAGCTGCAGTATGCAACAGCTCACTTTTGACACAGTTCAGTTCCACACTGAAATTTGCAGCAAAATGTCTGACTCATACATTGACAGTTTCTCGATGTTTGGCTCCCCTCTCTTAATCAGAACGGGCTCTCTTGAGCAGTGTTCTCCCAGAAGTGTTTCCTCTAAATCTCTGTCCAGACAGCAGTGTAAATCACCAGTAGCTCTTTCAGGACCAAATGAAATATGGAGGGAGGCTCTAAGGTGGTCTGGCACCAGGAGGCAGGTGATGAGCCAGCTACTACTTGCTGTTTGACCCGCATCCCAATATCCTGCAACAGTGAATTTGATCATGGCCAAGATTATCACTATGTCACTCTTTGAAAGGCATCTGGTCCGTAAGAACACAGCAGGCTCACGCTTGTGGTGTACCCAAATAATTGAACATTACTTTTAGGTTACCTATCGACATAGCCTGCCCTCCAGACAAAAACAATGGTTGTTTATCAGTCTCTTTGATATTGCGCAAAGCCAAATGATATGTCATTTAGAAGGTAGAAGGCACGATATGCTAGGAGATAATTAATGCACTTATTAATGCAGCTTGTGTATAAAATACTGGATCAAATTGAAAACAGTTTAGTGCAGTGCAGTGCACTCTTAACAGCAAGATACTTGCATAAGACTGCTCAATCATATTGGCTGCATAATGGTAGATATAATGATCATTGCTTGTTTAAAATAAAAGGTAATGATAAATGTTCATTATTAGCCTACATTTATAACATATTACATTTATTATGCCAAGAGAGAAATTGTGGTCTATGCATAATCTATGCGGAATATATATATTTTTTACACACATATTTTTTATGTTTTTGAGCTTTTCATATGATCCTCAAGCTTTCGATTTGTGTTCCATACTGATTCAACACATAGAACTTGAGCCGAGTTTTCTTCTCATCACTGTAAGTGCTTTAGTGTCCAGAAAAGCGCTGTATAGAATGATAATGATCTATCAAAATGTTGGTGCTAATGCTAGCTAACTAGTTAGCAAACAAAGTTAACAAATGTATCGTAATTTTGTAATTTCGCTGGTCAGCATTTACAGAGGCAGCCATGACACTGCACTAGAAAGTAACACCCATTTCTTCAAACCCCCGCCGACACAATTTGATTGACAGGTTTCCTGACTGCAAAGGCAGGCTTGTGTAGGGGTCCTCGCACGGGACTCCAAATTACGTAGGGTCCTCGCACGGGCCGCCAAATAACGCAGGGATTTTACTCTCTACGAAACCGGGGCGCCAGTTAAACGTTGTGTAGCAGTATAACTGCGAAAAGTAATCAGTCTCATAAAATTACTGTTATCAGAAATATCCAACCACAAATTTAGTATTTTTATTAATTAAAATAACCAATATTAATGATTGAACATACCGATAACCTGAAGGTTGGAAGTTCTTCGAAAGACTGCTTTAACTCGGCTCTCAGGTCTATGCGATTACAAAACGGACACCGGGGTTTAATAAAATATATTTATTAAACAAACATACAAACACATAACAGATAAACGAACGGGAATTAGTAGGGGAAGTTAGTATGTTAAGTTAGGGCGTGTATGTGTGGGTGCGCGCGATCGCGCGTGTCGCTTGAACAAAGGAAAGGTGGGAGTAGCTAGCTGGAGTAAGCTAGAGTTCTGGGTGTGGTAATAAGTTAGAGTTAGCTGTGAGAAGGGACTACTTGGGTAGTTTTATTCTATATATGCGCAAAAGACGGCGAATCAATTCACGTACATATATATGTAGCTAACCAAACACATTACAATGGTTGGATGGTAAATATTGAAACACAGATTCACAAAAACAGTTAAGACTAAACTAAACACTGGCTATGCCTGAATGTTTGTTTTCTTACTGAGTCCATACGCATTGCTGGATCCAAAAGACATGCTGTCCTTGTAGAAGCGGCGATGGTGCTGTGAATGGTGTCCGGGAGAGATGCGCAGGCTGGAGTGTTCCCGTCTTAGCAGCGTGTTGTCGTCTGATCCGCTGGTCCTTTTCCAGGTGTAAAAGTTCGTTGCTGTTTCGTTGTTGAGCTTTATTGGGGTAAACTGATGTAGCGTTCCGCGTACAACAATTTCCACTCACTATAGGCCACGTAGTTACCGCGAGGTAGGCCTGGTAGTGCGCTGTGCAGCATTCAGCCTCTGTCCGAGTCTCGGAGCAGATGAGCTGAAGCGAATGGCCAAAAAGGATGCGTCGAAGAGTAGAAGCAGAACAAGCAGAACAAGCAGAAAAAGCAGAAGAGAGATCCCAAGAACGTGTCTTGCTCTTATACGGGACCGTTTATTGCTCCCGCCATTACGGAATTGGCTGAACCAAGTTAGACGTCATTCGTGGTGGACATCGCAGAATTTTCCTGTGGGAATGTGGAAGTTGTAGTCCCTACACTTGCATTATCACCTCAAATTTTGGCGAGGTTTGTGCATGACCACGTGAAAATGATAATGCAAAGGTAGGTTTGCATTATCAACTAGAATTTTGGCAGGGTTTTCCATCACCAAGTGAAAATGATAATGGAACAATGATAATTTAGTAGACAATCGTACCCTATCTATTCCAATTGCCTGTGTGTTAGCTAGGGATACACCGCCCACACCCCATCCCTTGGCGGCCCATGGCCCGGATGGATCAGGGGATCCTGAGAATGACACACCTTCTCCAAGCTGCCTCGCAATTATGCTGCTCCATGTGAGCCGGCCAAACTCAGCTTTGGCAGGACCGGGAATCGAACCCCGTAAACCCGGAATCATTTTTGCGTGGTCCTCGGTGTGCAACTGCAATGAACTGATGCCTGCATCAAGCTCCGTTCATTTATCAGAGTAAAACTTTCAAGCAGTGCAGCTGTTTTTTGTCCACCACTTGGTTGGACTGTGGGAACAGAGGATGCAGATATTGCAGTGAGGGTACGGGGTCCAGCTGGCAGACAGAGATAGACCCACGACCCATGAGAACAAGTAAACACAGACAGCTAGGCCAGCTCTGCCTCCTTCTGCCCGTGGTAACTCCACATATCCCAGCCGTATTTACATGAAGACAAGACCTTTTGACCACTAGCTGCGAGTAAAGTGGCAATGCTGAAAGTATTAAGCACTCCCAATCAGAGGCATGTTTTTCAATAGCACACAGGTTAATTTCTGAGGGCAACTTACAGCTTTAAGAGTACGCTGTCTGTAAATATGCCGGATAAACACTGTCTGCAGCTGATTCCGGAGAATCTAGCAAAAACCCCAGAGGAATTTCTTCATAATATGCTGTAAAACAGAAGTCCTAGTGATGGCTGTTCACACGGACACTCTCAGCTCTTAAGAAAGACCTCTTGTTTAGAACAGCAGGCCATTATCTGACCTGCAGTTCTCTACATCTCTCTCTGACTGGCCAAGCTCTTGTGTTTGAATTGACCCTCTTCCTTGAAACATCTCAAAAGCACTACAGACATCAGTTCAGCTTACACACAATCCGCATCTGTCTGGTAAATTTGGACTTTGCCCATGGGAATTAATCTGTTGTTTGGCTGTGTGCAAATGAATAATTGTCTGATAAATTTCACTGTAGACTTGACAGATTTGCTGGCATTCATTATTAGTCCAGGCCTGCTAGATTTTACAAGTGTTTTTACCAGCAGATTTTTATGTTTGCATTGGTTGTTCACCTAAACGGAAGTTGTCTGTCTCATCATGTTGTGTTGGCAGTGCTACTGTGAATATTTCTTATCCCGTATATGTGCTTAATTCTGGAGGATATTTCTGCCAGCAAGTAAAGCTCAAGAATGACATACCAGCTTATTTCTTGTGCCAGTTTGCATTTAATAAGTGTTTACTGTCCACTTGAAACATGTCTAAAGATGCTATTTGGCAACTTCTAAAATGCCAAGATTATCATAAAAATAAGGCGTCAGAATAGCTTTTCACACGATAGCTCTCGTTTTTTATGGGAAATAGCTGCTTCTGTTCTTCTCACTAGCCAGGTGAGCAGATTGTAGTATTAATTGTTATCTTAATTGGATGGTATTAGCTTCTTCCCCTATTCAGGAAGTGTTAGCAAATTAACATGAACTGGAAAAACTGGTAGAGTGTGGATAATGAGCCCATTTTTGGCCACTGGGAGGACATGGCTTTTTTCCAGTTGTGGCAGCAGGCTACCAGTGGAGTCAGATCATTTCTAATCAGATCAGTCCTATGGCTCTCTTTAGCTGTGTAGTAGCATTTATTTTGAGTATAATACTAATTGCATTGCTGGTTAGTATGTCAACTTTACATTATTTTATTATAGATAAATAATGTAAAATAAAAATAATGCCTCAGTGCTTTCTTAGTAATAATGCTCTTCCGTATTCCTCAGAGTAACACTTATTCACTTGAAAGTTTTGTGTGTTAGTCAATTAGGTAATGAAAGTGTAGTTTAATGTAATGTAGTGTAGTATAATGTTTACCTGAGGTAAATAAAAACTCTCCAGTGGAGTGAAAAACCCTTAAACAGTGGTGAGAAACACCTCCCCAATGGCAAGGAACCCTGCCACCCTCTCCTGGGCTGCAGGAGGAATGGATGTAACGGAAATGTGTGACCCCGTGTTCTCTCTGTGCCTCTATGTGCAGGTTATGCCACCCCACAGGCTGACTGGAACCCCCGCTGTGAAAGAGAAGGGCTGATCTCGGACCAGTGCCCCCCCCCTCCCTCCCCCCGCTGCCCTCATACGTCCCCATGGCGACAGGAGGTCATGCCCCCGAGACAGACGTGCTGGTCAACCTGCATCAGGTAGGAGCCACTCCTCCCTCACCCCCCTCACCTCAGAAAAATCCCTGAGAGAGAGAGAGAGAGAGAGAGAGAGACACAGACAGAGAAAGAGAGAGCATGCCTAACATGAAAAAAAAAAGATACAGACATCCTGCATCTCCTCTCACACATGCCTACAGACACATGATGAAAATGACTGACGCTGGTGGGTTTAGCGATATTTAAAACAGATTGGGTTAAAAAGCCAATGCAGTTGGTGTCGTCTTGATAATTTGCAGTAAATCAATCATCCCTAATTAGACTCGGTCGCTCAGGCGACCTTAGCAACCGCCAACTGAGGGCCAGCAGCGGGCCATGCCACATGAGGCCCTGTGACACTCGCGAGTGGTAACTGACACTCGCGTGCGGTAACTGTGACACTCACTGTGTGTTTGTGATGGCAACTGTGTGTCTGTGACACTCACTGTGTGGCTCTGATGCTGACTGTGACTCTAATGCTCACTGTGGCTCTGACGCTCACTGTGTGACACACACTGTGACTTTGACACTCACTGTGACTCACTGCGTGGCTCTGACGCTCTCTGGCTCTCACTGACTCTGACACTCGCTGTGTGGCTCTCAGTGGCTCTGATGCACACTCTGTGGTTGTTATGCTCACTGTGACACTCACTGACTCTGATGTTTGCAGTGTGGCTCTGTGGGGAGCTGTGACTGATGCTTGCAGTGTGGCTCAGTGGGGAGCTGTGACTCTGATGCTTGCAGTGTGGCTCAGTGGGGAGCTGTGCCTCTCTGTGACTCTGATGCTTGCAGTGTGGCTCTGTGGGGAGCTGTGACTCTGATGCTTGCAGTGTGGCTCTGTGGGGAGCTGTGCGTTGAGATCCGTGCAGATGGACAGGCTCCCCCGGTTGTCTTCGTGCCGTACGATGGCGTCTCTCCACTCAGCATGTGCGCAGGGGGCTGATAGTAAAATGGCTGGAGTGCCACCAGCGACATCCCCACGGCTTTCTTTAGGACGTCTGGGGGACTGACACTGCTGTGTGCTGAATGCACCCAGGCCAGTGCTGCTCTCTACATGTTTTGGGTTATAAGTGGCTCCAGACAGGAGAGTAGGACAACCTCTCTCTGATATCCCAAACAAACAGTACTGGTGGTTTGACCTACAGGATTTCCCAACTTACACAGAAAAATCAAGGAACAGTAACTGCAGCATAAATACCGATTCGTCAATTATGTGTCTGTGACACTCACTGTGTGTTTGTGATGGCAACTGTGTGTCTGTGACACTCACTGTGTGGCTCTGATGCTGACTGTGACTCTAATGCTCACTGTGACTCTGACGCTCACTGTGTGACACACAATGTGACTTTGACACTCACTGTGACTCACTGCGTGGCTCTGACGCTCTCTGGCTCTCACTGACTCTGACACTCGCTGTGTGGCTCTCAGTGGCTCTGATGCTCACTCTGTGGTTGTTATGCTCACTGTGACACTCACTGACTCTGATGCTCACTGTGACTCACTGTGGCTCTGACGCTCACTGACTCTGATGTTTGCAGTGTGGCTCTGTGGGGAGCTGTGACTGATGCTTGCAGTGTGGCTCAGTGGGGAGCTGTGACTCTGATGCTTGCAGTGAGGCTCAGTGCGGAGCTGTGCCTCTCTGTGACTCCGATGCTTGCAGTGTGGCTCTGTGGGGAGCTGTGCGTTGAGATCCGTGCAGATGGACAGGCTCCCCCGGTTGTCTTCGTGCCGTACGATGGCGTCTCTCCACTCAGCATGTGCGCAGGGGGCTGATAGTAAAATGGCTGGAGTGCCACCAGCGACATCCCCACGGCTTTCTTTAGGACGTCTGGGGGACTGACACTGCTGTGTGCTGAATGCACCCAGGCCAGTGCTGCTCTCTACATGTTTTGGGTTATAAGTGGCTCCAGACAGGAGAGTAGGACAACCTCTCTCTGATATCCCAAACAAACAGTACTGGTGGTTTGACCTACAGGATTTCCCAACTTACACAGAAAAATCAAGGAACAGTAACTGCAGCATAAATACCGATTCGTCAATTATGTGTCTGTGACACTCACTGTGTGTTTGTGATGGCAACTGTGTGTCTGTGACACTCACTGTGTGGCTCTGATGCTGACTGTGACTCTAATGCTCACTGTGACTCTGACGCTCACTGTGTGACACACAATGTGACTTTGACACTCACTGTGACTCACTGCGTGGCTCTGACGCTCTCTGGCTCTCACTGACTCTGACACTCGCTGTGTGGCTCTCAGTGGCTCTGATGCTCACTCTGTGGTTGTTATGCTCACTGTGACACTCACTGACTCTGATGCTCACTGTGACTCACTGTGGCTCTGACGCTCACTGACTCTGATGTTTGCAGTGTGGCTCTGTGGGGAGCTGTGACTGATGCTTGCAGTGTGGCTCAGTGGGGAGCTGTGACTCTGATGCTTGCAGTGAGGCTCAGTGCGGAGCTGTGCCTCTCTGTGACTCCGATGCTTGCAGTGTGGCTCTGTGGGGAGCTGTGCGTTGAGATCCGTGCAGATGGACAGGCTCCCCCGGTTGTCTTCGTGCCGTACGATGGCGTCTCTCCACTCAGCATGTGCGCAGGGGGCTGATAGTAAAATGGCTGGAGTGCCACCAGCGACATCCCCACGGCTTTCTTTAGGACGTCTGGGGGACTGACACTGCTGTGTGCTGAATGCACCCAGGCCAGTGCTGCTCTCTACATGTTTTGGGTTATAAGTGGCTCCAGACAGGAGAGTAGGACAACCTCTCTCTGATATCCCAAACAAACAGTACTGGTGGTTTGACCTACAGGATTTCCCAACTTACACAGAAAAATCAAGGAACAGTAACTGCAGCATAAATACCGATTCGTCAATTATGTGTCTGTGACACTCACTGTGTGTTTGTGATGGCAACTGTGTGTCTGTGACACTCACTGTGTGGCTCTGATGCTGACTGTGACTCTAATGCTCACTGTGGCTCTGACGCTCACTGTGTGACACACACTGTGACTTTGACACTCACTGTGACTCACTGCGTGGCTCTGACGCTCTCTGGCTCTCACTGACTCTGACACTCGCTGTGTGGCTCTCAGTGGCTCTGATGCTCACTCTGTGGTTGTTATGCTCACTGTGACACTCACTGACTCTGATGCTCACTGTGACTCACTGTGGCTCTGACGCTCACTGACTCTGATGTTTGCAGTGTGGCTCTGTGGGGAGCTGTGACTGATGCTTGCAGTGTGGCTCAGTGGGGAGCTGTGACTCTGATGTTTGCAGTGAGGCTCAGTGCGGAGCTGTGCCTCTCTGTGACTCCGATGCTTGCAGTGTGGCTCTGTGGGGAGCTGTGACTCTGATGCCTGCAGTGTGGCTCAGTGGGGAGCTGTGCCTCTGATGCCTGCAGTGAGGCTCAGTGGGGAGCTGTGCCTCTCTGTGACTCTGATGCTTGCAGTGTGGCTCAGTGGGGAGCTGTGCCTCTCTGTGACTCTGATGCCTGCAGTGTGGCTCTGTGGGGAGCTGTGCCTCTCTGTGACTCTGATGCTTGCAGTGTGGCTCAGTGGGGAGCTGTGACTCTCTGTGACTCTGATGCTTGCAGTGTGGCTCTGTGGGGAGCTGTGCGTTGAGATCCGTGCAGATGGACAGGCTCCCCCGGTTGTCTTCGTGCCGTACGATGGCTCTCTCCGCTCAGCGTGTGCGCAGGGGGCTGATAGTAAAATGGCTGGAGTGCCACCAGCGACATCCCCACGGTTTTCTTTAGGATGTCTGGGGGACTGACACTGCTGTGTGCTGAATGCACCCAGGCCAGTGCTGCTCTCTACATGTTTTGGGTTATAAGTGGCTCCAGACAGGAGAGTAGGACAACCTCTCTCTGATATCCCAAACAAACAGTACTGGTGGTTTGACCTACAGGATTTCCCAACTTACACAGAAAAATCAAGGAACAGTAACTGCAGCATAAATACCGATTCGTCAATTAAATACACTTCACTTAATTTCATTTAATTCATTAGATGTTCATATGCTGCCTTTTTAGTTTTTCTGCAGTTAGATGAATTAAAAAATTTGAAGGTACACTTTCTCAGAAAGTGACAGTGGAGGTAAAATTATGTTCTTCAGGGATAGAATTTCCCAAGTGTACAGTGAAAGTACAGTAATAATGTCTTTTGGTACAAATGAGTATGCCTTCCAAGCAAAAAAATATACAAATGAATTAAATACGTATATTGTTGGCTAGGGGTAAAATGTTATGTACCTACAGGGTGCCACCCCTCTCCCGACCTGATCAGACCTCTCCACTGCTGATCAGACCTCTCCCCTGCTGATCAGACCTCTCCACTGCTGATCAGACCTCTCCCCTGCTGATCAGACCTCTCCCCTGCTGATCAGACCTCTCCACTGCTGATCAGACCTCTCCCCTGCTGATCAGACCTCTCCACTGCTGATCAGACCTCTCCCCTGCTGATCAGACCTCTCCACTGCTGATCAGACCTCTCCCCTGCTGATCAGACCTCTCCACTGCTGATCAGACCTCTCCCCAGTCTCAGCTCTTCCGGAGCTGAGACCGCGGCAGCTTGGGCTGCTCTGAAACGAGAAAGACAGGCTTTTATTTCCCCCGGCTCTTATCATCCATCCTGCCCTTTCCAAATGCCGACCGGCCCATATCAAAGTGATCGTTTTGTATTTTCTCATACGAGAGGTCCCGGACAACAGACAGGCACTGATTGAACTGATCCTTATTCTGATGAGAGTGTAAGTCACCGTAATAATGTGAAGTAGATAATTATTCGAGTGACGCATATCATGCATATAGATGAGGTTTGGCCAGCATCAGAACACAGAGGGAAAATTCAGCACAGACGACACAGATTTCTGTTCAGACGACACGGGTGTCTGAACTCCGCAGCGTCAGGTGGTTGGGGAAAGGTGTAGTGTGCAGAATGGCGTGCGATAGCCAGCAGCCCTCTAATTGGCTGATTAGGCCTGTAGGCCCAGAAATGGCTCTGGTGTGTACAAAAGTGGATCGCCCCTGCGGGGTTCACCTAGAAGCAGTGTGCGCACGGCTAGCGGCTTTTTCCCACCGCGCGGCCTATGAATGTGCGCTGTTCCGCATATCAGGTTCACCTGAGAGTGGAAATGAACACCCAGCCCCAGCCGTGCTCCTGAGGCAGTCTGCTCTTAGCCCAGACGAGTGAGGGCGCCCCGTGGGATAAGAACAGACTGGCTGGCAGTGATCGCTTTACTCCCCTCCCACTGAATTTACCCAGAGGGCAAGCTGAACGCTTCTGTCCCTTCTGGCTCCATATTTCACTGAACAATATTCAAACCTCATTCAAATCAGCACAATGTGATATTCAGTGACTGAATGAGGGAAACGTATCAGCGACTAAATTTAGCCAAGGAAGAGAAATTACAAATAGCACAGTAAAAATCCCATTGTGACACTTTGAAGTAAACTGGGCCAAGTGTTCTCAAACTAAAATATCATTTGAAGTACAATTGATTTCAGTTAAGGGTAATTTTTCTTACAGGAATAAAAAAAGGCTTTTGGCAGTTTTGTACAGGTAAACGGACCTGACTGACATACTGGCATTTGGGGCCGTATTATTGATAGTGGGAATCTTTAAATAAACATCTGAATTGCAGATGATTCATTTGGACTCTTCAGTGTTTATTTGCTTGTAGTGCAGTGAACCTTCTGGACGTCTGGAAGGACATAAGAGAGAGACTTTTCTCCTGCTTTCCGTCTCCCAGCGTAAGGAGCCCCACGATGGAAGAACTGTCTGTGTTGTTTGGTGGAGCTCCAGAGCCTGGCAAATCTCTCCGCCTCACACAGACTAACTCAAACAGACAGCAGTGCCGGCATTTTATCGGCCCCCTCCTTCAGAGACCCCAGAGAAAAGGCTTAAATAATACAATTGTCTTGGGTGAAACATCATGTTGCAGGGAAAATATTATTGATTATTATTTTATATGTACTGTATGTATGTCCTCCACACAGGACAACAGGGCTCAGCATGATAATTCTTGATATGAAGACTGGAGACTCCTGCCCTCTACAGGGGACAGAAAAGAACTGCCGGGTCTAAGGAGGATGTAAATGGACTGCATACCAATAAAAAAATAAATGATTTTGGCATAATGTTAACCACTCCCAATAGTTTACAGTGTGGTGTGGCACTCCTGGGTTTCATGTTAAATCTGCACTCGTTTCGGATTAGCCTGTTTCGGTTGCTGTAGCCATGATGGATAATTGAAGGTGTGGCACTCCTTTGTTTGATGTTAAAGCTGCACTCTGATCGGATCAGCCTGTTTCGGTTGCTGTAGCCCTGAAAGATGGATCAGGCTGATGTTGAGGAAAAGGTGATGCTCTTCATCGCTCCGGTGCAGTGCAGGGCATTCGTGTGATTACGGACACACTAATGCCCTGTCATATCACAATATGTGCCTTGTACGGACAAGGCACATATTGTGATATGACAGATGTAAACAGACAGGGCACATGTTGTGATTTGACAGATATGAACACACGGGGCACCTGTTGTGATATTACAGACATAGCATGTTGTGATACGACAGGACGCATGTTGTGATATTACAGATATAAACAGACAGGGCACATGTTGTGATATTACAGATATAAACGGACAAGGCGCATGTTATGATATTACAGATATGAACAGATATGCATGTTGAGCATGGTGACTGACTGATTGTTTACTGCTTTGTTTTCTGTTCTGTTGTCTTTCCTGGTGGCTCTGAGCGCTGGCAGAATGGGTGAGCCCTGGCATTCTGTCATTACCTATGGTTAAGGGCACATTATGGGCTGGGGTAGCACCCATTTTCTGAAATGTAAATCCTTTTTTTAATTCATGTATTTCCTTATAATGACCATAACTTATCATACTTAAAATAATTTATTGAGTACATTTTTTTTACACAGAACACAAAGCGCTTTACACTGCAAAATAAATGAGCAAAATAAATGAACTAAATAACATAATGAAGACAATAAACAGAAAATAATAAAAAAGTGATATTGGTAAGATAGATACCTAAGCTTGAGTCTGAAAACTGGTCAAATCTGGGCAGTTATTCTAGAAGATTGGAGCCCTCCTTGCAAATGCCTTCTCCTGTCATGCTTTAGAATGTGTGGTTTGGGTGGTGAGCAAGATTTATGTTGAGGGTCTAATGTGGTTGAGTCTGCGCTTCAAAGAAAACATAAATGTATTCTTACCTTAAAAGTGATGAGTAAAATTTCTCAAATCATTTGTAAGAGATACTGGAATCCAGTGCCGTGAAGCCAGGGGAGGTGTTATACGAGATGTGTTATTTATTCTGTGTAAAGGCCTGGCACCTGCATATTTTAACTGCAGATGGAAATAGGTATTTTCCACTGCGATGCAGAAGCAAAAGGATGCAATGAGATGAAATTCATGTGCAATAAAAAAATAAATAAATCAGTTTAACATTATACAACATTGATGGCTCACAATGCTGTCTCTCGATTATATTTTCCTGTGTGGTGGGGACTGTTTATGGACTTCCTGTTGAAGCGTGGACTGGTGGGGTCCAGTGTCACTGATCTTGGACACCAGGCCCTAGCCTCTGGCCTATGTAAGCTGTTTAATGTCTCTCCTCCAATCAGCTTCCATTAGCAGGCTAATCACCTGTCTAACAGCAGCATGCAGGCCGTCTCTTTGATTTCCTCTTTTAAAATCCAGCCAATCAGCCGGGGTCTGTGGGGCAGCAGGGACCATCTTCAACACTGTAATGTAATGTAATGTAAAAGTGGTAGAACTGCAGTGTTTGAGTGGAACTGCACTGTTTGAGTAGCAAAGTTTGAGTAGCACTGCAGTGTTTGAGTAGAACTGCAGTGTTTGAGTAGAACTGCAGTGTTTGAGTAGAACTCCAGTGTTTGAGTAGAATTGCAGTGTTTGAGTAGAACTGCAGTGCTTGAGTAGCAGAGTTTGAGTAGAACTGTAATGTTTGAGTAGAACTGCAGTGTTTGAGTAGCAGAGTTTGCGTAGAACTGCAGTGTTTCAGTAGTCATTGCCTACTTGGCCTACATCCAGCATTCATTGTTCAGTGCTCCCTGTTTGTAGTTGATCACCTGACTGCCTTGCATAGTCTATGGTTATTTTTAAATGTGTGTGCTAGGGCTGGGGGGTATACCTTATTTTTGGGTAAACCTGTATACATGCAATGGTACGTGAACAGCATTCTATTGTTTTTATTCAATTAAGAAATTGCACATTGCACCAATATTATAAATAATTAGCAGTGTAAAGTTAGGACAAATTGTCTGTTTGAATGAAACACACAATTTCATTCAATTACATTTGTCTCAAACAGCACATGCTGAGCAGTTTGTGGAAACACAGGATGGAGTCAGCGGTGAAACCGCTCATGTTCTGCTGCATCTGACTGCGCTGTTCCATTTTAAATGGGACATTGGTTGAAGGCTCGCTTGCAGTTAGCATTGTGACGTTTGTCAGTTTCTTTTATGAGAGGTGTGGTAAACAGAACAGCACGATTCAAGGAAAGCATTGGCTTACAGCTTTTTAATAAAGACAACTTTGAAGAGAAACAAAAGGCCAATCCAACAACCCCCCCCAGACTCACAATCAAAACCTATAACAACCATTCACAATGTCTAAAATACCGCTCCCAAAACCAGCTCCCAAGACCTGCAAACCAGGCCTTTTTTAAGGCCCATAATTAGGTACTGGGCCACAGTCGCAGTGATTACGATGAATCACAGTTGTGGCCCTGCCTGTAAGTGGGCCGGTGCTGCCCCTTGCTGGACATCACCCAAATCTCCCATCTTGGCACCACAGAGGTTTTAGGTATCACTGAGATTTTAATAAAATTCCTCCTGAAATTAGCACATCTGAACCACAGACTTTTTCTAGGTAGAAAAATGGACTTTACTTGAGTGAACCAATCATCTTTTCTTTTACCTGTGAATTTAATATCACTACCCCTCTGCAAACTAGGCCTGTTCACTGTGCTATGTGAATTCATGTAAGTTTGTAAAAAGATGTAAAAATCTTTACACTGGCTCCCTATGGACCCAGCCATAAATAAAGAATGGGTGCAGTGTATTTCTGATGCTCAGCTTAGCAAAAAAAGTATTTGTTTGCTCAGGACATTTCTTTGCAAACAACATGCTCCGTGAAATGGAGTAAAACACTGGGTAATACTCCCATGCATGCACACCTTCTGCATTTTTACAGTCAGGGTCATATTGCTGTACCGTTTCTGTCACAATGCTAATCTCTGTTAAAATGTGATATCTTAGCCATTATAGCAAACAGACCTACTGCCTACCTTGAAAACAAAATGAAAGAGGAATGTTGAAGGGATCTGGGAGGGCCCAGAACCTGACCTGGATGGCCCTCATATTCGGGATGTGACTCGGTGTTGTACATATACCGCGTGATAGCTCAGCATACTGCATACTGTTTCCTCAGGCTGTCTGGGGTGGAGTGGGTGGAGGGAGCGAAACGTGGGGTGGGTGTGTTCAGATTCCTGGGGACGGCACTGGAACCCATGCAGTTTGAGTGGGGGGGGGGGGGGGGGGGGTTGCTGTCACCATAGAGATCCCAGCAGGATTCAGCCCCCAGGGTGCACTGCTCCGGCGTTAGCGGGGGTCTGATCGAGCAGCGGCACCCGTTAACCAGTTGAGATTGCATTGTCATGGCAACGTCACCCTGGCAGCCAGCTGCAGCCCAACATCAGCAGCGTTAGTCAGAGCGAGTCAGACCCCCCAGAGATACCAGACCATAAAGCCCATCCATGCACTAGAACAGTGCCTTAACAAATACCAGACCATAGAGTCCATCCATTCACTAGAACAGAGCCTTTACAAATAGCAGACCATAGAGCCCATCCATGCTCTAGAACAGAGCCTTAACAAATACCAGACCATAGAGCCCATCCATGCTCTAGAACAGCCGTAACTGATACCAGATGCCAAGGAGCATAGGCCGCTGCCGACCTCCCACTGAGACGTGTTGGGTTTAATCTGCAAACAAGGCTGTTAGCCTGCGATGACCTCCCAGGCAGAGTCATCGGTCTGTTTTACCTGCTCAGTGAACAGAATCAGCCAGGTTCACACTCCTGTTCACTCAGCTCCAGGGGGTGGTTACCGTCTGTAAAACGGGCAGCATTCTCCCACCGCGTGATCCACAGCACTGGTCTATTCCCTGCCTGTCTGTGAGAGACTGCAGGTCAAATATGGACATAAATGCCATCCATTTTCCATTTTCCAATCATAGTAGTATGACGTCAAGAGGATGGTGTTTATAGACACAGACACACACACACACACACACAAGTGCACGCTTACACACGTACACACACACTCTTCTAACTGACCAGCAAACAAATGAGCATTGCGATTTGTCTGTGTACAGAGATGAAATCAGGAGTCCTGGGTAGCTCATTAATCTGTTCTAGTGAGACATAACATAGCCAAAGTGAAAGTTTCAGTCACATTACTTTTATGCTTTCAGCTGGAAGCAAGAAAACAGAATAGTTATTTCACACCACAGCCTCATGGTATAGTATTTGTGTTCTTTGTTTTTGTTTTGCAACGTCAAACAAAATGTTCATATTCTGTCCTGAGGCTGCTTGTATCTTGCCCGTCTGCGGCTAATCAGGTGAATACAGTTCAGGCACTTCTAAAGGTGAATACGTTTAGCCCAGAGGTCAGCCATCTTTATTTCAGTGACACGCTAGCACACGCCACCGCAATGGCTAATGAAGTGGCATCTTGATTTGTCTGAGAAGAGCCAGAGGAACACGTTTGACAAGAGGAATTAGTCCCCCTACTCAAATACATGTACCCCACCCCCACAGTGTTGTTTTGTCATGTTTAGCCATCTGTTAATTATCTACTGCTGCACAGACACAGCTGCGAAAATCCACACAAGATGAGATCTTTGGATTTAAAGGGGAACGCTATCCTGAAATCAATTTTGAATGGATCTGTTGACGGGTCTAACATATTACTGGTGGACGGATCAATTGAGTGCGAAGAAAATTTCATTTACATGATATTAGATATCCATCTCTCCTCCTGGAAAATCTGTAACCATGTATTTCATGTTCCTGGTTAAGCTTTACCCACTCTCAGTGTAATATTTATATGATAGGGATACAGTATATCAGAGTCAAATGGGCAGGTATAGGACACAATACAGGAGGAAGTTAACGATACATCCACCAACTTGAAAATATGCAAATTCCAGTTGTCAAAATTCAATCGGGTACTAGAACATTTAATTAGGATGAAGTTCCTCTTCATAAACCTTTTTTTAAATATCCATGTTATTCCCCAAATCTAGGTCCCGAATGCTGTTCGAAGAATAGTTTCTGGCTTAGTGAGACGTGTAACCTTTAAAAGTCAATGTCTAAATGAATGCAATAATTAATAGCCAATGTTAAAATCAGTGGCGGGTATATCAGGAGAATTCAGTAAGTGCATTCATTAAAGATCCACCCCACTCATGTTTTATTTAAGTTATTTTCAGAAACGATCACATGAAAGCCCCCCGAAATGGTGACCTGTGGAGTAAACAGGGGGCTATAACCCACCCCCCCTCCCCACCTGTGTGGGGAACACCCATTTCCTGTGAGACCCAGGGCCATGCTGGGAGAGAAGGTGCTGGGGTGATGAGTGCCTTCTTAAAAAAAGTTATCTGGTTTCCTGAATTTCAAGTGACCGTTTTTTAATCATTGCAATGTCCATTTTCTCTTAAAGTTATATTCCAGATGTCATTTCAACATTACTTTTAAGAAAAAAGCCACATAACAATGAACAAAAAAGTTATTGGTTTTTTTAATGGTCATTTGTGTTTACTTAATCAGGAAAGTTCACAATGTTCAACAGTTGGCATTTGAATAATTCAAATTCAAGATTCATTATATTGTTGATAATGTCAATGCCAAGTGCCCTCAACCTTTGTCATTACTAAATGCTAACCAATGTTCTAAGTTGCAACACTAAGATGCTTGTCATTATACCGTTGCCTCAGGTCCAAATGAGAACGTTTTTGTCAGCTGGGTTGGCAGGTATAAGCTGAAAGACAGAGAGGCCCCTCAGTGGAGACGAGGGCCCTGCTGCACTGTGGCTTGATGAATGTGTGCTGTGATTAAGTAATTGTTGAAGCTTGCTCCCCTGCAGCCTCACTCTCACCACGGTTCCTCATATTCCTCAGGTTCAGGCAGAAGAAGAGAAAGCCGCTGGCGATGGAGAGGAGGAGGAAGACTGGGAGCGGGCGCTGTCCGTGGAGAGGTTCGGGGACATCATCTCCGATTCTACTGCCAGCGGCGGCGAGAAGATGGGCCGCTGCTACAACGAGAAGGACTTTGAATGTACGTACTCCCCCGACCTTCTCGCTATCGTGTTTATTGTTTCGGTTGAAAAAAGATTGACCGCCCTGCATTGGCTTGATTTGGAAACTGCTTTAATGGAAGCCTAAGGCCGCAGTTCTTTACTGACAGACCAACTCCACCAGCCTTAGGCCACCAGTAAACCCAGCCAACTGTGCAGTCATTGGAGGAAGCCTGTTGGGTATAAACCTGCTTCTCCTGTCAGAACGCAGCCCTCTGGCATGTTGATCTGCACTCAACAACACTTGAGGGAGTATCCTCTGGATGTGGGGATTTGGGTATTTACAGTGAGGCTCAGATCAAGACCAGGAAGGGGGCGCGCACGCGTGGGGAGGGTGGATGGCGTGTGGTGCTGGGCTGGTGATGGATGACAGCCCGATCATTAGCGGCTCCAGTCTCTGCCAGAACAACAACGCCCCAGTTACTGCTGAGTACAGGCTTGACCCACAGCCCTGGTCCTGGGGAGCCACAGGGTCTACTGGGGTCCCCAGCTGTGGTCCTGGAGAGTCACAGGGTCTGCTGGGGTCCCCAGCCTTGGTCCTGGACAGCCACAAGATCTACTGCCTGATGTTTTAAGTAAAATCTGTGAACAGTTCAGAGCCACTGAACTAGGTGAGGTGAGTTAACATAATCACCAGTTTAGGCCAGAAACTAGCAGACCATGGTTTGGAGCCCTAACCTGAACTCTGAACCCATAGCAGTGTTACCTCACAGGCCTGTTCGTGTTGTAGTGGTGTATTTACAGACTGTGATCTCACGGTCCTGTTTGTGTTGTGGTTATAATCTCACGGTCCTCGCGATGTGGTTGTATTTTTACGGACAGATCACCGCCACACCTTCCACCACACGCACCACCCCCTCTCCACCCACCTGCCCCCTCCGCTGCGCTTCAGGAAGAGGGTTCTGAGCATTGACCGGCGCAGGAAGAAGAAGCGCAGGAAAAAGAAGACCTCCATGCCCCCCTCGGAGGTCACACCCACCATCCAGGAAGTGGACGAAGAAGAGGCAGAGTCAGAGGCAGAGGGGCAGGGCCAGGTGGCCACGCCAACTGAGCAGGCAGATAGCAAACCAAAGGTAACCTGAGACCACACCACACACCTGGGACACACACCATCGCTTGCATCTTAACATTGTTGGCTTCTAAAATGTTCATTGACTGTGTTGTAAAAATACACTCAGTGAGCACTTTATTAGCTATTTATTAGACTTCCAGCACATTGGATTTTAATGGTGTTAAGATATAGACTGTCACTTTTGGGGTTTTTACATCCATAGTATTTACATGCATGTAGGAATTCAATAGTACATAGTATAAAAAATGATCTGTACTGTCTGTGGTTAGCAGAAAAATAAACTGTTGACATCATTGACATGAGTGTTTGAGCTCGAGTGGAGAATGTTCTCGGCTGGACTGTAAATGTGTGTTGTGGGTTGACCCATTGGCTGTCACCCATTGGCTGTCACACAACGACTCGTGAGAATTTGTGGCGATACCTTTTTCCTATTTTGACAAAACGAGCTGAGTCTTGTAAAACATTACTGGTGCACATTTCTTACGAGTGTCCTTCACACCCAGATGAGCTGCGTGTTAGGAGAGTGTAAAACCACTTCCTTTGCCCAGTCAGACTGCGGCTGTAAACACCAGAGCTGACAGAGGACTGATGAAGATCAGCTGAGCGGCAGAATTATCGCCATCTTCAGAGAGAAAGAGACACTGCTCACAGAGCATGAGAGAGGGAAGCTACCCTTCACCTGCGCTTTTACTTGCCTTCAGAAGAGCTGGCGGCTCTGTTCAGACTGTCTGAGGGGAACACTGTGAGGGTTTGAGGGGGAGCACTGTGACGGTTTGAGGGGAGCACTGTGATGGTTTGAAGGGAGCATTGTGACAGGGTTTGGATTTGGATTTGGCAGTGGGGACCTTGCTGGCTGATGGGGGCTTGTCCTTTGCAGTTCAGCCTGGGGGGTGAGGAGGACCCGCCCCCCCCTCTCCCCTTCACCAGCTTCCACATCGAGAACGAGAGCCCACCCACTCCCGAGGAGGCCACGCCCCCAAACCTGGAGCCAGAGGACAAAGCAGTGCCAGTGTTGGAGGACACCTTCCTCAGGTACATTACATTACATTATTGGCATTTGGCAGATGCTCTTATCCAGAGCGACGTACAGTTGATTAGACTAAGCAGGAGACAATCCTCCCCTGGAGCAATGCAGGGTTAAGGGCCTTGCTCAAGGGCCCAACGGCTGTGCGGATCTTATTGTGGCTACACCAGGATTAGAACCACCGACCTTGTGTGTCCCAGTCATTTACCTTAACCACTACGCTACAGGCCGTCTACAGGTACCCACCTGACAGTTTTACACTTCTATAACACCTCCCAATGCCTGTATCTGTACGCCTCCCTGCTCCTTGAATGTTCTTTGTTGTCACAAAGGATGTTGGAGGAATGATGGTAGAGTGCTATGATAGAGCGCTATGTTTGTTGTTCCCACATTAACATTAGCATTAGCAACAGCACTAGCGCTCACAGCACTACTCGGGCACTTGAATTTCAGATGGGAACTGTCATCCTCAGATGTTTAAAAAAATTAGGAAGTTTGTGTATTTTTACAAATGGTTGTTAGGAACAGCAAATACATTCCAAGATTGTTTGGGGAAAACTCACTTGGCATTATGTACTGTGACAACCAACTGGGAATCTTTACTGGAATGTTTCCCAATATTTTTGAGCTGTTTCCTGTACTCTGTGTCGGACTGTCAGAACCAGTGGCCCATAGAGAAGAGAGAGAAAACAGAACTCTGTCCAGGAAAATGTTATTTTAAAGGACACTCCTGTGTGTTCTACAGACATATTTGATATTTGATATATTTTATGACTGAATTTGGCATCAAGACGGATCCCCATTTCATCAAAACAAACTGCTTGTTATCAGTATTCAGTGGAATTTGCCATCCAGGCTAATCTGTATGCATAGAGCAGCCATTGCTTTGTCACAGTTAGTCATCTCAGCAGAAATGTGTGTGCATAGGGGTCTGCTAGGTGGCTCATCCTGGCAATGCTCTGCTCTAGTGCATAGATAGGCTCTATGATCTGGTATCTGTTAAAGCTCTGTTCTAGTGCATGGATGAGCTCTATGGTCTGGTATCTGTTAAAGCTCTGTTCTAGTGTATGGATGGGCTCTATGGTCTGGTATCTGTTAAAGCTCTGTTCTAGTGCATGGTTGGGCTCAATGGTCTGGTATCTGTTAAAGCTCTGGTTCTGGTATCTCATGCAGTAGCCAGCATGTTAAAAACCAGCCGGTCGCAAAGCGGGTTCTTCATATAGGGTTCCCCACAGGTGCTAACAATCCTGCAATCAAAGTTAAAAACACAGCACACGAAACTCATGCAACAAGGGTGCTGGGGACGTAACAAGCATCAATTATGTGACTGATGTCACGATCACCAAAAAAATATCATTGATCCGTTTCAGTGGTTACTAGCGTCAAACAAGAGTATTTGACTGTATCTCTGATTGTAAACCTTTCAAGGTCTTGACTGGGAAAAAAATGGTTGATGTATGAAGTGTCATGTTTCCCTCACAAACCTGACCAGTCAAACTGGAAGTTGTTTTGTGTGCCTTAGCTTAATAAGCTAAACTACAACTTCATTATGACCATTCATTATGACTTCTGCTGTAGCACATCCACTTACAGGTTTGACACATTGTGTGTTCAGAGATGGTCTTCTGCATACCACTGTTGTAATGTGTGGTCATTTGCATTACTGTCACCTTCCTGTCAGCTTTTACCAGTTTGGCCCTTCTTCTCTGACCTCTGTCATTAAGAACACATTCAGACCTGCTGCTCACTGGATCTTTTTGTCTGTTTTTTGGTTTTCTGCACCATTCCAAGTCTAGAGACTGTTATACATAAACATATATAAAAATACAGCAAACTAAGTTAAAATCACAATCAGAAATATAGTACACAGCACAAAATCTAGGAATAGCATAGACATTACCATGAGACCACCTCCAGATCTGTATGCTGTAGATGTAAAGACATTTTTCTGACAAATGGAAAAAAATGAAAAAGTGTGAATCCTTCTTTGATCGAACACACCTTATCTCAGGCTTAAATTTTAATGACCATGTCATCTGAAGATGACTCATATATGAGTCATCTTCAGTATCATATATGTGTGTCTCTCAAAGCACATATGGTTCATAAACACACATGGCAATTAGAATATAAATAATTTGGTGTTGCTTTGAATAATTTATGGGGCAGGCTGCCTCCCATGAGCTGAGGTGGGGCTGAGGTACCTGTCAGCTGATTGCGTTGTGGAAAACATATTTCGATTTATTACAGATTTATTGCAGATTCATTTTAGAGCTTGGTTTAAAAACATTATGACAGGCTGATGTGAAGCTGTGCCACGGTGACTGAGGGAAAACAGGAAATGATTCCGTCACAGGCAGATTCCAGCTCCAGTGTTGTAGCACCCCCTGGTGGCCATTGGACCACACTGCTGCACTGGAGTCCACGTTTAAGAGATTAAACTGAAACTCCCCCCATCCACTGTGTGAGATCCAGGAACTACATTCGGTCGTAGCCTGAGAGAGCAGCAGTTTTACAATATTCACTGTCTGGTCATATATCCCCCAAAGACCCAGGAATTCATTTCTCTTCCCAGGAGGGTCACAATTCACTGGTCTTGATCTCAAGTACCATATATTTCACTGTGCCTACACTGCAAGTGGCATGCAATAAAAATGATTCATATTTTTAAAAACATTTTCATTTCACATGTTTTTGTAATGCAAGAGACTTCCCTGGGAGGGAGATGCGGCACTTCCAAAATTGTATTGCCTGTGGTAGACTTGCAGTGGTTCATTCATTTGCCGTGGCAGACATGCAGTACCTTTATCCAAAGCGCTGTACAATTGATGCCTCTCATTTACCTATTCACACACACACAGACACACACACACACACACACACACACACACACACCAATGGTGATTGGCAGCCATGCAAGGTACCAATCAGCTCATCAATTGGGGGTTAGGTGTCTTGCTCAGGGACACTTCGACACCCAGGTCTGGCAGAGGTGCAGTGAATGGTTGTGGCCGAGCTGCATTGATTGGCTGTAGTAAACCTGCAGTGATTGGCTGTGGCATATCTGCAGTGATTGGCTGTGGCATATCTGCAGAGATTGGCTGTGGTAGGGCTGCATTGATTGGCTGTGGTAGGGCTGCAGTGATTGGCTGTCTTCCTCAGGTTCTCGGGTGCTCCGGAGCCTCCCAGTGTGCCGGGCCGTGGATGGTTCCGGAGGAAGCCGCTGCACCGGGCGGCGGGCGCCCAGAGGCCGAGCTACGACCTGCGGGAGAGGATCTGCATCGGCAGCCTGACCGCCATGGAGACCGCCGTGTACCAGAAGGTGCCCACCGACGAGGCTGAGGCCCAGATGCTGGCCAGCGCCGACCTGGACGACATGAAAAGTAAGACCTGCGTCCAGCTGGAAGTCCTCACGAGTACAGCCAGAACACGGCTGACGCCTTCATCCAGAGCGACTTACAGCCAATTAGGCTAAGCAGGGGACAATGTGTGGTTAAGGGTTTTGCTGAAGGTCCCGACAACTGCATGGCTCCTTTTGTGGCTACACCACGGATTGAACCACCAACCTTCTGGGTCCCAGTCATGTACCTTCGCCACTAGGCTACGGGCCTAGTCATATGCTGTTTACTGTATCTAGAACTGTTAAATAGTCCTGCTTTTCCAGAAAGACTGCTGCTCTGTGGGGTGAGGCTTATGACACTGCTTTCTAAATGCATTCATTAGCTCAGCCAAGTGGGCCACAGCCTTGGTCCCAGAGGACAATTGGGTCTACTGGTTTTTGTTCTCCCTGGAAAATCACCATCCAGATCAGATCAAAGAAAGCAGGCGATGTAAGTCAGTTGCTTCTTTTAGTCTAACTGATATACGATCCAGCAGACCATGCAAGCCTCCAGGACCACACAGTGCTACCCTATGCTTATAAATATACGGTACATGTCCACAATACAGAGCTCCAGTATTATCTGAGCAGGGGGATAGCTTCAGTGACTGTGTGTTTACTGCTTATTGGACATGACAGGAAAGTCTTCGGTTCTGCTGTTGGAGCCCAAACCAGCCCAACAAAAACAGAGTGAGGGCTGACATCCCATCGCTCATAGTTCAAGGAGCGAGAACAGGAAGGACTGATCTACCGTTAGCCTGGTGGGCTGAGAGAGCCAGCTTTGGCAGGGTCTGCACCCGTGGGGAAAACGTACAGGAATGCCGTGAGCAACAACAGATTCACTAACGTGTTCCACTCGAGAATGTAGCTCTGGGTTCACCTCCAAGGCCCTCAATCAGACTGTGGTTTAGTGCACACAGGAGCACGTATTCTCAGGCTGAAAGTGTCACAGAAGCGAGCACAGCATGTTCTAGAAAATAATGTATTGGAAATGGTCTTCACATTTTTAAAAACAAATGTTATCCTGATTTATCTTCACACATTCCTGCTCATAGCCTCAGGGCTGCCTGCCACAATTGCCACTGGATTTGGTACCCAAACCGTTGGGCTCATGCATTAGAATAATGTCCTGACAGGATGAGCCAACAACCCTGGAGGACACATTCTGTGATATGATTTCGAACCCAAAATAGACGTTATCTCTAACATATGTATTTGCTTGTCCTTTAGCGTCCCAGGTTGTCTAGACACTTTGTAAATAAAGTCAGTCAGTGCTAAAAACTGCATGCCTACACTCTAATGTTATTTCATACAGTGCCAAAAAAAGGATTTGCCCCCTTTGTGATTGCCTCTATTATTGCATATTTGTTAAGTTAAGTCTTTAGACAAAATGTAATACAGGGAGGTAAGGTGGATGAATCAGGAACAATACTTCCGGTCTACTGCTACCTAATAGAGCAGCGAAAGCTAAATATCAACAAACTACTAACCGTTGAAGTCTGGATACATTTCATGGTTTAAATACATAGCTATATACTGAATATGATGGGATTTCAGTTCGTAAAAAGTCATGGTCTGCTTTTTTGGATTGCCTATGTTGTTGCATTTGGTAGACAAATCTCATTTGGGGGTTCATATCTCCAAAAGTGAACATAGTTTTAGTGTCATTTGATTTTTCAATGAGAGTCATCTCTGAATTCTTTCCCATTGTGTAAAGATGAACACGTAATGACAATGGCTGAGATAAGACCCATAGAATATTCAATTTGGCCATTTTTGGCACATATATACCCACCCGGAAACCAGTGTCATAAATTTTACCCGAACCTCTACTTCAAATATTTTGAAGTTACGTCCTTAATCAACTTTTCTAGAAAAAAATAGCTTTGGTACTCCGTGGGTTTTGTTTCTACAACATTCCCAACTAATACAGCAATTCACAGTAAGTAATCATACCAAAAGGTGATGGTATTGTTCTGCTGTGGGGATGCGCTGAGCAGTACGCCTTCTCCAAATAATAAAATTAGTAGACCTACACAACGGGATCCCACTGATGGTGGACAGTTTTTCAGGGTTTCCACAATGGGAATGTACAAATAAACATCAATAAGGCATAAACTCTTTGTTCACTAACTCTAGCTTGCTAGCTAGTTAGCAAGCTTGTTTAGCAGAACTAAAGTTTACTAACGTTGCATAGCAACCTCCTGGCACTATGTGCCAGCAGCCGGGAACTACCTTATTGCAAATTATTATTGGTGAGGCAGGGCTGGTGATGGCATGTAGTGCGCAGACAAATAAAACTCAAAAGAATAATTGGCTTCCTGCTGTTTAAACATAAGATACAAACAATCAACAAAACCTTTCAAACATAAAATAAGCCTCCAACACTCCAGGCTAGGGTGGAAAAAGGGAAGCAAGACATCCACAACCCAAAACATCTCTCCCTTAGGCCTGACATCCAGGCCTTTTATTAAGCCCATAACAAGGTAATTGGCAGCAGCCACAGTGATTACAATGAATCACAGCTGCTGCCATAGTGAGTGGGGCCGGTGCTGCCCCCTGGTGGACAGTGCTGTAGGGGTCCTCGCACGGGACTCCAAATTATGTAGGGTCCTTACACGGGCCGCCAAATAACGCAGGGATTTTACTCTCTACGAAACCGGGGCGCCAGTTAAACGTTGTGTTGCAGTATAACTGCGAAAAGTAATCAGTCTCATAAAATTACTGTTATCAGAAATATCCAACCACAAATATAGTATTTCAATTAATTAAAATAACCAATATTAATGATTGAACATACCGATAACCTGAAGGTTGGAAGTTCTTCGAAAGACTGCTTTAACTCGGCTCTCATGTCTATGCGATTCCAAAACGGACACCGGGGTTTAATAAAATATATTTATTAAACAAACATACAAACACATAACAGATAAACTAACGGGAAGTTAGTAAGGAAATTTAGTTTGGTATGTGTGTGTGCGTGTGTGTGGCGCGCGCAAGCGCGCGTGTCGCTAGAGTTCTGGGTGTGGTAATGAGTTAGAGTTAGCTGTGAGAAGGGACTACTTGCATAGTTTTACTCTATATATGCGCAAAAGACGGCGAATCAATTCACGTACATATATATGTAGCTAACCAAACACATTTCAATAGTAGGATGGTAAATATAGAAACACAGATTCACGAAAACAGTTAAGACTAAACTAAACACTGGCTATGCCTGAATGTTTGTTCTCTTACTGAGTCCATACGCATTGGATCCAAAAGACGTGCTGTCCTTATAGGAGCCGCGATGGTGCTGTGAATGCGTGTCCTGGAGAGATGCGCAGGCTGGGGCGTCTTAGCCGCGCACTGTCGTCTGGTCCACTCGGTTGCTGGAAGGATGTTCGCTTGTCCTTTTTCCGGGTGGAAAAGTTCGTTGCTGTTGTTCGATGGTGAGCTTTGCAGGAGTAAACTGATGTAGCGTTCCGCGTACACCAGTTTCCACTCGCTATAGGCCACGAAGTTACCGCGAGGTAACTGGGTGTGTCCGTAGGCCTGGTAGTGCGCTGTGCAGCATTCAGCCTCTGTCCGAGTCTCGGAGCAGATGAGCTGAAGCGACTGGCCAAAAAGGGTGCGTCGAAGAGAACAAGCAGAAGAGGCAGAAAAAGCAGAAGAGCCAGAAGAGAGATCCCAAGAACGTGTCTTGCTCTTATACGGGACCGTTTATTGCTCCCGCCATTACGGGATTGGCTGAACCAAGTTAGACGTCATTCGTGGTGGACGTCGCAGAATTTTCCTGTGGGAATGTGGAAGTTGTAGTCCCTACATCCCCCCTGTGGTCTCAGGATGCGGCTGAAGCCAGTGTTCCTCGAGAGCACAAAAGTCAGTTCACAGTCCACAGGTCAAGTACATTGGGTCGGTAACACAGTTCACAATTGACTGACAAACATCCAGGCATTTATCAACAATTAACTAAACTGGTCTAAAACACATGATACAAACAATGTGAAACACTAAGGTCGAACAGTGAATACATTGTCACAAAACATGAAAAACCTTGGTGAAAGGGTTAGTCGTTTTGTTAGTTCAGGTGTTTTGTTAGTTATTGGATGGTGTCCAGAAGGTGGAGCACCAACAGGAATGACCCAGCCATGAAAATGTTCAGATGATGTAGGGGTCTAGGATGGAGAGGCTGTAGCCTTTTTGGAAGTCTTGTTCAGACTGACCAATTGTTCTAGTCCCTACAGTCAGGTTGCTGACGAGGGTTGTCATCTGAAATATGTGGGGGCATTTTCAAATTAGGGCAGCTTTCTGTATCCAAGCTTAACCTTATGGCTGTGTCATCAGGAAGGAAATGGAGAGGTGGTCTCATTTCTAAATGATGTGGTAAGCTCACAAGTGGTCTTGTCTTGCTTGGGGAAGAGGTGGAGTAAGGCACACTGGGGTGTGGCAATATACTTGTAAAGATTACCCTGTAGTTTCTACATGCAATACTTTACGATGGTTCAGTAGGTGTAGAAAGAAGCAATGAACGTTTACGAGTTATAACAGGTGTCGGATTTAACTCTACAGTACCTACTTACGATCTGCGTTTGCTGCTGCTACATGCAAATCTAAGTGGCTGCTATAAACTACCAGTTTATTTTGCCACCCCCCTTTGGTAGGAAAGGTGTGCAAAAGAAAGTGGTCAAAGCTTCAGCTGGGAGTCTGCCTGTGAGGAGACCACGGCTATAGATCAGTCTTATTCAACGTCTTTTGATGGAGGTTGAACAAGACCAGATAGCTCTTTGGAGTGGTTACTCAAGGCATACACACTACTGAACAAAGGTTAGAGGCTTTAGTTGTCCTCAGAGGAACTGAAGAAGCTCTCTTCAGACAAGGTATCTTCCCTATCAGAGTCATGCTGGTGACTCTGAGGCTTGGGCCTACCGGGTCGGTCTTCTCTCCAATTCCGGCTGGAATCAGAGTGTGAGAAGCGACCACGGTGGCTCTTAACCGGGAACTTACTCACATGCCGTTGTTTTGAGCCATTAGATTTTAATGGGGCAACTTGGGAAGTGCCGGCGGGCTTGGTTGGAACAACGTGCTTAGCTGTTTCCAATACCTCGTTCCTGGGCACAATCCTGAAAGTGTCCCAGACCATTTGGGCTTCATTTCTTAATTCAAGGGCTGAGTGTTGGCCCCTTGAAAACAGTGAAACATGAGTTCGGACGCAGGGGTGCAGGTTGTGCACAAAAAGGGATTTGAAGGCTTGATCTTCATCTAAGCCTGGTCCGTTTCTGCCCTGGAAAAATGCATGTTTAAGTCGTTGGTAAAAGTCTTTTGGTCGTTCTGTACGGCTATGTTTAACCTCCACAGATTTGATCATGGCTGTGGCCTGATCAAACCGTGGCAGGTACTCAGCTACCAACGCTTCACAAACCTTGGGATAGCTGGAACGAACCTGTGGTGGAAGTTGTTCCATAAATGTATGGATCTCTCTGGTAGAGGTTTTCCATACAAGTCGTACCTTTTCTCGATCGGTTGCCCTGGGCAGATCCGAGAGACAGTAGTCAACTTCTCTCAAGTAACTCTGAATGTTAAATTCAGAGTCCTTGGGGTCAAATGTGTGGACATACTTCGCCATGGCCTCTAGCTCCTCAAAGCGAAGACCATGTGAAGTTGCACTAGTCTGCCTGTTTGGAGAAGGAGAGCCTGAAATCACATTTGAATGTGAATGCGTTTCATGCGGAGCTCGACGTCCTCGGTTTGGTTTAGGGGGCGGAGCTACAAAACAGTCATTCTCACAATGGTTGGCAGAAGATGAATTGTCACTGTCAGTGTACTGTACAGAGCTGTCACCTATCCTCTCAGTTATAAAGGGAAAGCTAGCGGGATTAGCGTTGCTTTTTGTGTGCCCAATTAATAACGTTAGATCTCCTCTACCGTGTCCACGGGAGGGTTCCCTGACCTCCTCACGAGAGGGGTGGGCATGGAAGGTGGAGTCCTGTACTTGCCTGACTGTTTCTCCCTTGCGGAGATGGACCACCGTTGGGATGGAGTCCCCCCTTTCCCTCTCCAGGGAAGAGGTGGGCAAACCATTGCATGGGTGGTCAACAGCACTGCAATCTGAGGAGACTGACGAGTCTCCATCAGAGCAAGCTGTGGAACCGGGATCTGACAAACCCGAATCAATTTGTGACCCCCCTTCCCCCGCCTTGTGGTGTAAGGAGGAAGCAGGAGAAGCTGGAGTTGGGCAAGCCTGAGAAAGCAGGCTTACAGAAGAGAGTGGATGTGGTAGCTTGTGGCATCCACTCTTCAACTGAAATAATTCCTCTCTGTAGGAACAAAGATCTGATTCGGCTGAATGCAGATCACGCAAGTATTGTACTGCTTTCTTGCCAACAGTTTGAAGCTCAAGTAAAACACTGGTGTGTTGTCCTCTGAGGTATGTCATCTCTGAGTCTAAGTTTTTGTTGCTCTGAAGAGCAAGACTAATCTGTCTGGCAAAATTCAAGACCAGACAACTTAGAATTGGGTCTTTTGAATGGTTGGGGGAGTGACCTTTCTCGTTGATTAATGAGAACATTTCTTTCCTACAATCAGTGAGGTTCATCTGATTCAGGAAAGCTATGTAGCCAGGTGCTAAACCTTGGGCTAAAAAGGAAAGGTACTCATCAATAGATATGGGTTCCATATCTCAAGCCAAATAAAGCTAAAAGCTAAAATCAGTAACTTAAGAGGGTACTCTTGAAGTTAACAATTTGACAAGGGCCTTGAGCTCCTAACAGTTGGCAATGAATTGTTTCCCAATATCACAATCCAACATACAAGTTGTGATGAAGGATAAAGAATTTAAAACGCTCTTTGAATATTCTCTATAACTATAGTACAAGGTAGCTATAGCATCACACAGGGACTCGAGTTGCACTAGCGGTACTGCAATGCAACAACAGCTAAATGAACAAACATATGGCGGATATTCAGACCGTAAAATAGGAACTGTGATGCTGATCACATTAATCCTAAATACCAGAATGTGATTGGTTGAAATTACAATTAAATTTGGATTTAAATGTAAAATTCAATTAATTATTAAAATTACTTTGACCAAGTAATTATAATTAATAATACAGTGCGGCTAATAATACTATTATTGATAATACGTATTATACCGGAAGGTAAATGCCAATCAACAAACTACCGTGTAAGATTACGAATGTAATGCCACAATGTTACACGAGGGGGCAGTATATTGAGAAAGCGGCTCATGCAGGCTTTCAAAAATGGTACAAGGGTGACATCTAGCGGTATTTTCAAAAAAATGCACTGGTGGCAATTTAGCTGAGAAAGAATGTCGAGAATTCGTTCTGGAGTCACGTGACATGAGCCAAAGCTCGTCTTTCTCACGCAGAGCTCCAAATTAGGAAGGGGAATTCGTTATGAAGTCACAAGACATGAAATTTGAGCCAAAGCTAGTCTTCCTCACACGGGGCGCCAAAATATGTAGGGGTCCTCGCACGGGACTCCAAATTATGTAGGGTCCTTACACGGGCCGCCAAATAACGCAGGGATTTTACTCTCTACGAAACCGGGGCGCCAGTTAAACGTTGTGTTGCAGTATAACTGCGAAAAGTAATCAGTCTCATAAAATTACTGTTATCAGAAATATCCAACCACAAATATAGTATTTCAATTAATTAAAATAACCAATATTAATGATTGAACATACCGATAACCTGAAGGTTGGAAGTTCTTCGAAAGACTGCTTTAACTCGGCTCTCATGTCTATGCGATTCCAAAACGGACACCAGGGTTTAATAAAATATATTTATTAAACAAACATACAAACACATAACAGATAAACTAACGGGAAGTTAGTAAGGAAATTTAGTTTGGTATGTGTGTGTGCGTGTGTGTGGCGCGCGCAAGCGCGCGTGTCGCTAGAGTTCTGGGTGTGGTAATGAGTTAGAGTTAGCTGTGAGAAGGGACTACTTGCATAGTTTTACTCTATATATGCGCAAAAGACGGCGAATCAATTCACGTACATATATATGTAGCTAACCAAACACATTTCAATAGTAGGATGGTAAATATAGAAACACAGATTCACGAAAACAGTTAAGACTAAACTAAACACTGGCTATGCCTGAATGTTTGTTCTCTTACTGAGTCCATACGCATTGGATCCAAAAGACGTGCTGTCCTTATAGGAGCCGCGATGGTGCTGTGAATGCGTGTCCTGGAGAGATGCGCAGGCTGGGGCGTCTTAGCCGCGCACTGTCGTCTGGTCCACTCGGTTGCTGGAAGGATGTTCGCTTGTCCTTTTTCCGGGTGGAAAAGTTCGTTGCTGTTGTTCGATGGTGAGCTTTGCAGGAGTAAACTGATGTAGCGTTCCGCGTACACCAGTTTCCACTCGCTATAGGCCACGAAGTTACCGCGAGGTAACTGGGTGTGTCCGTAGGCCTGGTAGTGCGCTGTGCAGCATTCAGCCTCTGTCCGAGTCTCGGAGCAGATGAGCTGAAGCGACTGGCCAAAAAGGGTGCGTCGAAGAGAACAAGCAGAAGAGGCAGAAAAAGCAGAAGAGCCAGAAGAGAGATCCCAAGAACGTGTCTTGCTCTTATACGGGACCGTTTATTGCTCCCGCCATTACGGGATTGGCTGAACCAAGTTAGACGTCATTCGTGGTGGACGTCGCAGAATTTTCCTGTGAGAATGTGGAAGTTGTAGTCCCTACAGTGCCTTATCTTTAATTCCCCTGTAATTACATTGTTGTAACTGTTTTGTAAAGGCAATAATTCCCTCCAGGACGTGGTGTAATTGTAATTTCATCACAGATACGGGTATTGCAACTCTTAAGTTATTGCTTAAATATTGTATTCTGTGCTGTTTGTAATACAGTGTTATGTCTAAGAAAATCATTGTTGCTCTGAGGTCTGTAACATGAGGTCTTTTCAGGCTGTGGTGTCAGAAAAAGGCTTGTCAGCGTAGTTGCTGCTGACACACAGCTTGCGTGTGTTTAACTCCACTGCCATGCTTTGGCCACTCTCTGTGGGATCGCTCTGTACCCGAAGCGCAGGAACCTCGCAGAGTATGGCTAAATCAGCCCGTCCTGCTGCTCCACTGCTGTCTGCAGTCTGGCCTTCTGCGTTCCGCCCTGAAGGCCGCAGTCTTGGCTGAGAGTTCGAGAGGGCTCATCCCAGAAGGGTGTGCTTCTGCATGGGAGACTGGTGTTTTCGCACAACCCTGCCTCTGGAGGGTCTGTCTCTTCTCTCACAGAGGTCTTTCAGCGAAAGGCGAGGGGTCCGACTGCCTGTGTAATGCAGGGGTTTGAAACATTTTTGGGGGAACCAGTTTTTTTCCAGGGACCCCCACCCACGGTCAAAACTCATCCAGGGGACCCCATTATAAGTAAAAAAAAATAAAATAAAATAAATACCCTTTTGAAATATTTTCCCAAAGCTATTTATAGTCATTGCATTTGATGTCTGGCCAGGGACCCCTTTCCGTACCCTGAAGGAGCCCCTGTTGAAAGCCCGAGACTTGAGGTGTTGAGTGCTGGAGCAGCCCTTTGTGTTTGGCCTGTGGACGGGGCAGGGGTGAGAGAGTTAGCGTCATTCGCGCAGAGCCGTGGAGCTCAATGGGAAGGCCCCCAGCTGTAATTAACATACAGGCTGTGATTGATTACGGGCGACACCGCCGCTGGCCCTTCCTGTTTGGGGCCTGGCCTCATCGACCGCTGGCCTGGATGGATTAGAAACAGCCCTCGTGCTGGAACAAGAAATTGGATTTTTGTTAGGCACCAGCGATGCTGAGTTTTATTTTGCCCTGCGTTTGCTCTTTGTGACGATGTTCTACCTCACGGTCTCTCCTGCCCGTCTTCTATTTTGCCGTTAGCATAGGAGGGTTTTTTACATCAAAGTGAAAGAAAGCACTGATATAGCAGACTGTGGTACAGTTTTAAGTGACACTTAGTTTAAAAAATACTTTCCTGACAGTATAACCAAACATAAACAGAAAATGTGCTCCATTTACAGACACCCACCCACACACACAGACACACCCATGCAGACACAAACACACACACACTCACTCTCCCCTCAGATGTGAAAGTGTAAAGGTCAGCGGGGGGGGACGTACTAACAGGGCAGGTGAGGTCATGAGAAATGGGACAGGGGTTATGTGATGGGACACTCACAGCTAGAGAGGACAGGGCATTATGAACCACAGTAAGCCCTGTCATGCAACATGTCTGCTCTGAACCAAACACCTACTGCCTTTTGCCTTTGTACATACACTGCAATATTCAATTCATAGAGTTACATCTACTGTAAAATTTATCAGCATTAGATCTGATCCTAGACTACAGTTTCCCCAGAAACCATCCATTATTCTGCCAATCTATCTGAAATCTGTGTCACTTGACAGAGATCATATGATGCTTGTTTATTGGCGAAGAGCTGCATTTTACTGGCATTAGCAATGGAACATATTTGACACTTACAAGAACTATTCTACTTGCATAATTCAACCACATTATCACATAAACTGCATAACTATGAGGATTTGAATCACAAAGGATAGAAAGCCAGGTGTTCAGAAAAAGTATAAAGAAGGTTTTGTGTTTGGTGGAATTGCATTTGTTCCTTTATGAGAATTAATGCTGTCAGGCAAGTCAGCTGTATAGCAGCCTTGCATTTATAATGTATTGCTCTTAACTTTGACAATGGCACCTACTGATATTAACATTGAACTACAGACTAAAGTACACAAATCAAACTGTAAAATGCCAGTTTTTCATCCTCTATCTTCTCTGTATCACTATGCCATTCACAATTTGGGGTTGAACATTATTCGGCTGGTCTTTGAGGCAGCTTGAATGTCTGCTAAGAATAATGGTGAATTCATTCTCTAAAATACACCCCCTTCAGGCTATCAGTAATTCAAATAAGCAAAAATAAACAAACCCTGTTTTGCTGGATGACATGTGAAAGCTGGGTTATGCCCATAGGAACAAGCTGGGTATTACAGGCACTTTGGGGTTTATGGTTTAAATGAGTCCATGTGACTGGAAGCTGAGAACACAAATGGGGTCCATCTCTTGCTCCACACAGACCCCCTCCCCCCAAACACACACACACTGACCTACACGCACACACAGACACACACACCCACACACACACAGGCCTACACACACACAGACACACACGCTCACAGACCTACATCCCACACAGGCTCCAGTGCATTTCCCTCAGTGGCTTAAACATCTACATGTAAGCTAAGGATATGCTTTCATTGTAATTCAGATAATACAAACATGATATGTGCGTGCATGTTTGTGTGTGTGCATATGTGTTGGTGTGTACACGTGTGAGTGCTACCATGTGTGTGTGTGTACATGTGTGTGTGTGTATTTGAGTAGGTGTATTATAGTATCACAATTTAGCCCCTCAGCATGCTCATATCTATAGTCGGCCCAGCACTCAAATGCAGTGAAATGGTATTTTCAAACACAGTGGGAAACCATGCTGGTGATGAGTGTGTGTGTGTGTGTGTGTGTGTGTGAGGCTGTGAGGACACCCTGATGGGCAGTGTGTGAAAATGAGTGGGCAGTGTGTGAAAACCCCTCCTGGTGAACACACGCGGGATCGATGCTAATAATCACTGGTCGCTGTGAACTGAACAGCAAGCCAGTCGATCAGCTGAGTGAAAATAGATCCGCGTATCAGTGTATGCTTCTTCTCACTGGGCTCAGCTCAGTGACCTGCGAGCTACAGAGCGTCGTCCTCACACTACTCCAAGCTCCGCTCATCTGCTCAGGAAGCTACCGCTCCCACCTGCCGCTCCGCCATCGCACACCCGTCCTGAGCCGGAAAATAGTGGTCCTTCATCCACTTTTGTTTTTGTCGTTTTTTGACTTGGGACTTTAGAGAACAACTAGGAGCTACCCATTTTCATTCTCCACCAAATATACTTACGCTCATTTCACAACCCAGGACGTAGGGAGGGGGCACACGGGAGGGCTGTGTGGGTTCGGCCCATCGCTGCCACACTCTGGGACTGATTCTCTCTCCTGTGTCCTGGGGCTGTGAGAGCTAAGTTTTGGGGAGACAGAAGCGGTGTGCCCGTTCTCTCAGCTGAGTGGGGGCATCCCGTATGGACGCAGCGGGGCCGTGTGGGTGCTGACAGGCAGGGGGAGCGAGGACGCGGGAGGGGACGGACGGTTCGGAATCCTGGGTGATCCGGGCTCTCAGACGGAGCGGGGTGCAGCCGCAGACGAGATGACAGGGAAGCCGGACACAGAGGAGCCACTCTCTGACGGGGTGGAGGGGCCCAGGAGGGAGCAGGAGAGAGAGGAGGCATCTCCACTGGGGTGCTTCAGTGTGGATGGGTTCGAAGAGCTCGGCGAGTTCGTTCTGGATTTTGAAGACTATGATCTTTTGGAATCTATCCACTCTCAGTTGGGGTCCAGTCCTGAACACTCCCGTAAGTTTATGTGAGACAGACTCATCAAGACAGATTGGTGTGTGTGTGGTGTGCGTGTGTTTGAGTGTGGTGTGTGTTTGGTGTTTGTATGTATGTATCTGTGTGTTTGTATGTGCATTTGTGGGTCAAAGCCAAAGTCATGTATGTTTTCCCATAATGCACCTGCACCCAGCCAGATTCAGTGTGCGTCATGTAAAGAATGCTGTTCCCTTTTTGCTGTACATTGCATGCATGGTTTCCATGGACACTGGTAATCAATCACTCAGCCAGCTTTCAGCTTAACTCTGCAATCTGTCAGCAGTGTGACATGCTTACATATGCCAGCCTGTTTCCATGACATGGGCCTACTTCCGTATCACAGTCTATCATGGAGCAGTGATGGGGCTTCAGACAGAGTGCAGGGATGTTGTTCATTTTGGCTGAAAATGACCCTCATGCTGGGTGGGATAAAGCCCTGGCTTTGTGCATAGATCCGCTGAATGATCGGGGACATCTTCCAAGCGGTCGGCTCCATCGGTCATACGGCGATTTAGCGATAACTAATTAACGCCAGGCCTATTCCTGGCTCGGACGCGTGGTAATCGAAGATGTTTTCAGTTTTCAGGGCCCTGGGTGAAATGGCGTTCTCCTTCCACATCACTTAACGAGTCAGAGCCCTTGTCCATCTCCCAGCTGCTTGCGGTATGGGCATAGGCTCGTCCGAGCGTGAAGGAATCCCATCGATAGAGCGGACGTTTCCGCCTGACATTGTTTTGGCCGGTCTGTAATTAGCTGAGGGTTGAGAGACGGACGGGGTCAGTCTCTCTGCAGATCAGGGTCTTGTGGAAACATCTGCCCTCTCACACTCATAGGCCTCAGAGGATAATTGGGCCCTTGAGCTGTTTTGTGTTTCCTAGTCTAGATGGCGCTAATCAGCGGATCTCCCAGGAGTCCTGACCCCGTGCCTTTCCTAATTCGGCGAGAGGCCCAAGCTCCTCTGATTGGGCTTCCAGATCTTCCCCCTCGCTCCCTACAGGAGCCTGGACTGGGACAATGTGACCGCTCTCCTCTCTGTGTCCGGTGTTTGACTTTCCTTCTCCTCCCATATTAAATAGGAGTTTATTTTCACTTAATGGAGTGTTTTATATAAAAGATCAACTTTCAGCCATTCCTGGTTCCTCGTTTCTGCGAAGAGGCCCTAATGTTCATGCATATTTCTAATGCTCGGTCAGTTCACCAGTTCAACAGATCCTCAGCTTCTAAAGGGCTTTTCAGTTGCTTGATGCAGATTGCCATCGATCGCTGATCTTAAACTCCAGCTGGTTTGGTTTTCTTTTGAGCTTAGCGATGTTTGGGCTGCGCCAAGACACCCCCTCCCCCTCCCGTTAAGCACGGACCTGTTCACAAGAACAATGACTAATCCCAGCGCAAATTTACTGTGAGACACAATAAGGCGAGAGTAATAGGAGGCTGAGGAGAGATGTTTCGGGATCCCCCCTGTGGCCACAGGGATAGTGCGGAACAGCTGGGAGTTGGGTGTTTGGGTGGCCCCAAGGACCCCAGACCCCCAGCACCAGAGAAGGAAGCTCAGTGTACCCCTTCAGTTATCTTAAACTCACTCACCTGTCTGTCTGCAGCCTGAAAGCACACTGTTAAAGCTCTAAGGCCTAACCCAAGTCTTTCTCCTTAACTCAGATCTTCTTATATTTGTTTTTAAAATGGAAGCTTAAACACATGCATACATTAAGAACATGTTTTACTACTGCTTGATATACAATAGCACCCTTTTTTACTTTGACATGATTCCACCATGGTATTGCGATGGACAGCATGTCACCTTCACCCGTGATCTGTTCAGTGAAAGCCTGTGTATTTTATTTGATTCATGATTTTTCTTGGGGGACAGGTCACCGGTTTGAGGACAACCCTGGGGTGAGACGTCACTTGGTGAAGAAGTCTTCCCGTAACCAGGTAACCCGGACTAGCAACAGCTCACCCCCTACCTCTAGCATAAAGAAGAGGACCAAATCAGACAAGAAAGTCCACGAGGTGAGACAAGGACCCTCCGTACCAGCACACCTCATTCTGAGCAGTCCACTTAGCGACCCTACTCCACCTTTCAAACCCCAGGCACACACCTGGAATCACACCTTTCACGGAAACCCGAGCCCTTTGCCGCCTGGCTAGCACGCATAGCCTCCGTCAGCGCTGAACTCTTGAGCACAGGGAGAAGGCAGTCTGCCTACAGTGGAAACCTGAGACCTGGCTCTCCGGTTTGCTTCGCACCAAGGCCAGTCTCAATATTAACGCCACATCTGCTGATAAAACACAGCCAGGGCTAAACAATACAAGCTGATTCTGTTCACTGATCCCTCCCAGGCCAGAAGGTTCCTTGATGAATTGCATAAACCTTTAGTTCTTGACCAGACGACCTGCTTCTCTACCTCACAAGTTTGCTTTGTTGTTCTGTTTCCACTAAACTAAAGGAGCTTTTTCTCTGTGTGAGGGATCTGAGGTTATTTATAATGCACACTATGAATTAAAGGGAATGCAATTTTTCACATTCACGTTTAATGTGAATGATTTCTGCAGTAAAGTTGAGGTTCTCTGCCCTCTCCTGGCTTAATTTAAGTGCTGCACTGAAACATTTTCACCTGCTACGAGCAGCCAGGTCTTCTGGTTTGTGCAGGAGAACCTCAACGTTTACGCCATGTTTGCACGTGTCCTCCTGCTGATCCCCTCTAAACCGTCGTGCCGTTCTCCCCACCCTGTGTGGCCGACCGCGCCAGATCTTCGTGGAGCTGAATGAGCTGATCGTGGATAAGAACCAGGACATGCGCTGGAAGGAGACAGCTCGCTGGATCAAGTTTGAGGAGGACGTGGAGGAGGAGACGGATCGCTGGGGGAAGCCTCATGTGGCCTCGCTGTCCTTCCGAAGCCTACTGGAGCTCCGCAGGACCATCACGCATGGTGAGGCCTAAATCTGCCCTCACGTTCCCAAACTCAATAAACCTCACTGTTACATTTTTCATTTTAGGCATTTAGTGGACACCCTTATCCATGGGGATAGGACACAGTTCATATTCTTTACATCAGGGGTGCACAACTCCAGTCCTCGAGGGACAGTCTGCGTATTCCCTTTTGTGCCAACCAATTTCCGTGTTTTTAATTTGCTGACAGCTCTATAAATTACCCTTGTGCAAGCATGTACGTCAGCACAGTAAAATCATTAGGATACACATGCAGTCTGCTGCTGTAGCAGGTACTTATACACATGTCAGATAAGATATGATTGAGTCAATTAAATAATTAAGACCAGAAGTTGGCACAAAATCCTGAAACAGATCGGCCCTTGTTGTGTACCCCTGCAACATGCAATCCATTGATACAGCTTAATATTTACTGAAGCATTCACTGCTGAAGGGTATGATGACAGTGCATAATATAGCCCATGATTGTCTGGAGTCAACAGGCTTCACAATGTGACTGAACAGAACGCCCCCTCCCCCCCCAGGTGCAGTACTGCTGGACCTGGACCAGACCACACTGCCTGGCATTGCCCACCTGGTGGTGGAGACCATGATCATCTCTGACCAGATTAAAGCAGAGGACCGTGCCAATGTGCTCAGGGCCCTGCTACTCAAACACAGGTCAGTGTGTACTCACACACACTCACTCACACACACACACACACATCCTCACACACACATTCTCTTTCTGTAAGCCTTTTGGGACTGTGGATCTGCTGTATTTCTTGCACATGTGTTGTGAATACATATTTATACTGTAACACAATCACGTGATGTCCATTCACACCCATTGAACTCACAGGAGTAGAAAATAGCATGCCGGTGAGTCAGTGCTGAAGTTAATTCTATTTTGTCCATTGAAAAGCAAACCTTTTCTTCATTTCAAACCCAGTTCTCGGCAGGCACTGGTCCAATTGGACCCCCAGGAGTCCTCTGTACTGTAAGAATGGTATCCTACCTTAACACTAACTCACACTTACTCTTGCCTGTCCACTCCTTCCAAGCTGTGGAGATGTATTAACACTGTTGAAATGAAATCTAGAATTGGCACTTTGGAAGAATAAATGACCTGTATATGCAATACTACTGTACCCAACAATTAGTGCGTATAGACTTAAAATTAGGTGTCCCAGGACTTTAACAATTACATGAATTAAATACAGTCAGGGTGCATCTTGGGCTGTCATACACTAATGTGCACTTGATCCTGATGCTTGGTGTGGGGTGTTCTTCCTTCACTCTTCACATTGTGTGTTTTATGGAGTAGCTGTTACAGACTGCATCAGGGATCTGATTGCACCAGCTAGCAAGTCTGACCTTCTCTGCACTGAAATGACTCAACTGTACATTGTGGTTGTTCAACTGCTGGGCAGGGGGCTGGATATAGCCTGACTTACGCTAACCTTTGGACTTTTATCATGAGAAAGAAAATGTGTAAAATGGAGGTGCAGAAAAATACTATGGGCCGCCTGGAAGCAGTAGTTGTATAACCCTGCAGTATGAGGACCTCATTTTGATACAAAAATCTGCTGTGTGGAGACCTTACCCTGATACAAAAGCATGCAGTGTGAGGACCTCACTTTGATACAAAAATCTGCTGTGTGGTGTACCTCACTTTGATACATAAACCTGCTGTGTGGGACCTCACTTTCATACTCAAACCTGGTGTGTGGGACCTCACTTTGATACTAAAACCTGCTGTGTGGAGACCTCACTTTGATACTAAAACCTGCTGTGTGGGGACCTCACTTTGATACAAAAACCTGCTGTGTGGGGACCTCACTTTGATACTAAAACCTGCTGTGTGGGGTCCTCACTTTGACGTATGTTTTCTGACTGTGCTTGCTGCAAAGCAGTGACAACTATAAAGCAATTGGCTCAGTCCCTCTCTTTCTCTCACACACATACATGCACACACATATGCTGAGCATCAGGCACACACACAGATAGCTCATAAGGAAAATGAACATTTTCAGAATATATTCAAAAATGTTTTGTTTATTATATAGGCATATTCACTGGATAGAAATCGGCAAATGATGATTGACCTGCTGAAAAAACACCTTAAGCTAGGTTTTGAAATAGCTGCTTGACCAGTTCAGACCAGCTTCCAGATTTACTGGGTCGATCAGCTCAAACTATGTTTTGAAACAGCGGGGTGACCAGCTTAGACAAGCTACTAGCACTAGCTGGTTGACCAGCTCATACCCAGCTAGACCAGCTTCATGACCAGCTTGAGAAGCTCAACATTCAAGCTGGATTTTACAGCAGGGAGTGTCACTTTCCTATTACAGCAGATATGTTTTAAAACTGCAAATTTTACATCAATTAAATTATATGTTTTATATTATTTGTTTTTGCTTCTTAACTTTACAGTATACTGAGACAAACTTTTAGCCAGTTAAAGTGGTTTGTATATTGCTACTATGCACTATTTGTTGGCATGCAATTATGATATTATCTTTTATAACTGTGACTTTCCTTCATAACAAGGATATAGGCCTACTGTGTGTATTTGTGCTATGATTCATCCTTTGTCTGAAAGGTGTGCTTTTCAAGTTTCACACTACAATTTGATTGGCTTCATGGTTAACCCTTGTGTTGTCTTAAGGGTAAAAATGACCCACCACTATGTTTAACAGCAGAGAAAACCCCCTAAATGATCTTTTTTAAAATTTGTGATGAGTGACAGGTTGTTTCTTCTTGCAAAATAGATTTGGGGTTTAAAATTCAATGAAGCTGCTTTATTTTAGGGGTTTAGAGAAGGCGGGTCATTTTTGACCCATAGGACAAGGGGAGTATACAGAATGTTAAGACTACACAAGGATTAATTGGTTGTTTAACACAGTGGTATTGTCATTACCACTTGGGAGTTGTGTGTTGAACCATGTTCAACACAGTGTTCAGTGGCTGGTGAGCAGCCCTGTCTCTGGTCTGCAGTCACCCCAACGATGAGAAGGAAGGCTTTTTCCCTCGAAACCACTCCGTCAGCAGCCTGGGCAGCTTCCACCGCAACCACAACCACATGCCCACGACGGCCCTGCCGCTGGTGTCCGAGGACCATGGCGAACCACGCGAAACCAAACCTCAGGACCAGGACAAAGAGGTGTTTGTAAGCTTGTTTGTGAGTTGGCTGCCAGTTGTGCTGGTATATGTGCTCCACCCAATCCCCCTTCACCCCGGTGAATAATTGATACTTAACATCAAGGACCATTGAATGGCAAGTGAAGAGAACAGAACCAGAACCAGAATCAGAAACCTGGTTGGCACCTGGATCTGCTGTGACTCTGGTGACATACATACACTGATCCATGGCAAATGCGTGCCGTTTGCTGGACTGTGCTTATTGTGCCTAGTGCTCCAGCAGAATTCTGGCGAGCTTGTGGAATCTTCACCACCACATGTACTGAATTAGCCATTTCAGAACGTGTACAGGTGCTTCTCGTTAAAGCTTCTTGATGCATTAACTGTGAAACTTTTAATACTCCCCGTGACTGAAACATTTTGGCAAATTTAGACCGGCTCATAAAAGCACGAAACGCAGTCATATTAAATTGATTTAAAGTGATTTACCATTTGGTAGCGAACTTGCTCACGTGGTCCGGTACGTTTTTGTTTTTGTGATAGTAGAAAGTCACTGTGATTTTAGATGATTTATATATCTCACACATGTACGGAAATAAATATTTTTTCCCCTGCGTAAATTTAAATGGATTTCAAAACTTGTCATTGTTATGCTAAAGTTACTCTGCATTAGTCACACAAGACTGCACGTTTAAGCTAATATTTTACTGCCGTTTATGTTTTTCTGTTAACGAAAGAAAGCACTTCACCCCCTTCCTGCTGAAGTGCATCCGGCTGCTGTCAGGTCCATGAAACTCCTGGCGAAGATCCCCAAGGATGCTGAGGCCACCGTGGTCTTAGTGGGTAAGCCACCCAGAATGCACTATGGGTAATACACTAATCCTACACTGATTGGCCATTTACCCATGTGGAATATTTCAATATAATGCATGTTACTGATTATGGATTTACTGAAGATGGCTGCTCGTGTGAGAGAATAATTTTGCTTGCGTTATGTCAACTGTGTGGCGTATACTACAAGTGAAGTTTTACAAAGCTGCATATATACATATATGCAATATATACAGTGCAATGCATACAAGCATGCAGGAGCTTCAGATAATGTTCACATCAACCATCAGAATGGGGAAAAATGTGATCGAAGTGACTTTGACCATGGAATGATTGTTGGTGGCAGATTGTTGGTGGCATTTGAATATCTCAGAAACTGCAGATTTTCTGGGATTTTCACGCACACTAGTCTCTAGAGTTTGCAAAGAATGGTGCAAAAAACAAACAAAAAAATCCAATGAGCAGCAGTTCTACAGACAGAAATGCCTTGTTAATGGCAGAATAGCCAGACTCGTCAAAGCTGAGACAAACATGACAGTAATGCAAATAACCACACGTTACAACAATGGTAATCTCTATCACATCACATCATAACTCTAAGTAGATAGGCTACAGCTGTAGAAGTAAAAAAATAAATAAAGTAAAATAAAGTGCTCGCTGAGTGTATAAGAGCAGTGCCAGTCAGAGATCCTTCCTGCCGATAGTAAGGCTGGTCTGGGGTTGGTTGGCAGGGTGTGTGGAGTTCCTGGAGCAGCCCGCCATGGCCTTCGTCAGGCTGAATGAAGCGGTTCTTCTGGAGTCAGTCCTGGAGGTGCCGGTACCGGTCCGGTTCCTGTTTGTGCTTCTGGGACCGAGCCAGTCCAACATGGACTACCATGAAATCGGCCGCTCCATCTCTACGCTAATGTCTGACAAGGTATGGCTCTCTTTATCACTATTCACAGTGGGGCGATATAGATACATTCTCCAAAGACAACAAATGATCTATGTATTTTATAGGGCCTGTACTTTTTATTGTCATCTTGTTTCTTGCTTCTTTAAATGTCACTTCACCTCAGGGCTATTTATTTGATTATTGCATCTGCAACAGAGTACACAGAATGTATGAACAATTGCCAATGCTGTATATATATATATGTCTTTGACTAATATTTAAATTTGTTTGATGATCTGAAACATTTAAGTGTGACAAACATGCAAAAAAATAAGAAATCAGGAAGGGGGCAAACACTTTTTCACACCACTGTATATATATATATATATATATATATATATATATACAGCATTGGCAATTGTTGTAAAGGGAGGGCGGAAAAGGTAGGGTTCTCAGCCATGATTTGATTATCCCCAGCTTAAAGTAAAGTAAAACATCACAAATGAAGACCAAGTCCGATCCTGCCACGCCATTTGTTTTTCTCGCTCCCTGACATTAGAACTTCCACGAGGTGGCCTACTTCGCTGACGACCGCCAGGACCTCCTCAATGGCATCAACGAGTTCTTGGACTGCAGCATTGTGATCCCGCCCTCGGACGTGGAGGGAAAGGACCTGCTGAAGACTGTGGCCTCCTTCCAGAAGCAGATGCTACGGAAGAGGAAGGAGAGGGAGAACAAGAAGTGCATGATGAGCTCCACAACGGGGGCCGACAATGAGTCAAAGGGTGAGCGTCCTGTCTGACCCGGGCCTCTGCTAGAACCGGGCCTCTGCCAGAACCAGCCTGTGATAGAACCGGGCCTCTGCCAGAACCAGCCTGTGATAGAACAGGGCCTCTGCCAGAACCAGCCTGTGATAGAACAGGGCCTCTGCCAGAACCGAACCTCTGCTAGAACTGGGCCAGGCGTGCATAGTGGAGACGTTGGAAGTTAGCATTAGGTACAGATTGTGGCAGTACCTTGGAAGAAGAGTATGACTTTATCTAGACTACAGGCTTGATAGTTCAAATCAAATCTGAGACAAGTGCCCACACTGGAATGTTACTGAAAGTGGCCAAATCAGATGTGGAAGCTTAAGACAAGCTAAGACAAGCTGCTTCTTGTGGGTGTATATGGCTGGTTTAAAACACTCTCATTGTGGTGACTCAGAGGTGAGCTTGGACGAGCAGGAGGAGGAGGAGCAGGAGGTGGACCCTCTGAAGCGGTCAGGGATCCCCTTTGGGGGTCTCATCCACGACATCCGCCGTCGTTACCCCCACTACCTGAGCGACATCAAGGACGCCATGGACACGCAGTGCCTCGCCGCGGTCATCTTCATCTACTTTGCAGCTCTATCGCCCACCATCACCTTCGGGGGACTGTTGGGTGAGTGTGTGTGTGTTTGTGTGTAGGTGAACATTATGTGTGTGTGTGGGTTTAGAGTGTGTGTGTGTAAGTGTAGAGTGTGTGTGTATGTGTGTGTATGTGTGCGTGCATGTGAGTGGTAGATTTTAAAGGCAAGCCTCCCCCATACCCCCTTCATTAGAATGTTCCTTATGCTCCTTGTGAATGAACTTATAAAAAGTTAATTCATTATCAGCTCATAATGAAGTCACACAGAGCAGTCTGTCAGCTCTCCGCTCTGTGTTCTTCCCTCTCTGTCCAGGGGAGAAGACGCACGGCATGATGGGAGTTTCTGAGCTCATTATCTCCACCGCCACACTGGGGGTGCTGTTCTCCCTCCTCGCCGGGCAGCCGCTGCTCATTATCGGTTTCTCTGGACCCCTGCTGATCTTCGAGGAGGCCTTCTATAAGGTACCCTGCGTCGCCCCCAATTCTACCCACCCTGTCACCCTCCGTTCACAACCTACATCATTTCTACCTCCTGCACGTTCCTCCAGCATTCATTAATGCCGAACATTAACTATCACCGTGCCAACACCACACAACCCACTCTCCTCCTTGATGACTCAGATGAGAGAGAAATGCTGATGTGACCCCCCTGCTATATTTCACTTCTCTGCCCCTTCCCACCTCTCTGTCTTTTATATCCTCTGACAAACTGCTCTTCGCATTAGCCATATGTAAAGTAAGTCTAGGGATCTGCAACTGTGTGTAATTTTATTTTGTGCATCTCATTTGCACTCTGCACAACTTCCCTGACTGCAAAACCCAGTGCACACCTCATGGATTGTGGTGAGGTTGAAAGGTTGAGGTGACCTTGCTCTGACCACAGGCTCATCTCTCTCTCGCTCTCTCTCTCTCTCTCTCTCCTCCCATACCCTCTTATCCAGTTCTGCCAGACCCAGGGGTTTGATTACCTGACGGGCAGGGTGTGGATTGGGTTCTGGCTCTTCTTCATCGTCCTGGTGATTGTGGCAGCCGAGGGGAGCTTCTTAGTGCGCTACATCTCGCCCTTCACCCAAGAGATCTTTGCCTTCCTTATCTCCCTCATCTTCATCTATGAGACCTTCTCCAAGCTGATCAAGGTGAAGGGCCCACACCTCTATGCACAGACAGTGATCAATATACATTAATTCAGCATTTATTAGCAATGGTGATATAAGTGTAGATTCATTGTTAACATGCCAATCACTGTTTTATTAATCACAGTTTGGTTATTTGTGAATGATTTAGTCCATATCTCTGTGTATATGCCTGTATGTGTGTGTGTGTGTGTGTCTGTGTGTGTTTGTGTGTACATGCTTGTGTGTAAATTGATGCATAGGCCCAAGTGTCTCCCTACCAGATTGACCGTTTGCTTTGCAAGTAACTTCACGTAGTGTTTCAGCTAATCACTTCACCCACCAAAGCAGGAACTTTGACAATTGTTGGAAGTATTGTATTGATATAGTAATTAAGTTCATGCTATATCTCTTATTAATGTCATTTTGCTAGTTGGAGAAGTGAGCTAGTTTGTTACCTAGCTAGCTTCACAGAACCATAACACATTTACCTTGTTAGCTCGCTAGCTAGTCTAGATCACGAACATTACCAAGCTAGCAAGCTTACTAGTTGGCTAAACTACCTAGATAGTACCAAAGCATATTAGCTATAGTTGTTTCAGCACACGGATAACGTCATTCTTACATTACTCAATCTTGCAATGATTAACGTTTGTCAAAGTCGCCCCTTGGTGTACATCTAACTCTGTGTGTATATAGAGTACATCATTGCATGTGTATGTGTATGAGTTGTGATGCAGGGCTAGGGGTGGCCACTGATAATGTAGTGAACAGACAAACAGAAGGAATTGTTGTTTTAATGCTGTTTATTAAAGAAATATAAGTAGAAAATATAATAAATTCTTCTCAAAAAGTACTTCTCTGGACAAGGGAGAGTCAACATCCAAAAATGAAAACTAGAAGGCAACCACAAAACCACCAGCCCTTCCAACTTAGCCCAACACATCTCTCCCTTAGGCCTGACATCCAGGCCTTTTATTAAGCCAATAACAAGGTCATTGGCAGCAGCCACAGTGATTACAATGAATCACAGCTGCAACCATACCTGTGAGCCCTTCCTGGTACCACAGTGTTTATGTGCATGCGTGTCCACGTGTAGACATGTGAATCTGGTTCATCCAAGTATCCTGTATGTGGTGAGGTCAGGTTGTTAAAGGTATGACACATTCTCCCCAGGTGTTCAGTGAACACCCCCTGCTGAAAAGCTACCCCCCGCCCAGCTCCCAGAATGCTGTGGGCTTCGTAAACCTGTCCCAGGAGATGGGTCTGCTGAACGCGCCCGTGCTGAACCAGCCCAACACCGCCCTGCTGTCCCTCGTGCTCATGCTCGGGACCTTCTTTGTGGCTTACTTCCTCCGGAAGTTCAGAAACAGCCGCTTCCTGGGGGGAAAGGTACTGCTGTGTATGTGTGTGACAGAGAGTGTGTGTGTGTGTAGTGTGTGTGTGTGTGTGTGTGTGTGTGACAGAGAGTGTGTGTATGTAGTATGTGTGTGTGTGTGTGTGTGTGTGACGGAGAGTGTGTGTATATAGTATATGTGTGTGTATGTGTCAGCATCTCTGTGGCTCTGTGACTGAAAGTCTTCAGGGTCTCCATCCCTCTGTTCCAGGCCAGAAGAGTCATAGGAGATTTTGGGATTCCCATTTCCATCCTGTTGTCCGTGATTGTGGATTACTACATCCCTAATACGTATACAAAGGTAAATACACTGCTCCATCCCTGATACCTACACATAGGTAAACACACTGCTCCATCCCTGATACGTACACAAAGCTAAACACACTGCTCCATCCCTGATACGTACACAAAGCTAAACACACTGCTCCATCCCTGATACCTATACAAAGGTAAACACACTGCTCTATCCCTGATACGTACACAAAGCTAAACACACTGCTCCATCCCTGATACGTACACAAAGCTAAACACACTGCTCCATCCCTGATACCTATACAAAGGTAAATACACTGCACCATCCCTGATACCTACACATAGGTAAACACACTGCTCCATCCCTGATACGTACACAAAGCTAAACACACTGCTCCATCCCTGATACGTACACAAAGCTAAACACACTGCTCCATCCCTGATACGTACACAAAGCTAAACACACTGCTCCATCCCTGATACCTATACAAAGGTAAACACACTGCTCTATCCCTGATACGTACACAAAGCTAAACACACTGCTCCATCCCTGATACGTACACAAAGCTAAACACACTGCTCCATCCCTGATACCTATACAAAGGTAAATACACTGCACCATCCCTGATACCTACACATAGGTAAACACACTGCTCCATCCCTGATACGTACACAAAGCTAAACACACTGCTCCATCCCTGATACCTATACAAAGGTAAACACACTGCTCTATCCCTGATACCTACATAAAGGCAAACATACTGCTGTCCTGCACAGCTCTGACCAGACAACTGGAGAACAGACAATTTAAGAAAAACACACAGCATATTCAGTAACGTGTTTAGCTACGTTTATCCTTAGATGGACTGTGCTAATGTGTTAATATTGGGGCTTGAATCACGTGTTTTGTTTTGTTCTTTGGTTGGGGATTGCAGAAGCTGAACGTGCCATCTGGTTTCTCCGTCACATCTCCGGACAAGCGCGGGTGGTTCATCAGCCCATTCGGAGACAAGGAGCCATTCCCGGCCTGGATGATGGGCGCCTCTGTAATCCCAGCTCTGCTGGTCTTCATCCTCATCTTCATGGAGACTCAGATCACCTCGTAAGAGTTAGGGACACTGCACTGCATGCCTGGTTTAAAACATACACAGCCATTTATTACTTCTTATTTTGTCACTATGGGAATGTATGCTGACACCGTACAGATCATGCAAACACAGACTTGGACAGAATCAGTGATGCACCTCAATATTTTTTTTATGTTCTTAGGAGTGCTCATTTTAGAATAATAATGCAGGTAAAGGAGCACAAATTTGACAGGGGCAGAGTGCAAATGCAGAGAGAAAAGATGAAAGCATTTTGGAGGATAAAGAAGCCTTGAACTAAATAGTGTTCCTCTATGGAGGAACAGAGGAGCCTTTTGAACCCTTTCCTTGTCTAAAAAGTATCACGCTTTGTGCACCATGGTGTGTAAGATAATAATGATGATGATGATAAGGATGATGATGATGGCGCTCTGTCATACTGCAGGCTGATCGTGTGTAAGAGAGAGCGGCGACTCGTTAAAGGCTCGGGGTTCCACCTGGACCTGCTCCTCATCGTGTTTCTGGGGGCGCTGTGCCCGCTCTTTGGCCTGCCCTGGCTCACCGCAGCCACCGTACGCTCCGTCACCCATGTCAACGCTCTCACCGTCATGAGCAAGGCCACCGCCCCCGGGGAGAAGCCCATGATCCAGGAGGTCAAGGAGCAGAGGGTCACCGGCATGCTGGTTGCCCTGCTCGTGGGTAAGATGGCTTCTCTCATAGTTCTGTTCTTGGGTATGATGGCTTCTCTCGTAGCAGTGTTTGTGGGAAATATGGCTTCTCTCGTAGCAGTGTTTGTGGGAAATATGGCTTCTCTCGATGCTATGTTCATGGGTAAGATGGTTTTTCTCGTAGTTCTGTTCATGAGTAAAATGGCTTTTCTCATAGTTCTGTTCGTCAGTAAGATGGCTTCTCTCGATGCTCTGTTTTTGGTTAAGATGGTTTTTGATCGTAGTTCTGTTAGTGGGTATGATGGCTTTTCTCGTTGCGGTTCGTGGGTTAGATGGTTTCTCTCGTAGTTCTATTCGTGAGTAAGATGGCTTCCCTTAATGCTCTGTTCGTGGGTAATATGGCTTGTCTTGTAGCTCTGTTTGTGGGTAGGATGGCTTCTCTTGTAGCTCTGTTCGTGAGTAAGATGACTTTTCTCATAGTTCTGTTCATGGGTAAGATGGCTTGGCTTGTAGCTCTGGTCATGGGTAAGATGGCCTTTCTCATAGTACTGTTCGTTGGTAAGATGGCTTGTCTTGTTGCTCTCTTCGTGGGTAAGATGGCTTGTCTTGTAGCTCTGTTTGTGGGTAAGATGGCTTTTCTCGTAGCTCTGTTCATGGGTAAGATGGCTTCTCTCTTAGCTCTGTTCGGGATCTTCCTACATGAGGAACCTTCCACATCCATTTGAGTGTTACTGATGAGGAGTGAGGCGGCATGGATGGTGCAGTGGGTAGCACTGCCGCCTCACAGCAAGGAGGTCCTGGGCTCGAATCCCCGTTGGCCGGGGCCTCTCTGTGCGGAGTTTGCATGTTCTCCCCGTGTCTGCGTGGGTTTCCTCCGGGTACTCCGGTTTCCTCCCACAGTCCAAAGACATGCAGAATAGGCTGATTGGAGAGTCTAAATTGCCCATAAGTATGAGTGTGTGAGTGAATGGTGTGTGTGCCCTGTGATGGACTGGCGACCTGTCCAGGGTGTATTCCTGCCTTTCGCCCAAAGTATGCTGGGATAGGCTCCAGCCCCCCTGCGACCCTGTTCAGGATAAGCGGGTTACGATAATGGATGGATGGATGATGAGGAGTGAGCTCTGTTAGGTACTGACAAGCCATCTCTGTTAACTCCTGACGAGCAGTCTCTGTTCGCTCCTGATGAGCTGTCTCTGTTAGCTCCTGATGAGTCATTTCTGTTAACTCCTAACGACCAGTCTCTGTTAGCTCCTAACGACCAGTCTCTGTTAGCTCCTGACGGGTCATCTCTGTTAGCTTCTGGCGAACCGTCTCTCCCATGCGCCCCTCTTTCACGTCTCCAGGCATGTCCATTGTGATGACGGACGTGCTTCGCACCATCCCACTTGCTGTGCTGTTCGGGATCTTCCTGTACATGGGCGTGACCTCACTCACTGGGATTCAGCTCTACGAACGCATCATGCTCATGGTCACACCCGCCAAGCACCATCCTGACCACATCTACGTCACCAAGGTAACCCTGCCGCCTGCTTCCGGTACAAATGTGGTAAAAACACACAATGAATGCTACATGTGGTAGCTGGGTCCTCTTATCACACCCCTATTGTGTATGAATTAATTAACTGGAAGTGTTTAAAGGTTACAGATTCAGGTGAACAGTGGAGGTTGACTGAAACCTACAGTACCCGCTAGATGGCACTAAATGCTTTTCATTAGCTAACATGTCCTGCTTAGTGGAGGTGGAACGTATGAAGGCTGAACAAGACTCAGAATAGAGGGGAGTATTTATGGAAGAGCTTTAACTTGAAATTATGTGTGCTGTGTGTGTGTGCTTATGCATGTGTGTGTGTGACCTGCAGGTGAAGACCTGGCGTATGAACCTGTTCACCCTGATCCAGCTGGGCTGCATCGTGCTGCTGTGGGTGGTCAAATCGACCGTGGCATCACTGGCCTTCCCCTTCATCCTCATTATGACCGTGCCACTACGCCGCCTCATCCTCACTCGCATCTTCGAGGAGCGAGAGCTCAAAGCGGTGCGTGCAGCCCGATCTTACCCAGAATTCTCCACCACATCACCTTACCACGCAGTAAAAATAACATCAGTGTCAGGATAACACATGGGAATTCACTCAGTAAAGGCATGGTAATTCATGACCTGAAAAGATCAATTGATGAAAATGGCCCTTTTCTCCTCTTTCAGCTGGATTCAGAAGAAGACTCTCCCAATTTTGACGAAGACGGCAGGGACGAATACAATGAGCTGCACATGAATGTATAGTCAAACCACACAGGAGCACCCTGAAAACACCACTACAGCAACACTGAACTGGGTGGGGATTTGGAGAGAGCACTTACTGGGTATTGGGCAGGTGTGAGTCTGCCTGCCATAGAGTATAGTACACCGACTAATTTATTGTCCAGCACGCTTACGTGTTGGTGCGAGTTCGGAGATAGGGGTATTTTATTTATGTGGTTACGTTACTGTATGCGTGAGAGTTGTTCTGCGACACACGGGTCTGTAAGGGAGGCGTACTCCTTTGTATATTTTGTTTGTTTCATTTCTGTGTCTAGCTCAACATTTTTTCACAAAAGTGACCATAAGCTCTGTGCTTCACACGGTGCAAGACATGGATGGCTCTTTAGTACTTATTTTTGTTTTACAGGCCAGAGCGTGTTCTGGTCCCTTTACTAAACAGACGCACGGGAGAGGTGTGTATGGGTAATGAGCATAGGTGCATTGGGGGCCCAGTGTGAGTGAGGCTCTGAGCAGTTCCTCTGTAGCTCAACCTGGACTCTAACACGGTGCTGGCAGGGTTGGGATGATGTGGTAATGCTAAATTTCAGTTTGGATGATGTGGTAATGCTTCATTTCAGTGGCCATGATGATGATGATGTAACCAGTGGCAAAGCATCCTGGGAGTTTCTCTTACCTATAGAGCCGCGTAATGTTATGAGCACCCTACTGCTCTGGTCTTTAGGACCGTGACAGCGATTCACGTTCACATTACGAGTCTCCGCTGAAAGTGATTCCCTTTTTTTCCCCTCCTTTCAATTACCCCAAAGTAATGCACTGAAAACTGCATGTTTTATAGAGAGATATTTTTATGAGACAGATTTTACTATGTACAGATCAGATAAATATTATAATTATGACTTTTATGGACGTAGACATTGGGCTCTAATAGTGGAGTCACTGCATGATTGGTTTCCATTACATATAAGCTGTTTTGATATTTAAAATGTGACCACTAAAATGAAGTTTTACCATTCTTTTGCCTTTACACCAGACTAGTAATTTGTGAAATTCAGAAGTAGTTTCGAAGCCATGGTACTAATGTGTGGGTGTATGTTTGAAACTTCCCTGTATTTTATCTGTAAAAAACGTTGCGTGGACACTTGCATCATAGGAGAAACTTGAAATGACCATGGAAATGACTGGAGCTAGATGCTCATCCACTCACATTCACAAGACAAATGCGCTTGTGTTATTTTCATCCTCATTACACACAACGAAGCCACCAGTGAATGTCTAATGTGTCTTCTCAGAACCAACCGCTCAGAATTATGGGAGCCTAGACACGTCTAAAAGTGTGTTGCCCTTCCTAGTAACATTTGAACCATTATTTCATCTTTGAGGAAAAATTAGCCTTTTTCTGGGGGGAAAATTTGAATCTTGTTTTCTTTTTTTGGTCTAGAATCTAAGAATGTAGTGTGTCGACTAAAAACTAATTAGGCAGCACTGAAGTGAGGCTGAACAGTCGCAAGAAAAAAGCGTAACTCGATGTGGCACTGGGGTGAACAGTCAACATTAATCTGAGGCTCTGTTGCGTCGCTGAAAGCTTTTTTAAGGATGAATGTGTTGACTGAGACCGTACTTTTCATATAGCACCCTTTTGCAGGTAACTTAAACTTTGATTGAAGCTTTCTTTTTTACTCTACCACGCTCCAGTCATTTTATAAATAAAACCGACGAGCCATTTTCCCCTGCTATGCGCTGTACATTGTGCTTTGCAGAAAGTCTTCAAATAAATCAGCCCTATAGATTGTAAATAGTGTAATGTTCATCGATTTCTTGCTTCTGACTTGTACATTCAGCAGGCCACTTTGATACTATGACTCGAGAAAACCCACATGGAGGGCAGTTTCAATTTACAACACATCCTACACATCCTAAAAAACACTTACTCTATTAAACTGTAATAATTTGGGTCGGGGTATGCTAGGTTTATTTTATTGTAGTTTGAAAAAAAATAATAATGGTGTGAAGTTCTTATAGAAAGTAGTACTGCCTTAAAAGATTGAGGATTGTTGCTGTAAGTTGAGTTATTATCTTACAGTACATGCTGTATTGTAACCGCGTCCTTAATTCATGAAGTGAAGAAGAGTCAGTCTGTAGCTCTGACATGAGGAGAGTGGGACACTTCTAGGTGAGACTCAGTGGAATAAGAATGAAATGAATGGATGATAATGGTAATGGAAGAGGTTACTAGCCACTTTCTCAACACAACCCCCAGCTAGCACACAATATAGTACTGCAGCAAGGTTGTCTAAGGTTGCGGCGAATAACAATTCTATATCAATGTTTTCACAATATTTCTTCACCGCCAAATCATAACTTTCCACCTGTTTTAAATACTGTAGTTCCAGAATACAGCTGTACTTTATTCCTGCAGAATAAGGACGTGTTTACAACCCAAATCACTAGACATAACAAGCCATAACTTTTTGCAAGGCTTAAACGCGACATGTTGCTGCAACCTCGCGGTAATGTTTTGAGGTGGTTGGGAACAGCTTCTCACTGCTGCACATCTTGGATTGTGGCAGCTGATCATAGAAGTCACTGCTGGTGCCAAATGTTGCCAGTCTTGCAGGTCCTTTTAAATGTACTGCAGTCCCCCTCCACGGTGTGAGATCCATTGGAAGAGATGACCAGGAGAGGCTTACACGGCCTGTTTCTTATTGTGTGCCTGCCAAACTAAATGCGTCAAAGACAGTTCTGGTTATTTTGATCCAATTTATACATGGATTCTCCGAAATGTTCTTTTGGATTTGTCTGTCAGTTTAAAGAGGAATGCAGGCATTTGGATTTCACTTTTCCGCCATGAGAGGTGCGCCAGGCTATCTTTACATCTTTTCAGGATTCTAGTCATTTTCCACTCCTCAGAGATAATTAATGTGTGCAGTCCTGGTGGTTTCTGTGGGGAGACTAGTGTAATCGCTCTTATTTTTTTAATGAATGCTTCACCGTTTGGAGCATTAAGAAAAATCTCAATCAAATTAACCACTGCATTTAATGCCACTTAAGACACATGCACAGTAAACAAACAATGCAGCATATCAATCTCTATGGAAAACAAAGACAAAACAAAAAACAGCACATTAAATCAAATATCACTTCATGTTTGGTTAATATGACAGGTGCAGATCTGGTTTCCCTTCTAAACCAAACCAGAGTTTAACGGCATACAGAATGTACAGTATGTGTGAGGTCAGGCCGCCATTGTTTTGTAAGTCTCTTCTGGTTTGTTTTTTCGGTTTCCCCGTCTCTCTAATGCGAAGGAGCGTGTGCTCGAATGTCTGGCTAAACAGTACCAAATGAAACTGGGCGTGCTCCGGCTCAGACTCAACCCTTTGCGTTCTCACAAGGAATGACTTCAATCTGAGCCCTGACACAAAGGGAGAATTCAAACAGGCGCTTTCGCCAGAGAGAACAACAAGCGGTCGGGGAGAGAAGGGCACGTCTCAAACAGTGTTGGTGGTTACCATGGCGGCAGACATGTTGCTGCCCAAAATTGGGAAATTGCAGAGGTGAAAGCTCTCTGCTTGTCGGAGTGAAAAGGTTTTTTTTTTTTCTGAGCGAGAGTGCACGTGCTCCTGTGCAGAGGACAACCTGGCACGTGCACCTGCACTAGCAGGGCTGAGTGCTCACAGGAAAACCAAATGTCTGCCCAGAAATCTCATTCTCTGAAAGAGCATATTTGGACCCAATGTTATTGTCTTAGACACAGAAAGACAGCCAGATCCTTTGTCTGGTTTCGTAAACTTGAGGACCATAAAATTAAACTAAAAATGTTAAAAGCACATTAAAAAGTGACAGCGGGCTACAGTGAACATGTAAACCAACAGCATCCTGTCTCCAAGACAAAGCGCAATTGAGGCAAATGGTGTTTATATTTTTGTATTTATTTATTGATTACACTTTCTGTTTATGGAACGCACAGTTCTGTTTGACAATAGGGTTCTCATGGTCCGTGATAAGCCGACAATCATTACATGTGTGTTGTAGTTACTCTAAGGACAGACACAGTTGGTACGTGTGTGTTACTTGTCACTGCAAGGACATGCACAATCGGTCATCCATGGCAGGTTAGACCAGCCATTTTCATCCAGATTTGAATGATGTTTGTTGCACTTTGAACCTCACTGAATTGCAATGAGAGGCTGGAAGTGAATGGAACAAAAGATACATTTTTATGTGAATTAATGAATGGTAAATAATGTATTACTTTAGCATTAGCAATACACTAAAATAAATCTAATATTCTGGTGGGTAATTTATTAGTAGTTCAAATTGCAATTATTGTCAAATTGTAAAGAGCTTGTTTCAAGCCATTTAAAAGATTTGTTATTTTTTGTCCGGAAATAAATATTTATTATGTGTTTCAAGTTTATGCTTGTCTGGGAAGAGTTTATTCAACTGCAAGCACCATCGCCACTGTACTGTACCAGAGGAGGAAGGCTGCAAATGGCCTCTTTACATCTAATTAAACCTGCATGTGGTCCTGCTTGATATAACCCCATTCCTCCCCTGAGCCTTCTCATTTCCCAAAGCCACTGAAGTCATATTTCAATCAGAAATGTTTTGAGTTGAGAGTTTATCTTTGTGTATATGTAAAGATACAGAAGTAAATTGCACTGCCTGAACTACACTTTCAATATTTAGGCTGTTTCCAGCACTGATATATTATATCAATAAGGCTTTCCAAAAGCTCTTGGATTTCTGATAGCAAAACCATCTTAATTGAATGTATTTCTCTCAATGTTAGGATTCTTAGAATCACATATCTGTCTATGTGTTTAGTAAACCAGTTTTTTATTAAATGGCTTATTTCTTTCCACACCACATTTGTAGCAGCAAATGTGAGTTGCAAATGTCAACCTTAATCATCGATACGATGGCATCCATTTCTTCATCAAGGTGGTTTGTGTGTGTGTGTGCGTGTCCTCAAGCTCACAGCCAATCACAGACACTTCTGAGTCTGCAGTCCAGCAATAAGCTCTGTGCATGGAGAGACTGCAGGTTTCTGATCCACCAGAGGGGGGGCTGTTGAAATGTGAGACAGACTGAAACCCTTCCACCCATGTGACTCCAGGCCACAGTTGACCCTGGTGCATCCCAGGATTCAGCCAAACCATGGGGTCCATTACAGCACTGATAATAAGTGTCTTCATTGCATATGTCTCTTAAGAGCCATCCTGTCCCAGTGTTTTGGGATGTATAATGCTATTGCTGTTTGGCTGTTTTGGGCTGGGTACTGCTGTGTTTTTGTGTTTCCCTATACAGGTGGAGGGGAGCATGCATTCCATTGCTGAGCAACACACTTGGACGAAGAGGATGCAGCATCTCGTCAGGTTGGAGACCGGACCAGATGCAGCCGTTGCTAAGAATGCCAGTGGTCGTCGCAGAGCAACACATGCCAAGAAGAATGCAACCATATAGGAGCTGCACGCTGTCAAGAGCAACAACATCAATTCACATGCAGCTGGAAGCTACGCCCCTTTGACCTTCACTACCGTCAAGTTATCTGTGACTTTAAGAAGATCTTTGAGAGACCAGACTTTGGAGAAGTTTCACCCGTTGTAGATCAGCTTAGAGGGTGAGACTTCCGTATCACAGACTTCTAATTAGAGGAGGACAGTATTTGTATGGGACTCTATTTAGCTTTGTAATTTTTTATAACGCTGCGTACTGACTTCTTTCTGAAGAGTTTGTGATAGTGAATGTTATGCCGCATTCAACTCTCTTTGTTATTGAAACATCGGTGGGTACCAGGTCGTAACACATCCTGCTACCCTCAGTAACCACAAATGTTGTGGTTCACTGTAAACGTGTCACTGTTCCATTATTTCTGTTTGTGTCCATATTCTCCTCATACAAAGACCTCCCTTTCACAAAGATGTATTGGAAGAGCAGCCCATATACTATATGTACATGGAGAGAACTGAACAAAGTTTCAGAGCCCTGTGAATGAGCCTTGCCTCGTATGGTTATCTGGTATGGTATGCATCTTGTACAGTTGTGTATGAGAATATAGTGCATTGCCCAGCGTTTCAGAGGATACCCTCCTGAAAAAGAACAGCTCATGCTTGGTTTTGAAAGAGTTGGTAGTTGGTTCACCATTTTAGACCGGCTCCCAGCTGGTTTGACCAGCTCAAGCTGTGTTTTGAAAGAGCTAGTAGCTGTTTGAGGCAGGGAGGCCAGTGAGGATGGAGATGCAGTAGTCCAGGCCTGAGATAATTAATACCCGGAATCACAGTTGGGTTGCATAGGTGGTGAGGAAGGGGCAGGTTGGTTGACCAGCTCATACCCAGCCAGACCAGCTTATAACCAGCTTGAGCAGCTCAATTCTCAAGCTTTTGCAGCAGGGTATGGTTGTGGTGGGTGGGGAGGGGTGTGAGAGGGAGCGTGGCTGTGACGGGAGGGTGTGAGACTGTGAGGGGTCCTTGGGGGGGGGTTTGGAATGTGCCAGAAACGGGTGAAGCTTTAGGCTGCAGCGTCAGAGCCCAGGGGAGGCTGGTCGGGCAGCACTGCAGGTGGTGATGTAGACGCAAGTGAACGGGAGAATGATGGCGGCGATGATGCAGGGCAGGGCCAGCAGGAGCAGGGTGCGGAGGTCGGGGTTCTGCATATAGGAGCAGAGAGAGAAGTAGGCCCTGTGCACCTCCAGGAACACCTGGTCCTTAATGGAGGGCTCCATGCAGCCGGTCAGAGACACCACGTACTCCACACACAGGTCCAGCGTGATGTAGGCACTGCGGGAGACAAGGGACGGGCACAATGTAACACACATGTGGTGTGCCTCTACTGAACATACACACATCAACAGATAAACTCTCAAAACACCTGACTGAACGTAGGGTTTTTAGTTGGGGCCATGTGAAAGAAAAACATTGGAACTGAAAGTCAAAATGAGTAATTGTGAGATTCAGCTTGGTTTAAATGAGGTAAACTCTTTAAGTTACACAAAGCACCCAGGAGACCTGAAATGCTTTATTAAGATTTATTAAGGACGTTCATTACAAAACTTTTCCATTCTGAAAGGTCATATATCTTTGATGTAGAGTCGTTAAAGTTAAAATATTGTTATTTTCTCTCACTCATCATTTATGATGATGTCATGGTGAGATCATTGGCTGGTCTTCCTGGCATGGTTTGGTAATTGATGAAAGTGTGGAAAGTGAGGTTGTAAAAAGACAAATTATTAAGGATCTTGCTAGCTACACCTGCACTGTCTACTAAGGGAAAATAACATGGCTTACCTTCTCGTACTGGGCCACGGGCATCTGTGGAGGTAGTCGGTAGATGCCATTGACTGGTTATAGGCAGGAATACAGAGATTATTGACATAATCATCAAACGTGGACCTGTTGCAGGAAACGGATGCCTTTGTGATGCCTAAAATGACATGAAAACAAAAATAAACAACACATTTTTGAAATATATATCATGGATTATATCGTGTTAAAATGGTTAGTTTCCTGTTTAAACGAATGAGCGGATAAATGCAGCATTGGTCAGTGGGATACAGCAGTTTACTGTAGATCTCTTTCACTGCAATGGGCAAGAGGTGGAGACATATCCCACTTTCTTGCGTGTCTCCTTCGGAGAATGCTTTTCTGATCATTATTAAAAGGCAGCTACATCCAAACACAGAAGAACCTGTGTACGGGTCACATCTCAAGTCCGCTCAAACCCTCATAACATCAGTGCCTGTTTAGACTGCCCCAGTCTTTTATTTATTCATTCTCAGTGATGTAAACAACCTTTGCACCAACATCACAACTGCTTATTTCCCAAATCCTTTGCTTTGCCTCATGTACACTTTTTTGCTTGTGCTAGAATGCTTTAATTTGTTCTCATTATTTCTAATGGCACACATCTTTCTACAAGGCAACAAGATAATAGAATTTAACACAGATCTCTAAACCTTTCAATCACTATTTTCAGGTAATTTAAAAAGGGAACTCACCAGCAGAAGCAAAAAGAATGTAAATATATGCAGAGATTGTGAAAGCCTGTCGATTCTCCATCCCTCTGTTGGTCTCTTTCCCTGTGAAACATTTATTACAGTGAAAACCCCCCTTTCTCCTCTAATAAAACTGTTGGAGGTGTTTTAGCATGGTGGACTTGTACGCCAGGTTGTTAATGCAAATATTTAATCAGCCAATCACATGAACTAAAAGCATTAATGCATGCAGACATGGTTGAGAGGTTCAGCTGTTGTTCAGACCAAATGCTAGAATGGGAAAGAAATGTGATCTAAGTCATTTTGACCATGGAACGATTGTTGGTGCCAGACAGGGTGGTTTGAGTAGCTGATTTGGATTTTCACGCACACCAGTCTCTAGAGTTTGCAGAGAATGGTGCGAAAAACAAAAAAACATCCAGAGAGTAGCAGTTCTGTGGGCAAAAACACGCTGTTAATTAGAGAGGTCCGAGGAGAATGGCCAGACTGGTCGAAGCTGACAGGAAGGTGACAGTAATGCAAATAACCATGTATTACAACAGTTGTAAGCAGAAGAGAATCTCCAAACACACAACACATCAAACCTCTAAGTGGATAGGCTACAGCAGCAGAAGACCAATAATTAAATAAACATAGGTCTATTAATAGGTTGATAATAACTGTAGGGACTACAACTTCCACATTCCCACAGGACAATTCCGCGACGTCCACCATGAATGACGTCTAACTTGGTTCAGCCAATCCCGTAATGGCGGGAGCAATAAACGGTCCCGTATAAGAGCAAGACACGTTCTTGGGATCTCTCTTCTGGCTCTTCTGCTTCTTCTTCTTCTGCTTCTTCTCTTCGACGCACCCTTTTTGGCCATTTGCTTCAGCTCATCTGCTCCGAGACTCGGACAGAGGCTGAATGCTGCACAGCGCACTACCAGGCCTACGGACACACCCAGTTACCTCGTGGTAACTTCGTGGCCTATAGCGAGTGGAAACTGGTGTACGCGGAACGCTACATCAGTTTACCCCTGCAAAGCTCACCAAAGAACAACAGCAACAAACTTTCTCCAGGACACACATTCACAGCACCATCGCGGCTCCTACAAGGACAGCACGTCTTTTGGTTCCAATGCGTATGGACTCAGTAAGAGAACAAATGGCATAGCCAGTGTTTAGTTTAGTCTTAACTGTTTTTGTGAATCTGTGTTTCCATATTTGCCGTCTTATCATTGGAATGTATTTTGTTAGCTATATATGTACTTGAATTGATTCGCCATCTTTTGCACATATATAGAGTAAACTACGCAAGTAGTCTTCTCACAGCTAACAATAACTAACGCACCCAGAACTCTAGCTTACCCAAGCTAGCTACTCCCACTTTTACCTTTCCTTTGTTCAAGCGACACGCGCGCTTGCGCGCGCCACACACACGCACACACACATACCCAACTAAATTTCCTTACTAACTTCCCGTTAGTTTATCTGTTCTGTGTTTTACGTTTGTTTAATAAATATATTTTATCATAATATATCATAATAAATATATTTTATTAAACCCCGGTATCCGTTTTGGAATCACATAGACATGAGAGCCGAGTTAAAGCAGTCTTTCGAAGAACTTCCAACCTTCAGGTTATCGGTATGTTTAATCATTAATATTGGTTATTTTAATTATTAATTAAAATACTAAATTTGTGGTTAGATATTCTGATAATAGTAATTTTATGAGACTGATTACTTTTTGCAGTTATACTGCTACACAACGTTTAACTGGCGCCCCGGTTTCGTAGAGAGTAAAATCCCTGCGTTATTTGGCGGCCCCTGCCAGGACCCCTACATAACCTATTAAACTAACCATAAGAAAACGTTCTAAGAACTAAAATGGGATAGCATTAAACAAGGAAACATCAGGATAATATCCATATTGCAGATTCACTTGATATTCCAGAGCACTTTAATGAGGGAGGGGAGTGATTACAAATACGTGTAAAACTACATCTGATTCTGGAAGTATAAGATAATGTTGCAGAATAGATAGCAAAGTAAATGCAAGAAAAAAGTCAACAGATGATACAGTATGGGGAGAACCTACGGACACAATATAAACATCTAAGATATGGGAATAGTCTGAGCTTGTAACCCGCTGTTTTTCAAGTTGTTTCTGGGAAAAATAATTTCCCCTTGAGGATTAATAAAAGCAACATCATCTTTCTACTGACCACTTAGTACAACATGTGGAGTCTATCAGGAGGGAAACTGAAGAATGATTATGCATCTAAGAAAAAAAAAAATCAGAAGGAGCAGTCCAAAATATTTAGGCAATTTTGAAAAATGGGTTTTATAATGGATCCCTGAGGAACTCATTACATTGCATTTCAACCACTCAGCAGACTGACGTACAGAAGTGTACAGATCAGTGTAACTCAGAGGAATACAAAAATGCAGTTTAACCAAGAAGACACAGGGCCCCATTTATAATCACTAAGTATAACATTAACCTAACAAACCCAACAATTTGTATTGTAACAAGTGAAGGTACCACTAGACCATATACAGCTAAAACTATAACATTATAGGGAAATGTTAGGAAAGGTCATCTAATGGGGGTCAGGGCTGAAGAGGTGAGTCTGCAGTTTGTGTCAGAAAATGGGCAGGGTATCTTCTATTCTGACTGCAGTGGGAATCTCATTCCTCCACCAGGGGGCCAGAACAGACAAGAGACCTGGAAGTTCAGGAACAGACAGGAGGACCTGCAGGAATTTGGGAGGGGGGGGGTCCATAGACCCAGAGGTAGTCCAAAACAGAGGGGTTTGGGGTCTGGTACTTGTGTAAGGTCTGATGGAGCAAGCCCAAATGGTTAGTGTGAATGTTTTGAATTGGATCTTCTGTAGGGAAGGTTGTAGATCAGACAAGTAGCAGCATTCTGGGTGAGGCAGGGAGGCCAGTGAGGAGGGAAGTGCAGTAGCTCAGGCCTGAGCTGATTAGTACCTGGAATCCTGGAATCAGAGCTGGGTTGAGGAAGGGGCACATTATCTGAATGGTGTACGGGAATAATTTGCACATCCAACAAACTGCCACAATGTTCTCAAAGAGGGACAGTTTGTCATTGAGTACCTCTAAATTCCTGGCAGATGGAGAGGGTGACACTGTGGTGCTATATAGTGTTAAGGATAGGTCCAGCAAGGGGGATTCTTGCTGGGGAGCAGAATATCTGAAGCCAAGTTGAGCATAAACTGATGGTTTGACATCCAACTTTAGATGGGAAGGCATGAAAGAGTCAAGAGACTTGATGCATTTATTAAGGGAAGGTCATACACTGAAGTGTGTTTTTTGGGAATAGTGTATGGGATAGTAGTTGGTCTACAAAACCTACACAATCACCTGATATGCATGTAAATCCATGCTGGCAGTCTATGCTTTAACCTCATATTCAGTATGCGGGGAATACAGAGCCAAAACAAGAACTTTCCCAATACTTTTGAATTTAACTGTATATCAAATGTTACAAAGACTCATTTGGAAATAGAGACTCTTGAGCCTGGAACTATTCAATAATTGTCTAAGTGTAACAATTTTTGACATTTTAATAGACTGTAGGCAAAAATTAAGCCATGTGTATATGACCTAGGTATTCATATAATTCAGAATGTTTTGGTTATTGTCATAACTACATGGCTCCATTTTGATGGGAATAAGTACATGTATAATTATATTTGTCCATAAGTTCCTGACATAAAAATGATCATTACAAGAATATGTTCTCATATTGACTTATTAACATACTACAGCAGACACCCTGTCAGCATTACAATTGCTCCAGTACAGAACGTGCTTATTCATGCCACACTTACATAAGCACTGCATCAGGAAATGATGATAGCCTGAAAGTTTAGTTTTTAGTTTAGACGGTTTTTCCTGTTTGTTTACAAATAAGGACTTGGGAACTGGGTTTTAAATAGGTAACGGCCTCGGAAAAGCTTGCAGCATGGTAAACATTCTCAACATAATATACACTGTCATGGAGACAATATTTGTTTTGTGTTACTTTGTTGTTATTCCAATAAAACACAGTTCTTATAAGGAATGTACACAATAGGTTCACCAAAACAGCACTATGCTCCAGTGTGCCATGGTCACATTTCCCCTCCTGGGGGGAAATTAAATCATGGTATTTTCAAAATACAGCATTACTGACCAAGGGTCAAAATGAGAACTCCATAAAAAAACAAATCCAATATTCCCTCCATTTTAGAACAAATATATTTCAGTTACACTTCCCATTAACTATGAACACTTACAGGATAATATTGGCACGTTTGCATGGTCCCAGCTGAACAGACCCATTAAAACTCCCTTTTTTTCAGCATACTTCTTAAGGAAAGCAGCCAGACACAATTACCTTATATCTATCTGTGGACTCTTCCAGGAAGCACACACATTAAAGCACTTTTATGCCAAATAGCCGAAATGTGCAGCTTAGCAGAAAGTGTTTGGAATAGAAATCGTTACCGCAGTATAGGATGAGTTGCTCCGGTCCGGGCGAGGCTGGGGCTCATCAACAGCAACAACAGTGCTCGGTCATGCTACACACCAGAGCCCCCCCCCCCACCCCCCGGACATCTGCTTCCGTTCCCATGGAGCATCCCATCCTCACACACTTTCCCAGGCTGCCAAGCATCTATTTACGGCCCCCGATTCCCAGGTGCCAGTGGCCCTGGTAATGTAACTTAACTCGATAAGTCAACAATGTCACTTTCTACAGGACAGCGTTTACTGGAGGGAGAGTGTTCACACTGCCACCGCCACGATGCCATACACATGGGAACCTGTGAAGCCCCAAAGCGGCGCTCTTCTGTGGATAATCCTAATGCTTGCTGATTTATATGGCTCATTTGTGACACTGTTATCTGTTTAAACAGCTGTCTATGATCTGAAGGCGTCCAGGTTTGTAAATGTCAGTGTCTTTGTCGAGGGTGCAATCCTGCCAGACCCCGCTTATACAAACTAACAGGTCTGCACTATTACAGAATGAACCAACGAGTGCACACAAACATGACACGCACACAAACACAGGCACACTAAATGAGAAAACTTGAAATGATATAAAAATTAGACAAGGGAGTGAGCTTAAGCTATCACTAAAGAGTAGCCTGCAAAGAAAGTCCCGCTTTTGACATAAAGAAGGACAAAATTTGCTGCTGGATGGAAGTGAGGATGGGGCAAATTATTTTAAATCCAGTAACGATTGCGTCACACCGATGGCTACAGACAATGCAAGTGGCGAATTTGACTTTAGCTTAACATTGCTGCTCATCCACAAGAGTGCGAAACTTCATTGCTTTGCCAATTGTAAAAGTTTACAATTTTAGCCTATTGTTGGTTATTCGATTACACTTTATGTGACTGTTACTCTTTGGGCAAATGCCTTTGAGGTTATTGGTCTATCATGACTGAAAAAACTGAACTGAAATAAATATTTAATTTAATTTAATAAAATTGGTTAATGTCACTCAGAGTTTCAAAAATGTCAGCGTTTCAAAGGACCTTCATTCCTGATGTGTTGGGTTCTTGGAGGTTCTACTGGACTAAAAAACGCAAGCACAAAGGGCAGAATGGTGATCTCTGGACAGGCAGGGGGTTGGCAGAGAGAACAAGCCCCAAACACAACGCCATCCTGGGGGGAAACAGATCTTCAGTCAGAGGACTTCCTGTCTGGAAGTCAGCAACAGTATCGCTGACAGAACTGTAGTTTGGATGCAAAATCAGGAGGGACTGATACAGCACAGATTCCCAGTAATCCCATTTAGGGAAATGAAATATATTGAAACATAAAATCATAAATATATTTAACAATATATCTTTTTAATATGTGTGGTGAGCTCCTCTGCACTAATTGTAGATGTGTAATCAAAAATTCACATGTCGTTAAAGTGCACATTCTCAGATTTACATTTATACACTTTGGTTTCACCATGTATAAATTACAGGACTTTTTATTCATAGCCCCCTCTCCATTCAGGGCACTATAATGTTTGGGAAAGTAATGTTATGTAAATGTATTCATGTTTAGTACTTTGCTGCATATCCTCTGCATGCAATGACTGCTTGAAGTCTGTGACCCAGGTGCTGAGTATCTTCCCTGGTGATGCTCTGCCAGACCTGTACTGCAGCCATCTTCAGCCTCTGCTTGGGGACTAGCTGTCTGACGTTCTTCAGTATACGAAATGCATGTTTAGTTGGATTCAAATCAGGTGACTGCCTTGGCCAGTCAAGAATCTTCTGGTTTTTGGCTTTGAAAAAACTAATTTGTTGTTTTTTGTTTAGGCAAGATGCAGCTTTACTATTAAAGCCTATTTTAGCAGCCATGCAAAGTCTTGCTGAAGGACACTTCCACACTTTTTCCCAGAGCATCATGGATCAAACAGCAGCTCTCTGACCACCCTGCCTCCTGGGCTACTGTCACCCTACACCACCCCCACATCGGATCAAGTGATGCTTTTCCCAATCTTCAATTGTTTCTGCATGCCCACCTTCTATCTTAAGGAAGGAAGAAATCTTTTAGCTGTCTGTTAAAGAAAACAGCCTTTACGTCCTGAAGTACCCCCGAGGGAAAACTGATTATATTCTATTCTATAGCTTGGTCACACTTTAGCTCCCATGTTAAAGGGCTATAGCACTGTTTTGGTTTCCAGTGAGGTCTGTAGCTAAACAGTGTGTAAACTATATTAGCTCCATTCACTCATTTCTTTCCATCACCTCAGCAGGCCATATTAAACGGAGAGCTAAACAGAATTGTTTCACGAGCACAGCCAGGAAGATCCAGGACTGTGAGTTTCCCCCTGAAATGAGAAAACCCAGAGATAAGTCCTAGGTGTGTTTGCGTGCGTTTGTGTGTGTGAGTGTGTGTGTGTGTGAGTGTTTGTGTGTGTGTGTGTATGTGAGTGTGTGTGTGTGTGTGTGTGTGTGTATGTGAGTGTGCGTGCATGTGTGTGTGTGATAAAAGAAAATTGGCACTATGGTGTAGAGGCAATTCCAACAGCCTCCACAGCAGTAATGAAATCCCCACCCAGTCCGAAGAGAGCAGCCTTCCTCCTGCCGTGGCAGACTGGCCCGTTTCCTTCGCCTTTCTCTTCAGTTCAGCAGGACTGTAAAAACAGCGGGACACACACCAGGCTGGAATAAAATGCAGAAAGGAAAAGAAGAAAGAAAGAACGGCATTCCGAGAGACGGGAAAAGCGAAGATGACCGGGCCACAAACCCGTGAAATCCCAGTCCCGATCCGCACCGCTTCCAACCTCCCTGAGTCACACTCGTGGATCCATATCAAACACATGTCCCAGAGAAACCGCAAAGACCACATCAAAGTCAGTCAAACAGCCACGGAGGAACAGGACGGCAACCCAATCAAACTCCATAAATAAACTAACAAAACACACCAGTTTGTCCCTCCAACAAGCACCAAACATCAGCATATCAGTGCCAGAATGATCAGCAGTGTGTCTTCAACACAATACTGCTGGGGCCTTTTTGAAGTTCGCTTCTCAGCTTAGTTACAATAGGTAATTTCAGTCTTCTAACGGTCAAGAGAGGAATTGCAGCAACAAACGCCCTCAAACCACAACACTGTTAACCCACCCCCTTCTCTGTGAACGCGCTGAGGTCTTTTTCAGGGGTAAGTGGAAAAATGACAACATCAGTAAATGATGTTGCACTATCAGTAAAATGCCATAAACGATGGTGAGAAACGGTGAAAGCCGGGCACTGGACCGCAGTAAGGCGAGGCTCTGACCTCGTTCTCTCCTTCAGCTCAGCCCTGTGTGTTTTGCACACAGTGTTTCTCTTGGAGCCCGCTGCAGAAACGTGTCCATTGTTTCTGTAAAGCGGCAGGGAGACAGGCCGGTAAACGGAGCCCAAGCCTTTCATCAGTTGAGCTCTGTCTCCTCCGCGTTCGGCTACCTCGCTGTTCCAGGCACTGTTTTTTCCTCTGTTCTGTTCCATTAAACTCAAACGTAGGCCCTGGAAAAATTAAACGCCGTTGTACCGTTTAAAATTTTTCCTGACTTGACGACCACTTGAGAGATGGATCTTTCAAATTTAATAAAACGTAATTTTTGCCACTGTGATTTTTTCTGTTTTTTTCCAGTAGGCCTACAAAACAAACATTTCCCAATTTTCGCCTATGTACATTAATTTCTGGTTGCTGGGCAACATACACATAATATGACTGCAGTGACTCTATGACTGGAGAAACGGTCATGTTATGATCTGATGAAGGAATCAGTCTTTCAGGCTGGCAGGTTGGAAAAACTTGAAAAGGTTGTTTTGAAGTATAAATGACCTTCACAGTTCAGTAGGTGGATTTTCTGTTATAGAATGGTGTCAAGCGGCGACCGTGGGTGAGGTATACACCTGTCTCAGGCTGTGAGCAGCTGCCTTTGATCTCGGTGGCCAGGACTACAAACAAGCCTTTGAACTACACTTCCCACTCAACACCCCAGGTCTCATTATATCACTGTAGTGCTAGATTGATAGCATGCTGGAGACAGGTCAACTTTGTGAAGCAACAAGCATCATCAGCTAAACGGTGGTCTCAATCACTCAATAGTGACTGCATTTGTAGCATGGTTAGCTCAGCTAGTTTGCTAGTAAGCACGGATGGTGCAGTGAAAGCGAAGGCTGGTAGCAGGTTATCGCGACAACACTCCCCGATGACGTAACCCTCAAATTCAAAAGAACGTTGTTGCCCTTGGCTAGAGGCGAGTTCGTCTTTAGCTGACTGGTAACGTGTTCGTTCAACAAATATTTGGACAAGTGAGAGGCCGGGGTTCAAATCCCACCTCGGACTCAGGCAATTTCTCACCTGTTACACATTGAATTCATGGTCGCTGCTCGGGCATTCAGTGCTGCTGGAGACTCTTTGTAATGCAGCCATCTTGGCACAATGAGGCAGCCATCTTGTGCCACAACGTTCATCGCACAACAGCTGAGGTGGAGAGGAAGGGACATTTTTAAGTGAACTACATGGCAAGATGAGCATGAAAGAGTGGGCTATTTGTTTTCCATTACGGTACTTTCCTTTCCTCCCTTTGAAGCCTCATCTGAAGCCAAGAACAAGCCAGCACCTATTACACAGATGGAGCTCCTGAGGGTTTGAGTCGCTGGTTCAGTCAGAGCAGGCGGCCTACGCTGCGAGGAGGGCCTTTGAACGCAGCACAAAGTGGGCTGGATGAGAAGCAGAGGGAGGCCCTGTTTTCAGAGGGCCTTTAGCTGTTCCTACGGGAGACGATAGGGCTGAAAGCTGAAACCAGGGCTCCCCCCCAGATCCCTTTCTTTAGAGATTTCCTTTCAGGATAATAATCAGGGGTTGGCAACGTGTCAGTACAGGGACATCCGCGTCTGTGGTAAAAAGTTTCATGTCTGTGATTATTTTCTCAACAATGTAAAACAGTCAAAACAGTCCATTAAAAAACTGTAATTGTCCTGTACTTGTTTTTAGTTGTCCATTATGGAGGATGGTGGTGCTGACTCTTGATAACGCTGCTATAGGTTTAATTGGTGTGATGCAGGCTCGGAAGGCCCTTTGCATCACCAGCAGACATGGGGAAAAAAAACACAAAATGAGTTGGCTGAATACCTTTTATTCAGTCCAAAACGCAACAAAATCTTCATACCTAAAACAGGAGACAACAAAAACACTCCTCAGTGGGGAAAATCAGGCAAAGGGTCTGACAAAGAGAAAACTGAGCTCTACATCAAGTCTTCCAGGCAGTCTTCCCAAAGTTATCTCGCTCCCAGGCCTGAAAACCAGTGATGTTACTAATGATAACGAGGCATTGAGGGATGTGTTGGGTATGTACGTCAGTTTTCCCTGAAGCCCCTCTTCGAGGCTTGTATCATTTTCAGACGTGACCGATGACAAATGAGGCCTCGTTTTGTGTAGAACCATGTGATCGGTTTGGTTTGAGCAAAGAGCTTTGCTCTCTGGTTTGAGTTTTGGGTTGTCGATATGAGGAAGCAGACCCCCACTTTAACTTGTGGGTTGTCGTAGTGGTTAAGTGCCCAGAGTGTCCCTAGTTACACAAGCACTTTTACTGCCCAGTTGAACCCACACAAATTGACATTTTGTAGTCGAGTCACTTAACATAATTGTATTATTGACCTATTTTCTAACTTGTTGAATCAGACATTATACCATTGTATTTTATGAGTTAGTAGGGAATGATTACATCTGCAGGCATAGTCTAATGATAACTGTATCAGTATATCATAAAGTGAGACTAGTAAATCCTTATTTGTTACCAGTAGCACACTTTGCTACTATTTCTCAGAGCTGTTTCAGTTTCTGCCCGTGTTTTTGCTAATCAGTCAGAGGAAGAAAATGTAAGAAGAAAGCTGCCTCATATACTGAAAAGGCAGCTGTGGCTTCCAGCTTATTTGGTGTTGTGGTTAGTGTTGTGGATAGATAGTGTTGTGGCTAGATAGTCTCTTATGCAGGAGACCAGGTTTCAGTGCTCATCTATTCTCTTTGTTTCGCCAATTTCCCCTTCCTGCCTGTACTAATGGGTTTGTTTGGCCAACTTTACATTAATTGATAATGAACTATGCTTTTGGTGATGTTCCTGTTCCTTGCATTGAAGTTTTTCATTTTAGTAAGCTCATCTGGATGATAGTGCTGTTGTAGTTTAATGTAATGAAACACTTCTGCCAATGAGCACATCTCCACTGTAGCAGCACATGGAAGCCATATTGCCAATTTTCCTGGGGTCTGTATTCAGTCAACATTCATTGCCTTTGGTTTGAAACTAGGCTCATTCATATCATGCGTTTTATCCTTCCTTGTCTCGTTGTTCCTTGCCTGACCCAAAAATTAATCAAGGTCAGCCATATTTAATGGAATTCAAATCCATTAAATGTTCCTTCAAGGAGCTAGGAGCCATGAGCTAGGCAGCTCCCAAACATTTCCTGAGCAAGGAAAGACAAGCATATCCTTCATGGAAGTTGACAAATAAATGATTGTGGATCCACCTATCCCCATCTGCCTTAATGTGGCATCAAAGTAACATTTGAAGGAGCAAGGACATTCCTACAGTAACTCACATTCTCGATTCCCCCCATCTTCATGTCCTTTTCTCGCTTCCTTTCCTTGCCTCCCCCAGCAAGTGAGGAACAATGGAAAGACACAAGGAAAGGAAGAAGGAGGTAAAGAAATAAAAGATTGGAGCCCACTGGCTTCGACATCTCCTGGTCCCTTCAGAAGCATGTCAGGAAATTGGACAATGTTATTCTGATCTCCTAACATAACTATTTTTGTACAATCACAATATCGCAGCTGTGAGTGAGTCTTTGCAAGGTCTTTAGTTTGGGGACTGTGCTGAAAGAAACCGTAATAGCCATAATTTAATGACGTCAAGAAAATTACTTTCACAAAATGTGTTTGGAGTGAGTTTATTAGAAGCACTCATAGTGAGTTTGTACTTTCATATGTTTTACATTCTAGAATTAATTTGACCCAGGAGGTTCAGGGCCGTGGTTTCTTCGTGACAGACGGTAATTTGGCAATACTGTAAATATTTGGAAAATTAAGAATTTGTCTGGTTTCTCTCAACCTGGTGTAGGGATATCCAGAATAATTCATCAGTATGAAGGATAACAAGTTCTAAATTCTGAATAACCACTGTTAGCTTAGACACACACTTATTATGTAAAATTCCTTCAGCGATTGGTCAGTGATCTCTTTGTTTTTGGCTTCCTGGTACGTCGTTATTAAGTGTTGGGGGAAGTGATGAAGTTTGACCAGCTTGACAATTGAGCTGGGTATGAACTGATCAACCAGCATGGCCAGACTGGTCATAAGCTGGTTTAGCTGGGTATGAGCTGGTCAACCAGCTACCAGCTGTTTCAAAACATCAGCTTCAGCTGATCAAACCATGTCAAGCAGGAAGCTGGTCTGAATTGCAGAACCAGCTAAACCATGTCGAGCTGAGAGCCGGTCTGAACTGGTCAACCAGCTACCAGCTGTTTCAAAATCTAGCTTGAGCTGTATTTTTTCAGCAGGGTAACTAACGGCTGAATAAAATAGATATAAATGGCAGAGCACGTGGTTTGGCTGCTGAGAGTTCGACAGACGTTACCTCAGAGGCTCGGCTGCAGCAGATCCAGACGGGAGGCGCGTTACCCAGTGACGGCGGCACACAGCGAAAAGGCCAACGCACAGTCGGGGGTCAGCCTCGGTGGAAGCTCCTGAAAGCTGAAGCGCGTGCGTTCTCCCTCACCCTGTGCTGAGCGTTGAGCAGAAATTACGGTACAGGGTACAGGTACAGGTGCGTCTTCGCTGCGGACCGTTATTGTCACACCCCTCCCTGTCTGACCAAACGTGGCGCCTTAGGAGACAGCGCACTGCATTCAGCAACCAAACAGGAAGTGTCTTTTCCTACTCGCACACAGACAGTTATATATAGCCACTGCGAAAGTGCTACTTATATCTGATGCAGCCATAAGAAACAGCGTAACAGTAGGGCTGTTGATGTGAAAAAGCACATTTCAATGTAAAGTAAATTGATGGGCATATGCGGTGGAAATAAATAGGCGTATGACCCTGGAGAAAGCCTTAGGTCTCTGGTTTTGATTTCCTCTGGTGAGATGGTAGCTTAGACCTCCAGTGCCCTGTCCCTGTTTACCCAATGTGTTTTTCTCCTCCATCATTAGAACCCCTTTCACGACTCATTAGAAAACACATAAAGCATGTGTCTAAGTATAACCGGGCCTTTCCAATGATAACATAACAGCCCAAACTACGCTCCTCTTTAGCTAATTAGAGCAAATATCTCCCAGCTTGTTGAAAAAGCTCCCGGCCCCCTGGCTTCCCGCCACTGGACGGTTGAAATGTAAATACTTAAGAGAATATTGCCCCAAGTCCTTGCCCCCGACCTCCATGACCTGTAGAGTTTTTAAATACATTCTGACATTTGCAGTTGAGGGCAGTAGCGACCCCTCACAGTCAGACTCCAACGGAGAGCCATTCTGCAGTTCCCCCCGTATATTTCAGGACTCAATTTTACAGGTGAACCCTGAGACCTTCTTCTGGACAGGCAATAAAGGAGCCATATTCAAAAGCTCTTTCAGCATTATCCCATTTTAGAGCTTTGGTGGCACAAACTGCTCAAAATAGTAACAACCAAAGCCCTGTCCAACAATAAATAAATACATTTGATATAACTTTATTTTAACAAGGAAGGCATCACTCTAATCAGAATGAAATATTTATTTATGGATTCATTGCTTAATAAAATAGGAAGACCACAGGGAGGTGGAAATCAGTCTCCCAAGGGGGATGGTGACACGATGGTACAAAGACACAGACAGTCAACAATCAAAATGGCCATAACACACAGGCACGAGACAGCTGTGTAAACAGGAATTAACACCGGAGATTAAAAGCAGGAGCACACTTAAGTCACTGTGTCATAAATGACAACATGACATCTCACTGACCTAGTTATCTTATCTGAATACAGATTGGAGGGGGTTAACTGATACATTCAAGAGATCAATGAATCAATTAATCTATTTAATACATACATTATTCAATTAAATACCAAAGCTGTGAAACACACAAACAGGAGTGAACAACATACAGACTGACTAACAGCTGTAGAAGGATATTTATTATGTTTAAATCTGAATTAAAGTAATTTGACAAACATAGTTAATCAATGCATACTGTGACTATAACCTAAAATATCAGTCACTCTGTGCAAACGTGGTCTACAAACTGTATTTATAAAACTGCAAGCCCCCTCTACAGCACTTTCTTTTTTTTAAATGACATATGAGGTTCTACATAAACACCCCAGTTTCATCTAGACTCCTGCTGAACCAAGTTTTTCAAAAGTCCCTTTTTCTTTCAAACTCTCCAAGGTAAAGCAGGCTGCTAACCGTAAATATATACATGCCATAAAATCAGTAGGCACCCACAAAACAACATAATCCTCATTTATATCTGCTAGTCAGCCGCAAGAGGGTTAGGTTTCAGAGTGAGCGGCTATTTCTGTACCCTTAAATCAACAGCTATTAGTCTCCAGGCAAGCGAATGAGACGGCTGTACTGTATGGGTTAATGGCAGGCTGTGTGGCAGCAAGGCTGACACCTCCAGTCTGTCCCACAATAATCAACTCACTACATACAGAGCCCACCTGATTTGGGAAAAAGAGTACAGTTTAATGAAGTGTCAACGGACATGTCAGGAATGGAGCGTGGTTACACCATAAAGCTCGCCCTCATAATATTCCCACTTGCATACTGCATACTATATACACTGAATATTTGGCAATTCGAAAAAGAGTTTGAAAAATATATATGCTGTGGACACCCACAGAGCCAAGAAAACAGGTCAAAATATTTTACAAATATTAAAACAAATAGTAATAGGAACGGTTTGCAATGAACATTAAGCTTGTATACATTTCCCCAGGCTGATTTTTAACTTAAAGACAAAAAAAGGGTGTAATTGTGTACTTTAAAACATGCGGGAATTGAGGAAGCAAGTTTCAGTCTTCAGCAGCGCTTGGTGTAATTCCCATTAGTGTACATGTCTACCCATTTACTTACCAATGCCTTATCATGAACACAAAAAATATAAACTTACACAATAATTACATTATACATAAGAGATTATTAGAGATCATATAATAATAATAATAATAATAATAATAATAATAATAATAATAATAATAATAATAATAATGCATTGTATACTTTTAATTATTATAATTAATGTATTTCTTTATTTTTGGGTATAACATTTATTTTGCAGGACGGCTCATCTTTGCGCAAATGCGCTTATACGCCTTATCGCGTCATGCCAGTGAAACCGGACAGTTCATAGGACCCTGAAGATTTAGCTAGACTTCACCTGTTCGCATGCACAGTTCCACTTTTTCACCTGTAGTTGCTCTCCTCTGCCTGTGCCCATTAATTCTTTAGCTAGTGGGGAAAATGGTTTCGTACGTAGTCTACAGCTTTCTGCTAGCATCCGTAGCGTTCCCGGGGACCTTCCTCGGAGAGGTAGTGTTTCGCTGCCCTAGTTGCAGCGCCGAGCGGCAGGCTGCATGTCCGAAGCTCACGGAAACTTGCGCTGAGATGGTAAGGGAGCCCGGCTGCGGCTGCTGTCCGGTTTGTGCTCGACAAGAAGGCGAATCTTGCGGCGTCTACACCCCGCGATGTTCCAGCGGGCTACGCTGCTATCCAAAGCCGGATTCCGAATTGCCGCTGGAACAGCTTGTGCAAGGGCTCGGGCGATGCGGACACAAAGTGGATGTAGAACCCACGATAAGCCAAGAACGGGAGGTTAGCGGTGAGTTAGCTAGTCTGCGTTTGATCATTTTTTTTGACCACGGTGGAAGATTCAAACGACCCTTGTACGGTTTTGTGTTTTCTACCTCGTAATTACTGTGCTATATTGATTGTACATTTACACAACAAGCGTACGTTCATAACCTACGGTCACAGGGAAGATGCTGATTTGACACGTACTTTGACATGCTTGATAGTATCCAGAGCATGGAAGTATTTATTTTACGAATATGAATGTATTCATTGTGCAAAATTACCCGTTTTCACGAAGAAAAAAATGTAATGTATGTCCCAAGAAAGCAATAAGTAACATATGAAACATAAAGGCGAATGTTCTCAGTCTTGCAGTGCATTGCACTGACATTCTACTCTTGTTAAAAGATCACATGGGCGCTCAGAGTAGGCTAGCCTGCGATATATGTGGCAGATAATGCACTGTTGCCTTTGGAAGTTGTTGGTCTCAAAGCTCTCAAAATGTTATACCTACATCTGTTCTCGCTCCTCTGTTAACCTGTATTGCAATGCAACTTGTTTCAGTATTTTTCTATGCATCCGTAGATCAGTACATAGACATGTACCTGAAGTAAGGCACAGTTGGATTTTAATGAGCTGTAGGCATGTAGGGTTACTGCTGTTTCTTCGCATTAATCACATTTATTTTTCTCTTGCAGTCAGGAATGTCACATCTAAAGATAATCTAATCTGAGCAAACTGGCTTTCAAATAGATTGCTGTTAAATGCATTTATGGCAATAGTGGTTTAGTTGGTTTTTTTTCTGGCCATTGATACCTCCAGCATTCTTCCTTCGGTAGCACCAGTGCTATGTACACGGTTCTCATGGAGAGAATGAACTTAACTGTGGATGTCATGGCTTTCTTGGAAAGAGGAGGTAAACGGAATCTAGCAATGATTAGCACCATGGACTTTGAGTTTTGGCCCAGGTTTGTTTGGAAGTGGCCAGGCCATGTAGCATAGACTGTGGCACAGACACAAACATCTCAAACCATCTGACACACAGGAGCAGCCTGTAGCCGAATGGCTAAGGTACACAAGCCCTTAACCCTACATTGCTCCGGGGGGGGCATTGTATTGTGTAGGTGTATGCACACAAACCCCTAAAACTCACACACAAACATGCCTATTGTATACGGGTGTGCATAAGCATCTAAAACCATCTCACACACAGACTGACCCACTGCATTGTATAGGTGTATAAGTACAGGCATCTGAAACCCTCTCACACAGTGTCTTTCTGAATGTGAAATGAATATAAGGGAAGAGTATTCATTCTCTTGTTCTCTGAATGGAAGTATCTGGCTTAGCTCAGAGGTTACAGAAGAGTTCAGTGTAACCGCAGTGATGCACTGGGTTGAGTTATATCCAAGTATTAGAACCTGAAGTGAAATCGCGGAGAAGCAATCTGGCGTGTTCCAGGATGAAGCTAATGGGTCACATCCTCACGGAAAGGCACCTTTTCTCACTTTCCTTGGGAGGAATAGGTGACCCAAAATCAAGCCCTACAAAATGTCCACCAGCTTGGCTGGGAGTGGAGGGCTTATACGTGTACCTGCAGAGATAGCCGCAGGGCTGGAAGAGATGGCCCTGGTCCCTCACTCCTGCAGGCAGGCTGCGGCGTTGCCCCTCAGGCCTTCCCTCGAAACACAGACGCCAGAGGCACAGCGTGTTCCACAGCCCTGTCCCAGCGGAACACCGCGCTTGCGTAAACAATGTCAAAATATTATTGAGTTACACAATGTTTTTCCAGCCAGTGGAGCGCGTAGCTTTGGACAGGCCGCTGTTTTGCGGCCGTCGGGCTGTTGTGATGGTGTGAGCGGAAGGCCAATGAGCTCGAGGGGTAGTGTTCAGGAAGACGTGGCGAGGCCCTGGTGCGTCTCATGGCGAGTCCTGTAATCAGAGTTTAGCCGTTAAAGACTGTTTGAGGCCGTTCTTTGTTGTCCCTTCCCCTGGTCACGGCCAGTCCGTCTGTCTGGGTGACATGGCCGCTTACGTCTGCGGCTGTTCCCGCGTCTGGAATGGATAGATGCTTTACCTTCTGCAGACCTGTGAGGAATGCTAGGGGTCTGTGTGGAACGCTAGGGGCCTGTGAGGAACGCTAGGGGCCTGTAATGCAACTGAACGCAGTGGTGTTTGAGCTCCAAATTGTTTGGCGGAGGGAGAGCATTGGAGCCATGGTAGAGGTGTGGTGCTCCACATTAATGGTCCTGTGTGGACTGTGTGCGCTCTCCCTTCCCATGCCTGTTTCTGTCCAGCTCCGTCTTCTGTGCTTGGCCCTGGCTGGCTGTGCAGGCTGACCTTTGAACTTTGAGTTGCTGTGACTTTTCTCTCTGAGGAGACCGAGGCAGTCTGACCTTGGGCGGTGTTGGTGTAAGGCGTAGATAACAGAGCCCAGCTGAGAGCCTTGGCCGGATGAAATGCCTCATCGTGTAGAGGAAGTCACATATGGCCGAGAGCTGGCTGCCATACACACTGTGCCACACAGCCTGCCAAGTTACTGTGACTTTCATTCTGAAGCGCTCGTCCTTCAGGGAATCTGGTGGGTGGGAGGGTCCATGCTTTTCATGGATGCTGCAGAAATGAGTCTAAACAAGCATTTTAGCCTTGTAATATTTTTACTGTAATATTAACTAAAATTAATGAGTTACTGTTCGCTTGACAAGTGAACTTTTTGTACCCCATCTTGCCTTGGCAATTATTTTGTCTTATTTACAAAAAAAGGAAAAGAGTCTGAATGTAAGACTAAAATATTTGTTGATTGACTTATTTTTTGATTTGTGCAGTACGATGAGTTTTAATGCATCCATCCCTTAGAACATATCCCATACTATCCCTCTTCCTGCTGTATTTTAATATTCTGTGCATTCTGCCCCTTCTCTGTCACCCGTGTGTCATACAGTCGTAGGTGAGCAGAAAACCTTTTAAAATAAAATAAATTGAGGCAGGTTCATTGGTCCAAGACATTACTGAAGACATGGCAACGCACACTTCCAGGTGGCCAGTCCCCTGAAGAATCCCCTTCACACTGACAATGGGTTTGTTCTGGTTAGAATGCTTGTCATGCTTTAATCCATGGCATTCACCTTTCTGCTTCATTATAGTAGAAACCATATATTACTCTGACTCTAGCCTTGCCAGCCTCTTTAGTCGACACAGCAGTGTGGATGTCTGCTTCTCTTCTTTGATGGACCGGCTATCGTGGGTATTGCTCTTTCAGGTTGCTCGGTGCTCTTTATCGGTGCACTATATGGAGAGTTACAGCCATTTAGCTATTATGAATCATATAAAGCATCCATGTTCACACTATCTTTCCCAGTGACTGAAGCTTATTTAGTCTCTTCACAGATAGGAGCAAGGATTAGGTTTGACTTTGATGGTAGTAATTGTCACCTCTTGCATAGCGCAATGGATCAAAGTACATGGATTTGTATCAGTTTAGTCAAAGTTGAAATCAGTTGAGTGTGCCTACAGAGATCAGTTCAAATAGCTGTGCGCTGTATAAATATTTTACTGTATAAATATTTTACCATTTCTGTGGAAGAAAAATACCTCCGTGAGCTTTTGTCTCTATATGGTCAATATTTGTTCTTTTTGAGGTTGAATATGGTCTGAGCCGGCTATACGTGCTGTGGCTGTTTTAGAACGCATACGAGTATAAGCTCCAGTAATATTCACCTGAAAAAGTGGCGATTATGGAAGCGATGTGAACCCAAGGATCTCAAAGCCTGATTGTGAAAGAAAACAGCTTTTTTTCCTTGTTAAGCCACTACTAAATGTTGACAGATTTAGCGTGACTGGACACCATTTTAGTTGTGATGAATTTCAACAGCCGTATGTCCTTAATGGCATCGATGGTCGCTCACAGTTCTGATGATTAAAATGAAACCTTCTTAATGAGGGTTTTTGATAGAAGGCTAACACTGCTCTGGCACTGTTCCCTTTCTAACAGCATGCACTTTTAAAGCCTTTACACTTCATCGCACATCAAACAGGTATCCGTATGCTTTCCAATATGGACACAGCATGTGAATTTCTATAGCCATTGTGTAACCTCTCTCTCTGCCTTTCTCCCCCTCATTCCCTCTCTCCTTCCCCCTCTCCCTCTCCCTCTCTCTGTGCTGCAATGTGCCCCCCGATCTCTGTGCTATAATGTGCCCCCCCATCTCTGTGCTATAATGTGCCCCCCCATCTCTGTGCTATAATGTGCCCCCCCATCTCTGTGCTATAATGTGCCCCCCCATCTCTGTGCTGTAATGTGCCCCCCCATCTCTGTGCTATAATGTGCCCCCCCATCTCTGTGCTATAATGTGCCCCCCCATCTCTGTGCTATAATGTGCCCCCCCATCTCTGTGCTATAATGTGCCCCCCCATCTCTGTGCTGTAATGTGCCCCCCATCTCTGTGCTGTAATGTGCCCCCCCATCGCTGTGCTGTAATGTGCCCCCCCATCTCCGTGCTGTAATGTGCCCCCCCATCTCCATGCTGTAATGTGCCCCCCCCCCCCGTGCTGTAATGTGCCCTCCCCCCCGCTCTGTGCTGTAGTATGCCCCCCACCCCCCCACTCTCTGCTGGACCTGCAAGGTTGGTGGTTCGATCCCTGGTGTAGCCATGATAAGATCCACACAGCTGTTGAGCTCTTGAGCAATGCCCTTAACCCCACATTTCTTCCGGGGGGATTGTATCCTGCCTAGTCTAATAAACTGTAAGTTGCTTTGGTTAAAAAGCGTCAGCCAAATCACATGTAATGTAATGCCCCCTGCCCTCCCAGGGCCCCCTCAATGAACCTCTGTTTGGATTGGCTGGCCAGCTCCCAACAAACTGAACGCTGTTTGGAGTTGTTCCGGCTACAGGGTGAGCCATGATAGAGCAAACAAGCGTATTGTTGTGATGTCATAACTTCACGGAACTCCAAAATGCACATTTAAATCCACATAGCAAGGGAAAAGTCATTTCTCACCATATGATACCTTTAAAAAAGTGAGTTGCTCACAAGTTGCTGCATTGAAACTACAGGTCCCATGCAGGCAGGCTAGTATGCAACTTGAGTGGAGGCGGGCAGAATATGGTCGTTGTTGTAGTTTTGGTGTAGCTTAGCAGTACATGGTTGAGATTAACAGATGTAACCTAACGTGAAACGGTCTTAAGCATGTTGGCCGCACATTCTTTTCAGCAGAAATCAAAATCCCTATGGTGAAAAGCATGGGAAATCTGCCTTAAGAAGCCATGGCTCAGAAATGCTAACTCAAGCTGAAATCAAAATGCACTTTTCCACCATTTTAGTTCATTCTTCTGGTTGTCTGTACATTTTAAAGTTGATTTTTAAGGTTAGCACATAATGGCTTAGAACCAACCTACTTTTCTGATCTCATATCTTTGTATGTCCCAACTGCTAGTCTTCTCAAGGCCCCAAGGGTAAAGCACAAAGAGTGGAGAAACTGTTTTTATGCCACGACTCTGGAAGACACTTCAAATTTTTTTTAGATTGACAGGCATTTTTGGCATTTTTGTAAAGTTGCTTAAAATATACCTGTTCACATTGGCTTTTTTATTGAAAGTCTTGTTCATGGAGGACTTTCAGGAAATAAGGAATAAAGGAATATACGTATTTTATATTCCTTTGAATTGTTTTGCATGTTATATATTGTACCTATTTCTTAAGTATCAACCTGTTTCTTAACACAAGAGGGGTTTGTTTTCCAATAGACAGAATTAGTGTAAATATTACTAATACAAAGTTACAGATGCTCAAACAGTGTAAGTTGAAGCTTTTTTGCCCCTAATTATTATTTTTTTGTATTTGGGTGGTTACAGATGCTCATGGATGTGTGGGCTTCGAAACAATGGAACCGCTGCAAAAAATGCTGGACAAATCCCTTTCAAATTTGTTGAAAATGATGAGCATTCTGCATTGCTTTTTCTAAGCTATGTCTAGGCAGGTTTCCAAAAAGGACATTTGGAGACTCCAAGAGGACATATGTAAACTAAATTATATTATGGGTTCTGCATGCGGTGCAAAATACTATAGTTTGCATACTAAATGATGAAAAATATCCCCCTCGCCCTCCCCCCTGCCTGTCACCCCTTCCCTCCCTCTCCCTCTTCTTTCTCTCTCCTTCTGGCGTAGCAGGTCCAGATGATTGTTAATTTTTTATTTTTTATTATTTTATTTTTTTTAAAGAAAAAAGGTTGAGCTCAATTTTTATGTATGAAAGGAGCTATAATAATAATAATAATAATATTAATATTACTGAAGCTAGTGTGCTGCCCCCCCCCCCCCCCCCCAGTCAGTCCCTGGTCTTCGGCTGTGTGCAGGCAGGCTGATAGCACAGCGCCTTAACCGGACGCACCCCCCAGGCTGATAGCACCGTGCCAGAAAGAGCACTCTGTTTACCCCACTACTGCTGCGTTTGCTGGGGACCGTGTTTTACTTTTCAGCAGAACTGGAGTTATGTTTTTACTTCTCTGAAACCGGGCCAATGGCATCTGTAGTATCACTACAGAATCGTAATAAACTGTTTTTATCAAGCTAGATGGCAACTCATGCTCAAAGACAACTCATGCTTAAACAAACAATACTGACAAATGTAAACATTTATTCCCCCTTTGCTATAATCAAGTCACAGCAATTATAGGCATTTAACGCTACACTCAACATTTTTAATAACCCAGGATTCCAAAGTATAAAGGAATTATTTGCTAATACCTCTAATACCATCCTTAATATGGGCATGTATAGTGCACAGTAGTATTAAGAGGTTCCAAAGGAATTTAACATTTCATTGTGCCATTGCAATGTAAATCCTGTGTGTGTTTTATAATACTTTTTATGGTAGTGTGGTTGTGCGATAGCTGAACTGCCTTCTGGTGTGTCATGACCGAGTGATTGGGGTATCTTAAGGTTTCAGCCTAACTTAAGACTTTCATAGGTTTAGTGTATGAGCAGTTCCAGCCCAACTCAGTACTGAACACTTATAGGTTTAGTGTGTGAGCAGTTCCAGCCCAACTCAGTACTGAACACTTATAGGTTTAGTGTGTGAGCAGTTCCAGCCCAACTCAGTACTGAACACTTATAGGTTTAGTGTGTGAGCAGATACAGTACTGGACACTTTTATAGGTTTAGTGTGTGAGCAGTTCCAGTACTGAACACGTTTCATAGGCTTAGTGTGTGAGCAGTTCCAGGGCTAACTCAGAAAGTTCAGAGCTCCTGGCTTCAGTCCCACTGATGTTGTTCTTCATACTCCAGAGGCCATTCCTTTACACTGAAACTAGGTCAGCATTATTTACACAATCATTACATACCATGTTTCCTTCGCAGCTATAGAGGGGAACCAACAAAAAAAAACTTTTTATTTTAACCTTGGACATTTAACCAGGCCGTTCAATATTGCTGATAATTTATCAAACATTGACAGAGGTTGAGCTGTTTGAACAGGGATTTAACAGAAATTCCGTGCGGTTCTGATGTTTTGCAGCCTATGTTTTGCGACTGTGGCTCAATAAGGATGGGTCAGGATAAGGACGGAAGAGCTTCGGGCCAAACCTGCCGCACATTTTTCCTGTTGCCTGTGGCCTGCTGAGTCATCACCTGCGCTTGCCGAGCATTGAGATTAACGGTTTCACACCCTCAGCAGCTGCGTTTTAAATTGCAGATTAGCAGTCGGGTTTGTCAGATTTACCGTATTTCTGCCTGATTTTAGACCCCAGAGATCTGGACAGTTTCAGATCCAGATATTGGGTTGCTCCCATGGAGCAGGTATGCAGGACAGTTGGACAAGGAGCGATATTATATAATAAAACAACAAAAGACCCCTCCCCCTCCGCGGAGTGTGGCAGTTATGGAGATTTAGTCCTAGGAAGTTTCTTTCCAAGAAAGATAGCGGCGAGGAGCTTGGCAAGGCTTCTTGCGAATGGCTTGTGGAAAGCTTCCTGTTGATTTCCACTGTGTCGGAATCATGACCGCTTCAATACGGAGAATTATAATGCACAGTGAGGTTTTCAAAAAAGAATAAAGAAAAAAATCTGTGGGAAATCACCCAAAGTGAAGTAATGAAGTCCTGCCTGCACAGCCAGGAATAAAGCAAGGAAAAGTGATGTGACTATGTTGCCATTGGCTGAAGTTTTTGTACTACGATGTAGTGGATCTCTAATCATCAGATGAATGAGAGGCAGGGCCCAATAGCTGAAGGTTGTTGGGGAGAATATGACCTGTGCCACTAGCAGACTCTGACCCAGCAGTCTTTAGTGTTGCGGCAGTGCAATTGGCTTTGTGCCTCCAGGGGTTGGCTGGGTTCAAGTTGGCTGGCATCCCTGGTTTTGTACACAAGCACCCCCTAGCTGTACTCCAGGCACCTACAGGTTAGAACGGGGGTGCCCAATCCTGTTCCTGTAGCTTTACAAGAACCATAACAAAGCACACCTCATTCAACAGTTAGAGATCTTGAGCTGCTAAATGGTCAAATCAGGTGTGCCAAATTCAGGTTGAAATGAGAACCTACAGGTAATGTAGATCTCCAGGACCAGGTTTGGGCAGCCCCTGGGTTAGATGGATTTCTGCAAGTCTTCTAGTCCATTCTACCTCTCCTAAGGATGTGTTGTGTTGCATGACTAGTGTGGTGAATAGTCTCTGCCTCACTGTATGGGCAGACTGTAGGCCCTTCTGATACAGTGCCTCCTGTCTAGGTGCAGTTGGCATTGCAGTGAAAATGTTCTAAAGTAGGTGAATCAGGAGTGTACGATTGGGGTTGAACAGGTCTAGAGGGCACTCAAGTTTTATGAGTCTTTCCTGCTTTCCCTGCACACACTGAAAAGCTTTGCATTTAACCCCAGAGTCCTTTTTGTTTTGTTTGCCTTGCCACAGTATATTTTACCACCTAATCTTTCTCCCTACCTTGAGAAATCCTGAATGTTCCCGGTGCTCAATAGTTGTGTGGGCCCAGATGTTGTTCTGTGTAGATGTCGTACGGTACTGTTGGCTGGACCCAGCGCGTTTACAGGCTGGTAGACTGAGCCCTCAACCCTCGACTGTCTGTTCCAGCAAACAGAGATGGGGCACTGTCAGCATCCAGGCTTTGATCCAGGACAGCAACACAAACGGTAGAAACAGGGAATTCTTTACAGTATACTGCAGAGAAAGAGCGTCTGTGTGGATAGGGGCCCTTCTCACACTGCTGTTTTCAACCTTTGTTCACTCTACTTCAAAGAGACGCCTTCGTTTTATGCCCATGTCCTTCCCCCACCCACCGGCTTCCTGATAAAGAAAGCGCCTCACTGCCACACTTGCGTCTGCTCGTCACATTTGGGGTAAGTCGCTGGGCTGCTGTGGGGATATGGTTTGCCTTTGTGCTCTGCAGCAATATCTGGCACACATTCTCTCAGGGCGGATTTATTCTGCCCCTGCGCGGAAATGAAATTAAATCTGAAATGTTTTTTCTAGCCTCTGTTGTACCAGGGTCCCTTGACGCAAAGTTCATCCCCCACAAAACCCCACTCTTATGTAACACAGAAATAAGCTGGACCTGGCCAAATGTTCGGCCTCCTTTGGAGCTGGCGTTTTTCTGGCTTTACATTTTCATGCAGCAAAGCTTGCAGGAAGGTGAAAGACCTCTGTTTTGGCTGCTGTGGAATACAACATATCCAGTTAACTCACGGCTCACTTGTTAGTCTTTGGCTTGGGGTTCAGAGGGAATATGGTGATGGTTGTCTTTCATCAATGGTTAACCACCGGGGCAAACCGTGCCGGTCTTTCAATCAGTGTCAGTGTCGCCTTGTTGACTTTCCAGCACGGTGAGATGTGGGGCTGGTGGGGTTCATGTCAGCCCTTGGCGGGGGTTCCTAATTAAAGGCACCCACTGTAAAGTAGCCATTTAGGCTCAAAAGCTTAGTTTTGTGTCACAGAACCGGCCTGCCCTCTGACTCCAAGCTTTATTGTGTCTCCAAACATATGGACACTCCCAGCTCACCTGCTGGACCAAAGTGTACAGCTGTGCACATACAAGAATGTTTTCAGTATAGTCACAGCTAAAGGGTGTGCTTACCGGAATGTGTTTAGTATAGTCACAGCTAAAGGGTGTGCTTGGTGGAATGTGTTTAGTATAGTCAGAACTAAAGGGTGTGCTTAGGCACTTAGTGGAATGTCTTCAGAATATTCAGAATATTCACCGCTAATATATTCAGGATATTCCACAACCTCAAGTCTTTATTGTCTTTGTAAAATTGATCTACAGAATTTGGACTAATAATAATAATAATAAAATAAAAATATAAAATCCAGCAAGACCAATCAAAATAACATTTGTTATTGCTAGAAATGTCAGTGTACCACACTGTATTGTTCCTGTGTCTGGCACTGGGCAGTGTGGTTTGGTCAGCTTTGCTCTGTAACTCTGATTGAATGTGATTTTAAATCGTCAGATATTATAGCACGGCTGGAACACTGCGTGGAACCATTGGAAAACAATGCATTTTACAGTTTGTTTTCTTTAAGTTGAAGATCGCTGGAAATTGAACATTTCTAAGACAAATAGTAACTTGGACAGGCAGCTGATGAAAATGAAAGCAGTGGAGTGGAGGAAATGCTTCATATGCTGGTCTGGAGGTGCCAGGGCTCACACTGTTGCCTAATGAGTAGGAAGGCCTGTGAAGACGGTAGATGCGTGTGGTCTGATAGACATGTAATACATGGGCACTGCAGGATGCCCTTCATACCGAATATTCAGTAGCTCACAATTTGACCAAATAAAAAGCATATTTTTATTTAGCATGGTTATGAACTTGATAAGGCTAAAGAGGATATGAACGGGATTTCTCTGTTGTGTGAGTACCAGTTTGAGAATATCAGTTGTGGAAGTATCATTTTCAAAATCCTTTGTGAGGATCAATTGCATACCTATGAGCAGGCATGTGTACTGCAGATAACCCAAAACCCCCAATATACTGTATGCACAGTACTAGACTTTACGAACAGGTGGTAGAAGATGATGCATCATTTCTAATGACTTTTCAATATTTCAATATGTCAGATGAAAAAGAAAACTTTACTGTACTACTAGCAAACTGCTGCCATCTCCTGCACACACCCGCGCATAAGCATAATTATGAACATTAACATTCATGTACATAGTTTACAGTAGGTACCAGGACTAACCTCAGTGTGTTGTGGTGCTGGTTATGGATAAAGAGCATATGGCCATATGGGACATGATGATTTGAGGAAAACACTGCAGGAAGTTTGTATGGAATTATCTGTTGGAGTCCAGTGATTGGAGGAGGATTTGATGCTGGTTTGGGACACGTTGGTTCTTCAAGGTTCAGGCCACTTGGAAAAGTGTCAAATGTTACACATCCAAAGATCAGTTTAATTAGATTCAGAGCAGCATTCATTCGGGTGGGAAAAATGGTAAGAACTGATGAAGTGAGTAAGAGCAGTGATAATGGGTGACTATGTCAAGATAATTAAACTAAAATCACACTTCATGATAATTAAACTGAAAGAAAAGAGAGAACCCTCAGTTTTTTTGTAGAGTTGTTCAAAGGAACTATGGAGTGTGTCTTTAATAAAGACTACGCTCAGGACACTTACTCTACCTGGGAAACATCTGAAGCATTTGGGCTTGGCGCAGGCAGTGTGCGTGACTGTAATGAAAACCTTCACCCTGAATGAAATCCAGTGGCAGCACATTCTGAGAAATCACTTCAGCCAAAAGCTTGGTGGTTTCTTTTTTTTTTTCTTTTTTTTTTCTTTTTTTTTTTCCTTTTTCCTTTTATTTTTGTGTTTGTTCTCGGTGGTCAAACGTGTAGCTGGGGCGGAGGGGGGGGGGGGGGGGGCTGAACCCAAATGTGCAAACTCTCAAGGACGAGGATTAGAGGAGTACCCGGAAAGCGGCAGTGGTTGTGTGTAATGGTGAGCCTTCATGGTTGAATTGTGTGCTGCGGTGGTGTTCTGGTAGGCCAGATTCACAGAGCTGTAGCAGGAGGCGTCTGACACACAGTGCCCTTTCAGGAATCCCGCAGGCCAGCAACTGGATGTAGTACGAAGAGCTTTACAGCCCTTGAGCTCTAGATCAGGGACCTCCACCCAGGTGTAAAATCATCACCCCATCATGAGTTAAAAAGGGTTATTAAGAAAAAGGTTCTGTGTTATAGTGCAATGTGTGAGTATTTGGATAGTGACACAGTTGTGTTGCTTTGGCTCTGTACTTCCATCATTTGAAATGATTTCAAATTGATTTGAAAAAGCACTGTATATGAAGTTCCAGTGTGAACGGTCTGCTTTAACTTGAGGGTATTTCCATCCATATTTGATGATCTGTGTAGAAAATGTAGCCCATTTTATTCATAGCCCCCCATTTTATGGGTGCAAAAGTAATTGGACAATTGGCTGCTCAGCTGTTTGTTGGCCTGCTGTATGTCTTTGCATCATTCATTTATGTACAAGAAAACTAGCAAAAAAGTTGATTGTAGGTGTGGAATTTGCATTTGCAGTTGCTGTTGTCTCAACATGAGGACCAAGTAGCTCTGGAACAAAGTCTTATGGACAGATGAGTGAAGTAAACCTGTACCTTAATCACGGAAAACAGAAAGGAAAATCGTTCATGACCCAAATAACCCCTTCCCCCTCATCTCTGAAACATGGAGGAGGTAGTGTTATGCCTTGGGCGTGTAGGACTACCACTGGAACTGGCTCACTTGTCTTCATTAATGATGTCACTGCTGGTGACAACAGTAGAATGAATACTGAGATGTACAGAAACATCTGCTTGTAGCCAACCAAATGCCTCCTAATTGGACAAATGCTTCACCTTGGAGCAGAACAATAACCCCAAGTTTTTCAGGGCCAAAACTGAGCCCATCCTGCATTCCAACATGCATTTCACTTGCTGAAGATGAGACTGGAGGCAAAAATGCTCCAGAAACAAACAGGAGCTGATGCTGGCTGCAGTACGCATCACCAGGGAAGATACTCAGCGTCTGGTGATGTCTGTGGGTCGCAGCACACTCCTGCGTGCGAACACAGTGCGTTCACCAGCCTCCTGTTAACAGCACACTCCTGACAGCGCGTTCACCAGCCTCCTGTTAACGGCACACTCCTGACAGTGCGTTCACCAGCCTCCTGTTAACGGCACACTCCTGACAGCACGTTCACCAGCCTCCTGTTAACGGCACACTCCTGACACCGCGTTTACCAACCTCCTGGCCTACAGCACACTCCTGACAGCGCGTTCACCAGCCTCCTGTTAACAGCACACTCCTGACAGCGCGTTTACCAGCCTCCTGGCCTACAGCACACTCCTGACAGTGCGTTCACCAGCCTCCTGTTAACAGCACACTCCTGACAGCGCGTTTACCAGCCTCGTGGCCTACAGCACACTCCTGACAGTGTATTCACCAGCCTCCTGTTAACAGCACACTCCTGACAGTGCGTTCACCAGCCTCCTGTTAACAGCACACTCCTGACAGCGCGTTCACCAGCCTCCTGGCCTCCAGCACACTCCTCTGACAGTGCGTTCATCAGCCTCCTGTTAACGGCACACTCCTGACAGTGCGTTCACCAGCCTCCTGTTAACGGCACACTCCTGACAGCGCGTTCACCAGCCTCCTGTTAACAGCACACTCCTCTGACAGTGCGTTCATCAGGCTCCTGTTAACAGCACACTCCTGACAGTGCGTTCACCAGCCTCCTGTTAACAGCACACTCCTGACAGCGCGTTTACCAGCCTCCTGGCCTACAGCACACTCCTGACAGTGCGTTCACCAGCCTCCTGTTAACGGCACACTCCTGACAGCGCGTTTACCAGCCTCCTGGCCTACAGCACACTCCTCTGACAGTGCGTTCATCAGGCTCCTGTTAACAGCACACTCCTGACAGTGCGTTCACCAGCCTCCTGTTAACAGCACACTTCTGACAGCGCGTTCACCAGCCTCCTGGCCTCCAGCACACTCCTCTGACAGTGCGTTCACCAGCCTCCTGTTAACAGCACACTCCTCTGACAGTGCGTTCACCAGCCTTCTGTTAACAGCACACTCCTGACAGCGCGTTCAGCAGCCTCCTGGCCTCCAGCACACTCCTCTGACAGTGCGTTCACCAGCCTCCTGTTAACAGCACACTCCTCTGACAGTGCGTTCATCAGGCTCCTGTTAACAGCACACTCCTGACAGTGCGTTCACCAGCCTCCTGTTAACAGCACACTCCTGACAGCGCGTTCACCAGCCTCCTGGCCTCCAGCACACTCCTCTGACAGTGCGTTCATCAGCCTCCTGTTAACGGCACACTCCTGACAGTGCGTTCACCAGCCTCCTGTTAACGGCACACTCCTGACAGCGCGTTCACCAGCCTCCTGTTAACAGCACACTCCTCTGACAGTGCGTTCATCAGGCTCCTGTTAACAGCACACTCCTGACAGTGCGTTCACCAGCCTCCTGTTAACAGCACACTCCTGACAGCGCGTTTACCAGCCTCCTGGCCTACAGCACACTCCTGACAGTGCGTTCACCAGCCTCCTGTTAACGGCACACTCCTGACAGCGCGTTTACCAGCCTCCTGGCCTACAGCACACTCCTCTGACAGTGCGTTCATCAGGCTCCTGTTAACAGCACACTCCTGACAGTGCGTTCACCAGCCTCCTGTTAACAGCACACTTCTGACAGCGCGTTCACCAGCCTCCTGGCCTCCAGCACACTCCTCTGACAGTGCGTTCACCAGCCTCCTGTTAACAGCACACTCCTCTGACAGTGCGTTCACCAGCCTTCTGTTAACAGCACACTCCTGACAGTGCCTTCACCAGCCTCCTGGCCTCCAGCACACTCCTCTGACAGTGCGTTCACCAGCCTCCTGTTAACGGCACACTCCTCTGACAGTGCGTTCACCAGCCTTCTGTTAACAGCACACTCCTGACAGTGCGTTCACCAGCCTCCTGGCCTCCAGCACACTCCTCTGACAGTGCGTTCACCAGCCTCCTGTTAACAGCACACTCCTCTGACAGTGCGTTCACCAGCCTTCTGTTAACAGCACACTCCTGACAGTGCCTTCACCAGCCTCCTGGCCTCCAGCACACTCCTCTGACAGTGCGTTCACCAGCCTCCTGTTAACAGCACACTCCTCTGACAGTGCGTTCACCAGCCTTCTGTTAACAGCACACTCCTGACAGCGCGTTCAGCAGCCTCCTGGCCTCCAGCACACTCCTCTGACAGTGCGTTCACCAGCCTCCTGTTAACAGCACACTCCTCTGACAGTGCGTTCATCAGGCTCCTGTTAACAGCACACTCCTGACAGTGCGTTCACCAGCCTCCTGTTAACAGCACACTCCTGACAGCGCGTTCACCAGCCTCCTGGCCTCCAGCACCCTCCTCTGACAGTGCGTTCACCAGCCTCCTGTTAACAGCACACTCCTCTGACAGTGCGTTCACCAGCCTCCTGTTAACGGCACACTCCTGACAGTGCGTTCACCAGCCTCCTGTTAACAGCACACTCCTCTGACAGTGCGTTCACCAGCCTCCTGTTAACGGCACACTCCTGACAGTGCGTTCACCAGCCTCCTGTTAACAGCACACTCCTGACAGCGCGTTCACCAGCCTCCTGGCCTCCAGCACACTCCTCTGACAGTGCGTTCACCAGCCTCCTGTTAACGGCACACTCCTCTGACAGTGCGTTCACCAGCCTCCTGGGCACAGGCATTTTGGAGAGGTGGGACACACTCCTCCGTTTTAAGTGCTGCTGCTGAATTGCGATTGTTTGACAAAGTTTGGACAAAGGTGAGGAAAAAAAAGTTGAAGAGAAAGAGATTCTTTGGGGTAGGGGGCACGGTTCGCTCGGCACAAGCCGGAAGGGAGGAACCCTGGGTTTGGGTTCTGAAATGTGCACAACTCAATGCAATGTGTGTTTAAGTCAGGGCACATCATGCTTCTTCAAAGCGTTAGGCTTAATTTAGTCTTACTCTTCTGTTGCAAGTAGTGCTGGTTTATTGAAGTTCTTCTGAAAATAAAAGTCTTATTTTATACATTTTGCAGTTGGGTGTTTTTCCTTGAAATGACCTAAAGTGAAAAGCTAATGAAGGCTTGACGTTAAAGGCTATTAAATGTGCTTAACTCTACTGTAAATGGACACAAGCTCGGGCTTACCCCCTACATCTACAAAAACAATAATGCGTGTTGGCTACCCGGGGTTAAATATGTCATTTGACAGGAATGCAACCTCAGCTCAGAGGATTAATTTCAGACAATGTGCTTCTGAAGTCTAAACCACATATGAAGGCAGCCTGCTGAGGAAAGTAATTTGATTTCTTTATCTCATCAGGAATCGGTTCAGTTTCATTTACTTGGGTGTGTGCGTGTGTTTCAGTTATTACCGGGGGAATACCAATTCATTTTCTTTGATTAAGTCAAATGCTATTTGAAATAAATTAATACAAAATGATGCATAACTGTATAATCTCTCCTGCGTAGTTACTTGATTAGTATGTCAAATGAAACTTAGTGTCTCCAAAAAATCCATCGACTCGTATTGATCATGTGACCCCACTCTTGAGAATGTGCAACTTTGAGGGTTCCCCCCTGTGGCGGTAAGGGGAATAGCATGCCTGGTGGCTGAGCACACAGGTTAATCAGGCAGTTAGCACAGCTACATACAGGGCTTGCTGGAGGCCACCGGTTTTAGGAGCGCTGCAGAGAGAAAGCAGGATTGTGAGGTATTTTTCCTGCATTCATTTTGCAATCCAGGAAAATAAGGATACAACAGAAAAACAACTGCAGTTACTCTGGGTTTGCCCAAGCTGGTTACCATGACTCTTAACATGGATTGTGTGGATATACCAACAGTAAGATGGTTATGTTTGATAGAAGAGCATAACATGGGTATTAGCATACACAGATACACAGGGAATTCAGAAACATACAGAAGTTCAAGTTAGAGATAAATTTATTTTGTATAATGCCCCTGTTGCACATTCAAAGTCAGTCAAGTCCAGTGAGCCACTCTGGTCATCACATCACCTCTGTCTCTATCCAGAAGGGTAATAGCCATGGGTATAAGTATAGCAGAATCAATTATACAGTTTATTGATTCATCTTTGTAGACTGAGGGGAATTCATACTCTAACTCCTTCCAAATACCAGCCCCCATCCCACACCCCATATCTGTAATTGTCATGAAATTGCCACTGTACCAATATCACTGACAAGCCTCACATGGACCACAATCGGTTAAACTTCTGGAATTTTACTTGATGTCTAATGGAGAGAGTCTGAAAGAAAAATACTTTATTGATTAATATTGGAAATGTTCTGTATATAAAACATTATATTCAGCCGTCTTGTAACTTGATATAAATCAAGTGTATTTAAAAAAAATATCCTGACGCATCAATATTATTGGATCATTCATTCAAAAGAAACGATTGGGCACGCTCAACTCTCCTGGACATTACGCTACATTTAGCTGGAGCTCTAATCCACATTGAGTTTTTACAGTTTATATTTACATAGTTTCTGGCTATACAGCTGGATACATACTGACACATTTGAGGTTAAATACTGTACCTTGCTCAACCGTACAATGGCAGTCTTATCAGGGAATTGAACCTCCAACTTTTAGGCTGTAATCCCAGTTCTCTACCCGTTATACTACACTGCTACCCTGTCTGCTACAGGTTTCTGTGTCTCTGGTGCAATATTATTTCCTGACTAGCTTCCCAGTGGTGGAACGACCTCCCCATTCCCATAAGAACACTCACTGCCCGTTTTCCACCACTGTCTGAAGACTCATCTCTTCAGACTGCACCTTACTTCATCTTCCTAACTTATTGTCATTTGTTTTTTACCTGTCTATCTTTAGCCCCTTGTATTTTATACCTTAATCTAGGGCCTTTAAATTTGTATTTGTCTTGGTACTGTACTTCCTCAAGTTGTAGTTGTCTTGGTATGGTAGTTACAGACTTGGTCCATCTACCTTGTGTACTGGACATACAGTACTGTGCAAAAGTTTTAGGCAGGTGTGAAAAAAATGCTGTAAAATAAGAATGCAGGTGGCTGAACTGCTTAAAACTTACTGTAACAGTACTGTATGTCAGCCAAGCAACATGTAATGTAATAATGTAATGTAACATATGTTCATGGCTTTACAATGAATTGTACCATATCTGACGTGTTCAGTTGGGTGTTGTATGACCTTGATATGCACTGTTTTGTGTGTCGCTTTGGGTGCTGTAATGTGATGTAATGTAATTTCATAATATCAAATTTTTATAGCGATACATTGGGATCACTGTAACATGACAAGAATACATAACCGCATGTAAATGTAGACATAGTACATATACTTCCATAGCCACAGATGTGTATATACTTTGATATTGGCTCAATGGACTACACATGTGGTTAGTTAAAACACATATTGTGTAATATTTGATCATTAAGAGAATAATGGCCATGTCTTCCGCCTTGCATGTACTTAGTGCCTCATATTTTTGGGGTATGAGCCGCTTTTGTCTTCTTTAATACATTTTATTTTATATATATATCATGTTCTTGTGACAGCTCTAATCTCTCTGCCCTGCTAATGGTGTGCTAACCTCCTGCTGTGGTTTTGGGGGGGAGGGCAGTAGAGGTGCCGGACCCAGCAGAGGTCAGTCTGACAGAGAGCCCTGCCCTGAGGAGGCCCACCAAGGACGGGGCGTGGAACGGGAAGGAGATCGCCGTCAGACTGCACCGCATCGAGATGAAGACCAAGATGAAGCTCAACAAGGTGGAGGACAGTAAAACGGCCCGCTATATGCTGGTGAGTGCCCCCCCCCCTCCCCTTATCTCAAACCAGATGGGATGCTTCAGCCGAGATGGGAAATGGGAAGCGGAAACTACACAGTGCATGAATCTCAATAGCAGCAGGGGCTTGGGTTGACCTCGGCTTGTATCTAATCCTGTGCGGCAGCACCCTCTGCTGGTTCAAACCGCACACTGCCAGCTGGATTATTATGTGCCAACTGACATGACAAACAGTCTGAGGCTTTGAATCCAGAGCTGCACATACTTTTCAATCAGTTTTGCAGCTCTTATCACACACTGCAGTAGAAAAAAATATTTTTTCTTTTAAATATTTTTTAGATTGTATTATTATCAAGAAAATTAATATTCTGATAATTGCTTAACTGAACTTCCATTTTCTTAAATACATTTTCTTAAATGTTGCAGTTTTAATCGTTTTCCTTTGTTTTGATAATTCCTCTTTGCTAAATAACATGGTGTGTATAAAAACTGACTTTGAAGAGCAACTGTTCTGCCTGCACACATTAGTGTTGCCCTGCGAAAGGACAAAGATGCTTTTCAGCCCACAAAACAATCATACACTTCTCCCATTTTCTCCCTCATTTAACTCTCACTAAAACGTCTTTGCACAAAAAAAGAACAAAAGTTGAGTAAATTGACATTCAATGAGACCATTAACAATCACCAACTGCCCCATGCCAGAGCAGGGGGGGGGGGGGGGTGGCTGTAGATGTGGTGTTGGGCAGTGTGTGCGGGGGGTTTGGGCTGTTGGGGGGGAAACAGGGATGCTTTAAGGACGCTCGGGCGCTGGCTCTGACCCGTTTGCTTCGTGTTCTGCAGAGCCAGTGCCAGCAGGAGCTGGACCAGGTTCTGGAGCGGATCTCCAAGATGCCCTTCAGTGAGAATCGGGGTCCCCTGGAGGATCTGTATGCCATGCACATCCCCAACTGTGACAAGAGGGGGCAATATAACATGAAACAGGTGAGCTCCTCAGTGTGTGATGGGACCAGGGGGCAGTACAACATGAAGCAGGTGAGCTACTCAGTGTTACAGAACCAGAGTGTAGTACAACATGAAACAGGTGAGCTACTCAGTGTTACAGAACCAGAGTGTAGTACAACATGAAACAGGTGAGCTACTCAGTGTTATAGAACCAGAGTGTCGTACAGCATGAAACAGGTGAGCTACTCAGTGTTACAGAACCAGAGTGTAGTACAACATGAAACAGGTGAGCTACTCAGTGTTACAGAACCAGAGTGTAGTACAACATGAAACGGGTGAGCTACTCAGTGTTACAGAACCAGGGGGCAGTACAACATGAAACAGGTGAGCTACTCAGTGTTATAGAACCAGGGGGCAGTATAACATGAAACAGGTGAGCTCCTTCTTGCGTGTGATAGGAAGAGACACAGGTGAGGGTGTGGGGCTTTTTCAGTGGCTCTGCTTAAATAAACTTTGGGGGGGGGGGGGGGGGGGAGATGTAACAGATGGCCCAACTGACAGCAGGAGAGCAGGTGAGGGGGGTGGGGTTAGGGGGTGGATGTGGTTATTTCTTGATGAAAAACACTGTTGTGTAAACAGAGAAGAGAAAGAGCTCTGGCTTACACAGTGATTTCGCTGATTGACAGTGGCTAGTCTGGGAAGTTTTCCTGTAGGACTTTGCGAAACTGAAATGGCTGCATCAATCAGATTATTTTTGTTGACTATAATTTCTCCTTGACAGTAGCTTGACACAATTATTTTTAAAGCGGTCAAAACAAGCGATATGGTATCTGTATCCTGAAAAGACCGCGAGTGTTAAATATAGAAGGTTGAGCACGGACAGAAGCCCAAAGAGGGGGAGAGGAGGCGATTGTTTTGGTGCGACGCTGGGTTCCCAGGGCTCGAGGACTGTACCTCCACAGCGCAGAGCTTTGTCATGGCGCCCTGCCTCCTTTAACTCCTCTAACTGCCACTTTTTGTTCTTTCTCATTGAAGGAAAAAATCGAAAGTGTTGTTTTTCCTGCTCTGTTTTGGTCCCACATATGCTGCGTCCTGTTCAATTATGACCTCATTCTGGGAGCGCTCAGCGGGGGGGCGCCCAGTCTGGCGGGGGCAAATTAACCCCCCTCCCCCTCCCCACCCAGTCCCAACTGTAAAGGCTTGTCCACACCCAGAACTATAACCATAATGATGTGAGCATCCAAACTGATGAAGGAAAACATTCTGTAAATAGCCATTTTTGTGCCGTCCTGTAAATTTGGGTGATCCCAATGATATCGTTGGTCACTGTCATTCCACTTCAGTACATTTTTTTAATGATATATTTATAGTTGTGCTTGTAGTTGTTGGTGTGGAGGAGCTGTAACCCTGCTCTCCTGGTCCAGTGTAAGATTATATGTTTCTGGTTGTGATTGTAGTTGTAGTGTAAGATTATATATTTCTAGTTGTGGTTGTAGTTGTTGTTGGCCATAACACTGTTCTGCTCTCCTGTTGCAGTATAAGATGATATATTTGTGGTCGTAGGTGTAGTATAAGATGATATATTTATGGTTGTAGTTGTAGTGTAAGATGATATATTTATGGTTGTAGTGGTAGTGTAAGATGATATATATATGGTTGTAGGTGTAGTGTAAGATGATATATTCATGGTTATAGTTGTAGTGTAAGATGATATATTTATGGTTGTAGTTGTTGGTGTGGACAGGCCGTAACCCTGCTCTTCTGCTCTCCTGTCGCAGTGTAAGATGTCGGTCCACGGGCAGAGGGGGGAGTGTTGGTGTGTGAACCCCCACACCGGCCGGCAGATCGCCACCTCCCCCATCCTCAGGGGGGACCCCAACTGCAGCCAGTACCTGCACAGCCCGGAGGCAGAGGCCCCCACTGCCGCCCAGAAATAGCCGCGCCTAGACCTTCTGACCTTCTGACCCAACGCAGAGGAAACGGCAGGTCCCGGTCTCCAAAACCAAGAGAGCAACATAGAAGAACCAGTTATGAAACAGCTAGGCTAAATTCAAAATGTGCACGTGTGTTTGTGTGTGTTGGTATGTTATAATGTGCGCATGTGCGCATGTCTGACTGTTTGTGTATGTGTGTGTGTGTGTGTGTGTGTGTGTGTGTGTGTGTGTGTGTGTGTGTGTGTTTGTGTGTAGATTTGTTCCGTGTAAAATGCTCAATCCTCAGTGACATTGCAAGAAAAGTGAATCCATCAGTGTGTTTAGGTGCATTGGCTAAATGCCAGTACCACACCGACCACCTATGGAAAAATAAAAGGAAAGTATCATAGATGAAGCTCGTCTGTCATTCCCAGATTCCAGTTTGGTGTTGAAGCAGACTAAACATGCGTTGTTATCTCAGTGTGCCGTCCTTCACACGGAGGCTTGTATCTGTGTGAGTGTGTCTGAGTGTGCATCTGTGTCTGAGTGTGTATTTGTGTGAGTGTGTATCTGTGTCTGAGTGTGTATCTGTGTCTGAGTGTGTATCTGTGTGAGTGTGTATCTGTGTCTCGGTGTGTATTTGTGTGAGTGTGTACCTGTGTCTGAGTGTGTGGATAGTTCTGATAGTCTGGCCTCGCTTTGACCAGCTGCCTCTCTTTCGGCCGAGTCCCATACCTATTTATTCAACTTCTGTGTTTCTCTCCACTGCAAACACGTGCTCATCCTGCTGGCTTTTTAGTTTCCTTCGTATTTCTCCAAACGCTTTTTCCTGGTTTCTCCATCTTTAAAGATCAATATTTTTCCGTTGATCTTTCCCCGTGACTCCTCACGCATCACTTCCCTTTGGCCCACAGACATCCTGCTGGCTCTACCGTCTCTCTCTCTTTCTCTTTCTCTCTCCCACTCCCCCCCTCTCTCTCTCTCTCTCCATCTCCCTCCATTTCTCTCACTCTCTCTCCAGCCTGTGTGTATTAGTGAGCAGAATAGAAATGTATAGTGGGTGAATGACCCTGGCCTCCTCGCCCCATACCCAATCACGTGGCAGAATCTGGAAGGAGGTGGAGTAGGGGTTTTTTTGGGGGGGAGGGGGGTTTACTAATGGAGTGCCGACAGAGAGTGAGTTTAGGATGGGCTCTGACACTGACTGATGGGATATTAAGTGAGTTTGACTATATATAAACATAGGTTCACAAATGTATGCCTGCAATGTTGTGTAGCAGCGGAGTCCAAATGCTCCGGATATCCCAGTGTAGCTGTGCCTAATTCGAGCAGCATTCCGATATCCCAGTGTAGCTCTGCATAAGCCAAGCAGCATTCCGATATCCCAGTGTAGCTGAGCCTAAGCCAAGCAGCATTCCGATATCCCAGTGTAGCTGTGCCTAATTCGAGCAGCATTCCGATATCCCAGTGTAGCTCTGCATAAGCCAAGCAGCATTCCGATATCCCAGTGTAGCTGAGCCTAAGCCAAGCAGCATTCCGATATCCCAGTGTAGCTGAGCCTAAGCCAAGCAGCATTCCGATATCCCAGGGTAGCTGAGCCTAAGACAAGCAGCATTCTGATATCCCAGTGTAGCTGTGCCTAAGCCAAGCAGCATTCCGATATCCCTGTGTAGCTAAGCCTAAGACAAGCAGCATTTCGATATCCCAGGGTAGCTAAGCCTAAGACAAGCAGCATTCCGATATCCCAGTGACTGCCTAAGCCAAGCAGCATTCCAATATCCCAGTGCAGCTGAACCTAAGGCCAGCAGCATTCCGATATTCCTTGTGTTGCTCTCCTGAACCAAGCGGCATTCTTGGCCTGAAGCACAATGTGGCCTGTAGTTTGAATAAGTTTGACTGTTTAGTCCTCAACAAATTTTCCACATCGGCTGCCTTAATGCCAGAGTGTTGTGTATGCTTTACAGCCATCGTTTTCCTCACGCTCCGTTCCCATTATAATAGGCCTCCACAAACAATATCTTTCAAAACAAATGCGTAATTTAACAATCAACTCTAGCTACTGAAAAATACCAAATTAATATTCAAATGCCAGACCCTCGTCCATGACATTACTGCCAGTAACGTTTAAACCCTGTGCAAGGTAACCCATCAAATTATCAGATTTACAGCTTACTGAAATAAACACATGCTTACTTAACAAGGTATTACTGTCTCTATGTATATGAGCATAATCAGAGTTTCTTCCTTTAATTTTTAATTATCATTATCATTATTCGGTGACACCCAGAACTGGGGTAGTTGCCATTCTTTTTAAATATCTACGTGCATTCAGAGTGCTGTATGTGATTATCTTTTTCTTTACAGCAGGATTACAGTACAGAAATGTGCCAGGATGTCAGTCCCGTTTTGTGCCTGCAGTGTGAGTCGGCCCTGATATAGATTTTCATGGACCGCTGTGGTACAGTAAATTTTACGGTAGTTTGAGCGTGGCCTGCTTAGAAGACAAAGCGAAACCAAGCCCTGCGGATCCAGAGTATTGATTTGCCAGACAGGCCTGGGGAAAGATGGCCAGGCAAGTTTGTGTGAGAGAGAGACTGTTCACCATCTGCTGTGTGCGTGTGCGTGCGTGTGCGTGCGTGCGTGTGTGTGTCTGTGTGTGTGTTATCGGGTAGAGCTCTCGGCCTCTGCTTGTGTGTGTGTGTGTGTGTGTGTGTGTGTGTGTGTGTGTGTGTGTGTGTGTGTCTGCTGCCGGGTTGAACTCTTGGGCTCTGTGTGTGTGTGTGTGTGTGTGTGTCTACTATCGGGTAGAGCTCTCGGCCTCTGCTTGTGTGCGTGTGTGTGTGCGTGCGTGTGCGTGCGTGCGTGTGTGTGTCTGTGTGTGTGTTATCGGGTAGAGCTCTCGGCCTCTGCTTGTGTGTGTGTGTGTGTGTGTGTGTGTCTGCTGCCGGGTTGAACTCTTGGGCTCTGTGTGTGTGTGTGTGTGTGTGTGTGTCTACTATCGGGTAGAGCTCTCGGCCTCTGCGTGTGTGCGCGTGTGTGCGCGTGTGTGTGTGTGTGTGTGTGTGTGTGTTTGTGTGTGTGTGTGTGTGTCTGCTGCCGGGTTGAACTCTTGGGCTCTGTGTGTGTGTGTGTCTACTATAGGGTAGAGCTCTCGGCCTCTGTGTGTGTGTGTGTATGTGTTCGAAGAGTCACTCACCTGTGACAGGGAATTTCTGAAGCAAAGCAGAGCATCATGTGCTGGGGTTGTTAAATGTGTTTGTTTGTTTTTCCCCTCCCCCTCTTGTAACCGGGGAGAGGATCCAGCAGGACGACTGATATTGCGGTTTACAATCATTCAGTTCACCGTGATTCACATGAACGCGTCTCATTTTTTATCTCCTTTCTATTCTGTCATATTCTCTTCTATTTACAGTTCCTCCTATTTACACTACCCTGTTAGACGGTCACAAATGTATGAGAACACAAATAGTTAAATGTCATTTTAAAATCATGTAATAAATTCAGTATATAATAAACAAAAATATTGCCTTTCATTGCATGACTCGTGGGGTTTTTATTTTGTTTTGGAAAAAAAATAAAAAGGAAAAATGAACGACAGGTTTTCTTTGTAATAAATACATTGCTTGTGATCAAGCGAAGTGGAATATTGCTCAAGTGATGTAGTTTACGTTTCTTCATTAGGATGGTTTGACGTGCACCTTCTAAAAAGCAGCCTGTTTTTTTTTTTATTGGCGTGGAAGGCTCTTCTGTGCATGTGCGTGTCCAGTGTTCGGGTTGGGCTCGCCTTCATTTAAGCTGCATGACACAGATACCCAAATCTGCCAATAGCACTGCTGCTTTTCATCTTTCTCATCCAATCAGGGACTGATTTAGACCTGGGTGAGTAGAGTCTGGGCAATCTTGTTGCATGAATCGATTAACTTCCAGGCTGAAGAGAAAAGCAGTATTGCTGTCCTGGAGGGCCAGATTTGAGTTTCCCATTTGTAGAACCTTCTATAACAGGAATGTTGGTCATGTGCTGGAAAACCAGGTCATGATCCAGGTTCCGACCGTGTTCTACTTTCGTCTGCGAGTTCCTCTGGGTTCTGGACTTAAAACTCGACGGATTTAGTTTCAGTATTTCCACGTCTGTGTGATCACCTAGGCATGGTCTCCCATTTTCCCTCTCTAGGCTAATATGAAAAGACATTTTTAGGTGTTGATGCAACTGTTTAAAGAACCCAAGAAAGTTGAGAAGAAAATATGGTTTACAGTTCAATCGTGTACAGTGACACACGCTCAGATGCAGCTATCCTTATGGGCAAATTATCTTCTTTAAAAACTGAAAGGAAGCTTTGAGGTCTCGAGTGCTTGGTCACTTTCTCTGAAGATAGTGGATATTATAGTTTGCTGCTTCACAAATTAACCCACCTGCATATATCCGCCTTGATCAATGAAACTTTTCATGTTACCGCACCATTGGGAGTGTGCCATTCTCTCAGAGAAATGGATTGCTTGGATGCTGTACATTAACCGATGGTGGGGCTTGATGTGCTTTTTTATTTTTTTATATAAAGTAGGCTTTTATTTTATATTTCTGTGTGTGAAATCATCTCCTTAAACACAAGTAGCCTGCCTACAGTGTTGACATGGGTCTATAGGTTGGGATTGTGTTCACTAGTATTTATCCATCTTTTTCATGATGCCACCTGCACGTTAACATCCCCAGACATTTCAGTGACCGTGTATGTTAATGGTATATATTCTGTAAATCCGACAGTAAACAAACATGCAAGAACACAGACAAACACAAAAACTAAATGAATACATAACTTTATTTAAATAAATGCTTTGTCATAACAAAAAGACAAAGTTTAAAAGAGTACATAAATTACAAGTTGAATAAATATTACACAGTGATATTCACTTTTCTTAATAATTTGAGTTTTTTTTTTTTCTTCCTTTTTTTATTTACGTATTAAGAGTTCCAAATGCTGAACATTTTCGTGGTCCTTCTGCCACGAATGGGTCTGTTTTCACAAGCCGTTAACGTCACGTTAAAATATCGAATAGGTTGTCTTTTTCCCTCCACAAAAATAGTTATGCATTCAGAAAAAAACTGCTGATACTACTGAAATACGAGCTGTAATTATTGCATTAGTCTAACCAGGTAGGAGGCGGGGAATCTGATGGGCACGCAGGCGGAGCTTAGAGCAGCTGAATTTAGGATTTTAACAGCATCGTTTAAACTTCTACACTTAGTGTAGGCAATGAACTAAATGTACTGTGATGTTAGCTCTGATCTTCGTGACGTGATCTGCACCTAAACCTAAATAGTGAATGTAGGCAATGGCCTACAGTTGCCTTCCCTGGTGTGAAATCCAGCTATGACCAGCTGTTTCAAAACATAGCTTGAGCTGGTCAACCAGCTAGCAGCTGTTTCAAAATTTAGCGCAAGCTGTTTTTTTCAGCAGGGATTATCTCGGCAACTACTAGCTACATCCGCAAAAATGCGCTGTAACATTGCAGAAGAAACGCATCAATTAAAAAAGTTAGGTGCATGCATCCTCTTTAGCTGATAGTTTACAGATTTTTTTTCTGTTTGGTCAGTAGACCCAACGAAAAAAAAAAAAAAAGCACCAGCATAGTTCAAAACATCCCCAACATAGAGGTAGGCATGACTTTCTGATATCGTTTCACGAAAGGGGTAAGGTTTTTGTTTTGTACCATAATGACCGAACAGCGACCCGAACGAACCGGAAACGTTAGCCCGGGCGTGGGGTTCGCGCTGCTTTTCGCCTGGCCCCTTCAGATTCCACAGACCCCCTTTGTCTGTCCTGCTAACTGTAACTATGTGATACTGTAATGCCGCTGCGGAGGTCTATCGGAGAGAGGCGGCCCTGCAGGACAGCAGTGCCTAGCACTCGGCAACGCGCTCCACAGGCTGCGCGAGTAGGTGGAGTTCGATCGTGATTAGTAGTTACTTATTGTCATTATCATCCGTAGCTGACACTGTTGTGGACCCCAGGCATGGGCCAAAGCCCCTGTCAAAAGTTATCTAACCCAGGCCTCGAAACCGAGGCCAGAATCTGCTGTTTGATTAAAAAAAACAAGACAACAAAAGAAAAATCTGCATATTTTCAAGAAGGGACTAGTAGAGGAGGTGTGTCCTGTTTTTTTTTGTTTTTTTGTTTTTGTTCTGTTATTTAATTTATTCAAGTGCAAGCTGCTTTCCAAATGGGGCCATGTGGGTGGGGGGGAGGGGGGTGCTTACAAAGACAGGGACCGGGACCGTGTTAGTGACTGGTTTATTCATCGTTTCATTGCTTCTCATATTTTGGGTGCCGTTTGCAATAGAAATGGACCAAGATCATGTCCTCAGCTTAAATCAGTGGCTTGGAAACATAAAACATGAAATGGAAAGAATAATGACTACACTTGTAAATTATTCTCTCTGTTGTTAACAGTCCCCAGTCTCTCAGCCTGATCACCTCTTCGACGGTTGTCCAGATCACTAGCCACTGCATGGTACTGCCTATTACGGTCCTTTTAGCGAACTCAACATGGCTGCTAAGTGGCTCCCCTCCTGTTACCAGTGAATTTATGTCTACCGCTGCATTTCTGAAACACAGGATATGAGTACAAACGATCTGGCAAAGACTACAAACAAAAGAAGGAGAAGGACCGGACGTCTTTTAGAGGCGGTGGTCGCTGTGACGGATGGTGAATCTCTACACCCGGCCGTTTTACACGATGCAGTCGCGGCAGTACCCCAGCCTCCGCTCGAAAAGAGGCTGAGCTACAGCCGGAGACCCATGCATCCAGCCTCACTGTCCCTCACCTCCAGCACTGGCTGTGCGTGCTTTTGGATTCAACACGTTTTTGACAGTTTTTTTTTTTTTTATACATTATTTTTTTTTACCAATGGTTGTGCAACCCTTTCTCCCTTTCTCTCTCCCTCTCGTCTACACATGATGGTCACGCAGGGCATCTGCTATGCTCTCGTTCTCCCCCACTGGTGTCTGTGGAAATCACTATTCAAATGGATTTGCATGCAGGAAGGCACTAAGATTTACATACAGGCCGAAAGTGCACATTTAATGGCCCAGGGCTGGTTAATGTGCACCTTGTTTCGATGGCGGCTCTTTATAAGAAAGGGATCCTCGGGGAGAATATGCTCCTGCCGTTCTGTGCAGTGGCGGTGGCAGACTGAAGATCAGTTATGTAACACACAGTTAAAGAGGTGAGCTGCATGCGTGGGGGGGGGGTTAAGGGCAGGGGAGGAGGGGCGGGCGGGCAGGCTAGCTCTCCAGCCTCAGTCAATTCAAATAACCCCGATTCCCTCAGCTGTGGCAAGCTGGAAAAACACACTGAAATAAAAACTATGCAAATTCTATTTTTGCATAGGTTATAGGCTAAACTATGTCCTTTTCAAAACACGAACATGTTGTAGTTCTGTAAAAAAAAAAAAAAAGCATTTATCTATTGTTAAAGTAACACACCAACGTTAGACCTACTTGTGCACCTAGGGGGCCGCTGGTTAAGAAACATGGCTCAAAAATCGGGCAGTTATTCACTTCACTGAAGGCAAAGGAAATGGTACAAACACACCAGGTAAGGCTACACCCAAAGCGACCACTATGGAGAGAGACAGCTGTTGCCCCAAACTGGTGAACACCTCGCACGATGGCTCGAGTCCCCTTCACGACCAACATACCAACTTTCACCTGTCAATTAATACGCTTCTTTTGGTTAATAGTGTTGTATTCTTACGTCAAGTCCACAATGTTATTAGACGTTTCAGTTTTAACATGCAAATTCATACGTTAGCCATATCTCAGACATTATACATTTTTCGACATTCACATCATTTATCAGGTAAAGTTTAGTTGAGGGCAGGGCTTGTGGGGGGGAGGGGGGGGTTTAGAGTGTCCAATTCAAAGCTTAGTCAGAGGGAAGGGGAAGAGGGAAGTCTCGGAGCATCCAATCAGAATCAAACGTTGCATGGCCTCTCCACCAGTAGGAGCAGCGTTCTCTTTAGAACTCTGTGTGTCTCATGACATGGCAGCGTCTGGTTACATAGGCACAATTGGCATTACACGTTTGCTACAGAGTCACAGAGCAGCTTCAACAATATGTTCACAAAGCGTTTCTTTTCCGTCCTGCTTGCAGTTCCACATCCAGAGACATCCTGACATCCTGTCAGTCAGATAGCCCCTCCCACCCTCCCCCAGCTAGCTTCATGGAGACTCAAAGAGCTTCTGACAGGAGAGGAAAAAAACAAAAAACATTCTTTTGTAAAGTCGCTCACACACAAACACACACACGCACGCACACTGAACCTACCAAAATTACATATTTTCAAGCAAATGAGGTTAGCCTATGAATAAGTGCTCTGACAGGACTAAAACCTGGAAAGTGAGAACTGCATCAGCAGATCCCTACTTAGCTGTTTCATTATTTTTGGAGAACAACCCAAGGAAAATGCCTATATTAAAACTCCTGCTATGTCTTCTGACACCACGACAGTAACAGACGTACAGACACAAAAGACCAAGACAGTCCTGCGTTTCACCAACATGCCTTCTGTTCTTTATGTTTGCATTACCTTAATTTTAAAAAGAAATAGTTTGGTGCTCAATCCCCAGCTTCTATAAAAATATATAAATATATGTATATATTTTTACAAATAGAGTGCAGGGACCTAGTTCTTACTAGAAGGTTCCTGCTACAGACAGACAGGGAGACTGCTCTAGCTGGGTCCCACACATTAGCCGTTAGCGCACAGTCGAGAAGCATCACATGTTCATGTCATTTTGTCTCAGTTTCGTTTCTCTTTTCGTTCGTTTCGTGTTTTAAATCAAAGTGACTGGTGGGCGGATGGGCAGTACGATAGGAGGTGGGCCCTTGGTCAGGTGATGGGGGGTCGGGGGCTGCGGGGGACGTTGGGCGGGGGTGGGGGCGTCTCCTCACTCGTTGTTGTTGCTGTTCTCCAGGTCTTTGCACTGGATGTCACCCCCGCTGTAGTCCGTCCCTGGCAGCTGCACGCCGTACTTGTCCACACACCAGCAGATGCCCCGCTTCCGTCCGCGTGAAGGTTTACACTGCGGAGAGAGAGCAGAGCCACGGGCATCAGAGAGAGCTCACAGATTCACAGTACATAAAGCACAGAGCTCACAGATTCACAGTACATAAAGCACAGAGCTCACACACAGCACATAAAGCACAGAGCTTGCAGACACGCACAGTACACAAAGCACAGAGCTCATAGATTCACACAGTACATAAAGCACAGAGCTCTCACAGTACATAAAGCGCACAGAGCTCACAGATTCACAGCACATAAAGCACAGAGCTCACAGATTCACAGCACATAAAGCACAGAGCTCACACACAGTACATAAAGCGCACAGAGCTCACAGATTCACAGCACATAAAGCACAGAGCTCACACACAGTACATAAAGTGCACAGAGCTCACAGATTCACACAGTACATAAAGCACAGAGCTCACAGACACACACAGTACATAAAGCAGAACGCTCAGATTCGCACAGTACATAAAGCACAGAGCTCACAGACACACACAGTACATAAAGCAGAACGCTCAGATTCGCAGATTAAGAAACTAGCTGACTAACTAACAGCCACTGCCTGGCAACCTCAGTAAAGATTTCCTGAATTAAAACCACAAGTCCATGTAGCATGCGTACCTGCTTGCGCTTGAAGAAGCCCTTTCTGTCACAGTTGGGCAGGTACAAGGACAGCGCCATGACACGAGAAGTGTCTTTCATCCTCTGGATGATTCCGTCCAGTTTTCTCCGACACGGGCCCTACAAAACCAACACACCGCCGGCCCTGTTAACAAATTTCTCTGACAAGGGCCCCACAAAACCAACACAATCCCACCCCCATTAAATTGCAGGTCTTCCATCATGTGCCTTTTAGTCAAACTTGTTTCAGTTTTATTGTTGCAACACAGTGTGTTCCCTACCAGAAAATTTTCCAGCAAAAAACGAGAAAACACGGATATCAGAAATATCATAGAAAACAATAAAAAATGCACAAAAAGTCAACTTCACTGGTCAACTGCAGCAGAACAGGCATGTATATTTGAACACGCAGGCACACTCGTCCGAAGTCTTGCGGGACTTACGAATTCGGGCTCGTGCTTGTCGATGGGGAGCGGGGAGTAGTCGACCTGCCCGACGGACCTCAGCTTCTCCTGTTGCCGTTTCCGGTCCTTGCGCATGGCCTGGACCTTCTTGCTGGTGATGTGGTCTTTGGGGAAGAGTGGCACTTTGGGCATGGGGAGGAGGTCCTCCGACATCTCGGTCGTCACCATGTCGTCGTGTTCCCGCGACTCGCGATCTGCACACGGACCATACGGCGGACGTCAGGCGGACGGACACAGAGAGGCTCTATCGCTGCCTTAAACTTGACTGTCAGAATGATGGATGCGTGACGTTTTATAATTATTGGAAAACGCAGGGCTACTTTACTACACAACCAGAAACTGGGTCAAAATCACCTCTGTATCTGTGAGAAGTGCAGTGCTGCAGAAAAGAAGGACATTTTCCACCACCAGGGGGCACCTTTCTTTAGGTTTGTCGGTACAAGCAGGATCTTTCCTATCTTTATCCACATATACACACAAATAAGCATATACAGATACAAATGTATCCCTTCACACACACACATACACACACACACAAAACCACTAAAATTAAACAAAGTGTACTGTCATTCTATTGCCTACCAACATGACTGCAGCACTGAAACATATGGGACTAGCCGCAAGACTGCATACTGGATTTAATATAAAGAAACTGGGGGGGGGGAGCCAGAAGAAGGACAGACATCTATGTCAAGGCTTTCATTTTCAAATCTGTAGTTACTATGAAAAAAATCCCACCATGCATTCCCTTAATATGTACAGAAAGCACATCTCTGAAAAAGTTCAACATCTCTGCATGCAAAATAAATTACATTAAAATTTTTATAAAAAAATATTTGAAGTCCTTGAGAAGCCCATTCCAGTAAGCTCTTCTGCTCATTTTGGTTAAAAGAGGGGAAAAAACTGGTCTGACAAGCAGGAGAAAATGGAAACCGGCTTCTCAAAGAGTCTTTCACAGCTCAAAGCCATCGTCAGGCCCTTTGAAGCCACGGCAACTGAGAAACCATGGAAACTGCGAACCCAGACAGAGGTGGACGAATCCAAGGCTGGATGGTAACTTTATCCATTGTTTAGGAAGCATGCTTAGAATGACTGGATTGACCCTGTATGAATAAATGAATCTTTCAGGTTCATCTTCTGCTATATAACCCACTGTCTCAAGGGAAAATCTGAATCAGAAAATCAGAACATATTTACTTGATTGCCACCACATAAAGGGACAAACTACATTTTAAGATATCCCAGCATTCACCACTTGGGCCATTCAATATGCATGTCTGGGGGGAGGGGGGGTATGGGATGTCAGAGCACCAATCTGTGTGCTCCAGACCGGCCCGGTTGCAGGCACTGGGGGTCTCTCCAAAATCCCCCCCCCCCCTTATCTCCGCACCCCCGCTAAAGCTCACAGGCCCATCCGGAGGTTTTTCGGGGCCATGGGACTGGGCTCCTCTTCCCAACCTTGTGTTGTGTAGTGAGTACAGAAATAGGCAGGGAGCGTGCCAGCCCAACGCTCACCAGGCCGCTGTGCCAGTGGATGACTGTGGTTATATTTATCCGCCGAGGAAATCCGACTGTATGGCGGTAGGCGGGTGAAGTCTGGCGGGCACGCAGGGGTGGGAATGTGCCAAGTATTGTTGCAGAGACAACCGCTAAATATCAGAGGGGCAGCTGAGGGGACCATTAAAAATAATCGGGACCAACTAGTTCCCATATCCCCCGCCCACCCCTGGGGCTGATACTGTCTGGAGGAGGACTGGGCTCCCTGGCTCCTGAAGCTGCAATCAGAACTCCGGCCTTCTCTTTGAAATCAATCTCGCAACTCATGACTTGGCAGGCCGTGGTTCCGAGCACAACCCCGCAGACAAGCTGGCTTCCCCTCCCCTCGCCTCCACCCCCCCACCCCTCCCCTGGTCACCGAGCTGCAGGGTCATAAAGCACTATAAATAAGCATCTTTCATGCACTTTTTATGATGCATCATGCTGAGAGGCAGTTGGAGCTAGGGGGAGAAATCCAGCCTCACGGGGGTGGGGGGGCTGAGCCGCTGACTAACAGAATCTGCGGTCCTTTTTTGACCAGTAGCTTTGTTCACTTTGAATGATTAATTACTGGTCCTGAGACATTGGTGTGGGTTTTATGGGTGAATGGGTCTGGTGGGCTTTCGTCTATGGTAGGATGGGTCTGGTGGGCTTTCATCTATGGTAGGATGAGTCAGGTGGCCTTGGTCTAGGGTAGGATGGGTCAGGTGGCCTTGGTCTAGGGTAGGATGGGTCAGGTGGCCTTGGTCTAGGGTAGGATGGGTCAGACAATTTAGCAGCAGGTCCGGTGAAAGCACTTGGCTCCTACTGGCAATAAACGTTCCGCTGAAACCCGCTCCCAACAGCGGTGTCCCTCTATCCTGCATCTTTCAGTTTTCTGGGCCGCTTGTTCGTCGTGGGGACAAAACTCACTTTTTCCATGCCCAGGCTGTCCTGCTTGTGCAAAAAGCTTAGTGGGCTTGTGTTTAACATCTGAAACACTGCCAAGAATCTGGAGGGACGCCAAGGGAGTGGTATCACATGCAGTCCCTCAATTGAAATGAGCTCTGGAATCGAAGCTAAAGAGGTATTTGTGTGTCTCTCTCTCTCTCTGTGCTCTTGCTAAAGTTTCCATAAAGGCAAGAGGTCCTGATTAGGCGAAGGAAGTCTACCTGATACGCTTTTCTTTAAATATTAACATGCTCCGCCGGGCAATTATACTTCATGAATATCTTAAGTTTGTCACCGAGAGAAGAAGCATAATGAAAGGCAATACACCCTCCTTTCTGTTTTCAGGATCCTGGCCCTCGGATCTTTATTAAGGCTCTGTTAATTGGGAAAATGTAATGACAACGTGTCGGAGAAATGCTTACTGACTTTGGAATGTGACCTGTCAATCACGTACAGGGGCACGTTCCGGTTTCACCGCACGGAGGGGTGAGCACAAAAAATGTTCAACGTTCAAGACTTGGGCAGACATTGTTACTGCGGATAAAACCAGCGTAAGAATGGAAGTGTACGTGTGCATTTTATTTAAATATGCAGCCCTAACCGACTGAGGCTCCAACGGCCTGATTCTGTTATGGAGCATTCAGGCAGTAACCTCAACAGAAAAACCCACGGCTTTGAAGTGGCATGGCAATGTTTATTTTTTGAGAGATGGTGTGAAGCCATGCATCTTTATACCTTAATGGCAGACGGTGTTGAGCCAGTGTAGAACAAGCATTTCAGTAACCGCAAGTTCATGAAGCCTTAAATCTGTCATGATATTTCAGTACCATAAATTATTAGGCTGCTCCAACCATGTTTTAAGGGCTGTTCGATTAGATTTTGTTCAATTGTGCCGGCTGCACGTCTGCAAGTAATCCTGGAGTGGCCTTGACCAAACATGCAAGCACAAGCACAACCCAGCCTCCATCTTCATTGGGCTAATCCCCGATAGTAAATCCCCATTGATAACTGTATTGACAGACTCCAGGGGGTGGCAAAGCAAGGACACCTGTCATGGCTTCTCTGGTTAAAGCCATCAGGTGTCACCTTAACTGGACATGTGGTCTCTTCCGTTTCCCAGCAAATTCCTTTTTGGTATGTGTTGTTTTCCCCCCAGGTACCAATTAAAAAAACTCTTAATCTTTTAAAGCCAAGTTTCCTTGCTTATACGAGTGTCTACTCAAAGCATGCGATGACTCAGTCGGAATATTTTGTCATTCCAAGGCACTTGCGATCCGTAAATTCCACGTCGTTAGATAAATCTCAGGCTAATCTTCAAAAGCTAGTGTTTCATTTAATGTGGTTATGCGGATGCTACTGCCCGCTTCCTGCTGCTCAGCACCCTAACAAAAACAGGGCTCCTCTCAGAAGGTCTGAGGGCTCTGCTACTTTGTGCTGTGTGTATTTTGGTAAGACTCTAGACTCTGGGGATCAGTATTGACGTTTCCTGCTTTAAGCTCTTTCCTCCACATGTCTGCAGCTCTGCGGGGTGCCTTCGCTGACTCAGGCCTGTCCTTTCTCACTTGGCTCCCTGTGCTTTAACCCACATGGCGTACTCCTCACAGGACGTTATTATGTAGGAGAAAATGGCTGATATGAATTCAGTCCAAACGGTTTCTTGTTTGTGTTGGGTTTGTCTTTTTTTAAAGATAAAAATAACAGTACCAGCGATGTATCCCAGTTAGGCAAAGCTTGTTCAATGAGGTTCCCGTTTTCTTTCCTTTTTTTCCAAGAAGGTCACAGGTAGTGATCTTTCAGCTCTGAACTCCTGCATTCTCCAACCCAGAAAGCCTCATCAGAGACTGCAGGAGACCATATAGTGCAAGACAGTGTCCAGGAGATGCAAGAATCTGCCCTCTGAATTCAGAGAATTTGTCCCGCCCGCTGCTAAGATTCGGTTTTGCTGCAAACCATGCAAGCTCAGCCTTTCCTGGGACTGCTGCCCTTACCAAACAATTGTTGGCCATGCCTAGATTCTGACTCCTGTCACACAAGTGTGTATTTTGGTTTGTTTTGTCATTGCCAAAGCTTCCTTCCCCAGGCACCCAAGCACAAGGGTGGGATTCCCCTCCATCCCGAAATGGAACCAGACTAGAAGAGTAGATGAGGCCAAATCAATTTTGTTTCACGTCCGGGTGAAGGAACGGGGTACCGGGTCATTTGGCATGAAAATACGGTGGCTTTCAGCAGAAACAAAGCTTTGGCAGTTTCCAAATACTCACTTATTTCCCTACAATGTTTTGCTCCTGACTTTGTTCCTTATCTAGTATTTTGGCGGGGCGAGCGATGGCAGGACCCATGTTCCAGTTCAAAGCCCCAGCATGAGGACGTCCCAGCTCATGTTTGCCACAGGACAGACTACTGTGCACAGCCTGCCTTTCTTCTGCAGCTGTTAGCCAACCCTCCTCCCAGGTGTCAGTGACACATGCGTGCTGGTTGTAGTAAAAGTTTACTGGGAGAAATCATTCATGTTCGCGAAATAGGATCAGTCCTGCATTTCTTGGGGGGGGGGGGGTGCTCTGAGCCCCTATGCAGCCAAAGGCATGAGGAGCGCCATTTGAACACACAACGTTTGCAATTTCTTTTCTATTTGTTGATCACCTTGCTTTTGTTTTCCCAAAAAAATGAAATGTCTTCCTTTTATGTCATGGCATGGTCCCAGTGGCTAGCCACACGCTAAAGTGTCATTTGCACCTCCTTTTCTGCCCAGAGACTGTTTGGTCAGGAATGCTAGGTACGAGATAAGGATGAAGGCTTAAAGGAAACTTATGTTTTCTTTTCAAATAATTCTAAGTGCAGAGTGGAGCCATGGATGTCTTGTTTTTAAAATGAACCTCCTAAAAGAAGGGAAAGAAATGGATGCCTCCATTAAAGACAGGGCAAAACTGAGACATGCAAAGGACAGGGCCATGCAACAAATCACCCCGAAGGCTTTGTACTGTTGAGCAAACAGGGACAGCACTGTCCCTACAGGGCATCACCATTTGTCTCATCTCCCTGCCATCATACATTTTAGAACATGACAACAGAGACAGACTAAAGAGCATGCCTTATTGACAGACTTAAGACTTTTCCTTTGTAACAGATTTAAATTCTGCCATAGTTTTCCTATAACTGCTCTGCCTCATGGTTCCACTTATACAGTGAGCATGACTTGCACAAAACAAGAATACACTGCCAATACTGTGTCAAGAAAAAATGTCTCAACACAAAAGTCTATATTTTATGTATTTTTCTTCACTTCGGCTATACGGTGCAGATTGCTTTGTCATCTGCATGGCATGCTTTTTAGATTTGAAATCTCTTTTTAATCATCTTTTCCATTCTTGGCAATGGACGGTTTGTTCAAACATAAGGCTCTTTCACAAGCACAGAGGGCTAGCAGGCTGCTGCCATAAAATCATATCTGCTGGCAGCAGCTAAGGGGTATGATGCTTCCAGACTCCAGGGTCACGTGACCAGCTATAGATTGCAAGCCCATATGTTTCACATCCGGTGGCCCCAGGCCCTTGTTCATAAAGCACCTCAGAGTAGGATCACTGATCTGGGATCAGCTCTGTTGTTAGCTCTTAATGGATAAGGCTGGGGCAGAGTCATGCCAGACCTGTACCAAAATCAGTGATACAGGCCCTGGATCAAATAATCCACACCCAGTGAAAGGACAATCAAATTAAAATTGAAGGTCGTTTTTGAATAGCTGAAGTGATTTGGCTAATACGTTCATTAAAGACAAGCCTAAATGGAACTGCAATATGACGTTTACATGAGTGAAGCCTGATCTTTCTGTGGAATTGAAGGTCAGGGAGTCAATTTGACTGATGTCAAGGGGGACATCAAATGAGGATGCGCGCTGCTGTGTGAAAAGGATAGATTGGAGAGGAAACGGACATTTGATCAATATGCACGCCCACTGGTATATGATGACATCAAATCTCATTGTGAAAGAGTATTAGAACTGTATATATTTTTTGGAATATATTCTTTAAGACATGTCTGTATGGTTGTGAAGAACTGGCTAAATTGAGGATAAAGTTCACTGATTGAATATTGTAGAACATGGGAAAAAGTGAATATTGCTGTAAGACTATGTAAAGAAAACCACAATTCCATCATCATTCCCTCAATATCACAGGTGGTAGGAATTGCACAACTGTAAACAAACCTTTCTTGACCTGTTAAAGAGTAATAACATACATTTGGTTGCATTCTAGGCTGCATAATGAATAACAGAAAAGATACAGAGACTCTTAAATGGATGTCAGTGGTGTCCCCTCTCTCTCTCTCCTCTGTCTCTACATGCTATTGGACACTTGACCTCTTCTGTCTGCCTTCCTCTGCTGGTAAAACTGGGTTGAAACAGAAGCTTACACAAAATGGAGTGGCATTCTAAATCTATCCAGGGCTTTGATGGACAGCTCCTCAGAGAAGTGATCCAAAAGTATTCTGCTGAATCACTGCAGAGAGAGCGGGTGCCACTGTATTAGCAGGTGGAGGTGTCTCCTCCCCCCACCCAAATGCACCAACAGGATCCTGACCGCCTAAGGCTAAGGCAGTCATCATTACTTCAACTGTTTATATCTGAACACTCGCGGCTGTCTGACGGTCGACATAGACAGATCTGTCATATTTTTGTTTCAGCAGAACAATGGTGGGTCCAAAACAGTATCACTTGCCGTTTTCTTGATTGATGTGTCATGGGGAAAGGGCTTTGAGACTATTTTAACTAAGTATGTCAACTAACTACACACAAATAGGCTACATAAAATGGCAAGTCGCGTGTAACTCATAAGAATCATAGTGGTTAAGGAATTTCACCACATTATGAAATCCCAGATGGTAATGGTTTCCAGATTCTAGATCGTTAATGCAAATGACTTCAGCAAATATCTACCAATACAACTAGTACTGTGTAAAAAATCTAAACCAGTTCACTAGGAAGGGAATTTGCCCACTGAATCAATTATGTAAAAATGCATTTGACTTCGTAGCCATAGCACGACTCCCTGCCTACGTCTGCTTTTTGGAAAACTAAGAGAATCGATGCAGATGGCATTCAGTCAGACCCGTCTGTTTGCCCCTACTTTCAGCTTCATTCATTTCAACTGCCCCTTCACCCTCCCCCCTCCACCACTGTCGCCGCAACACACACACACACACACACACACACAAGCGCACACACACACACACACACACACACACAAGCGCACACACACCATCGCTACCCTCCTCCCCTCAGATTTTATCTTTGAACAGTAATCCAACTCGACACCACCCACCGACATAAACCAGCATTTAGTCCGTCCAAGATCGGTTGCCTCCGGAATTAGGCTAAATGCACACGACATTCACACTGGAAACATGCGATGCATACATTTTGCATAGCAGAGCGCTGGTATTTAGAAGTCTTGCTCTGACTTCATAAAGAGCATACCGCGTCTACCTCCAAAATGTATGTTCAATGAGCATTCAGTGGAGAAGACCAGTTGAGCTTCAATCCGGAGAAATCAATGCATTAGACTATATTCTGGCAAGCTTTCATATTTTAATCACAGGCTCTTAAATTGTATAGCAAAATGTATATCGATGTTGGTGATTAGCTGCTACACATAGCCAACAATTTATCGGTGAACAACCATCTGAAGTTTGTAGTCTACGATCGGGCTAGTCGTCATTGTGAGGGGATTGAATGACGTATTACTTGGATATAAATTGTATGAAAACTTTACTTAATAGCCTATAGCGACTGAGTAGCCTACGATGCGTGTAAAAAAGCCATTAGGCGCTGGGGTAGTGAGGCAGCATCGTAGCCTAAAGCACAGCTAGTGAGCTAGCTAACATTTATGTACAAAAACCGGTCCCGCCTCATACACGTGCTAGTATGTTTCGCGTTCTGCATTCAGATAAACACACTTATCCGTAAAGCTACCATTACCATAGATATTTCGAAAACGAGGCTCTTTTTCTTGTCTGAAACCATATAGTCTATTGTTTTATGTTATACTTGTGACCTACATAGCTAATTTGCAAAAGAAAATCGCTACCGACAAATCACTAGCAACAATTACATGATAATCAAAACGTGTGGTCAAAACAATCCTCTCGTAAACCTTAAAGACACATCGCCGATCATCCAGTTAATGGACCTGCAGCAATACCGCAAAACATGGGGGAACCAGTCTAATCAGTGTTGCATCGATAAAAAGAGACCGCGGAGGATACAGTCTTTTTTCGTTAATTTCCTAAAGATAAGTGTCCCACTGTTGAGCTCGTCTAGCTACCTGTCTCCCGCATCACCGCAATGCAATATAACTAGCCTACAATTGGGATGCATTTTACCCAAAAACAATTTTTAGGCTATCAGAACTCGTCCTAGTTGGGAAATAAAAGCACATTTTACTGATTACTTGTAGATTTAAGGTATGAATATAAAGACCCCGTTTACAGTAGGCTACATTATGCACGTACCTATGGCTGAATGAGGAGGTTTGTATCCTTTCTCGTTCGTGCAGACTCCTCGTCCATGAAGAAGGGCGTGAAGCGGCTTCTCCTCGCCATTCCGCGGCAAGCACCGGAGCCCGTGAATGCACGTCCCGGTGTACACGCCGCACGCCTGCCCTTCCGATAAAGCGCAGGTCAGGCAGCACCCGCAGCCCGGCTCCTTGACGAGCTGGCAGCCGACAGGAACCGGTGGACACATGGAGAGAGCTTTCTGGTCGCAGGGCTCACAAGGGACGTAGGAACCCAAGCACCGGGACAGTCCCAAAAAGAATGTCACCAAGATGAAAACACCGAGTATCATAGTTGTTCAAAGTATTGCCTCACAATATGTAAATATTAATCAACTGGTTGGGTTAACGAGAGAGGTGGTTTCTTTTCCTCCGGTCATCAGATTTAAAGGTTCTACCAACGCGTTTGTAAAACAGCCAGCATCCAAGCGCACCTGTTTTATTCTCGTTGAACTCGGTTTTACTATGATAGGTTTATTGTCCTTAGGAGCTCTAAAATGAAGTTTTTCCTCAGACTAAAAAATATTCCCCCCTCTCCGAAAAAAAAATCCAATTAAATAAAATGTGTGCAAACTGACAAAAATGAAGAGGGTTCCCTTTCTGAGCAAGGCAATTCTTTGCGCAAAAATTAGCACTTCCCCCCTTTCAAACCGATTCCAATACTTTCCCCTCTGGAGCACTTTTCTAAGCGGACTGATCAACTTCAAGCAAGGCTTGCCTTTTTAAAAACAGCCAAAACCAAACCCCTGACTATGAATAAACCAAGCAGCGGCGAAGGGAGGCGCGCTTGTCTTCTTGCTAAGGTGCTGGTTCCAGGGCGGGTCCTGGCACGATTCCAAACCTTTTTTTTCCCCCTGCAATGGGATCAGTCTATCACACTGGAGGCAACGATGCCAGGAGCGAAGAGCAATACTAGAAACCAACGCAACATTAACGAGACTTTTTGGAACGAAAGAGTGAACCGAGGTTCTCCAGACGCCCCACCAAAGGCAGCGCTTATCTTTTATGCGTGCTCCTCAGCCAGTGCCCAGAAGCACGCCACTCGCCCGGTCATAACTCAGCTTCCCAGGTTTGCTGTGCAAGCGCCAGACCCCTGTGCTATGCGAGATAATACCCTCGCTCTGTTTAGAGTTCTTATATTTAGCATATGCATTGTTTTCAACAGTTATACGCCATATGTACAACTAAAGGAAAATATTTACAGTAATGGCGTATTGACGTGATCAGAATAATTAGCAAAAGCGACTTGTGTGTGTGTGTGTATGTGAGTGCGTGCGCGCGCGCGAATAGCCCATGAAACTGCCGATGCAAATCAGTCAGCAACCAATCCAACAGAAATCGGAGTTAATATGCGCTGCGCACAAAACTATAGAAAATATTAGTAAAAATGCGGGGTATGTCTGACTATCTGCTTGGATCTTTATGTCAAGCACTGACAGGTAGCATATATTCCAACGATAGGCTATTCCTGTATAGAAAATGAGTTTAAGGCTTGGAGGTTTGTGAGGCTCAGACAGAGGTGTTGGAGCTTTGCCTGGAAGAGAGAGCTATGGGTCTGGACCTCATCCATACAGCCAACAGCAAGCGCATTGCTGCCACCGGTCACATCGTAGGTGTTTTAGCCCCTGGTTAACGTGTTTTCCACTCCCTGTTTTGTATTCAGATAATCGTAGCTGCCGCTGAGCCCATTTAGTTCTAAAAATAACAACTTTTAAGCCTGCACCTGTTTTGTTGGACCCCGTTTCAAATACAAAGGTAGCGAGCAAGCATTTAAGACAGTGTGTGAGTGAGGTGAGAGAGAGAGAGAGAGAGAGAGAGAGAGAGAGAGAGAGGGGGGGGGGGGGGGGGGGGGTTTGTCGAGCTGTCTTTAAAGCATAAATGTTATGCATGTCTAAATAATGAATTATGGCATAACTTGATTTTGACTAATGCATGCGTTCAGATGTTATAGTTCTTAATCTTCTGACACGTAGTTATTTGTCTTCATGTCCCCTACTCTGCCTCTACGTCCACACTGGTTGAACTAAAATGGAAGAGATGCGGCGTTTAGATATTTTACATGGAAATTTCACCCACCAAGCCTACACAATAATATACTATAGCCTACTCAATTTTATTTGAGTGTAGAATTGTCTTCTAATATAATTCTCGATCGATGCGTTTTTGAGTACGTGAACTTTGTTATTTTCTTCCTCTCTAGGTTCAAAAAACGTATTTGATGTAATTTGTATCATCTTATTCATATCCTGAACTGGTAAACGATTTACTCAGTTTTGCCATCTTCCTTGGATCCATTCTCATCATGCAGCACGGGCTCTCGCTGGTGGGTGTTCCACAGTTGACCACTAGAAGGAGCTGTTACCAACAATTCGAGCCGTCGGAGAAAGCTAAAATTATCTTTGGCCATACATTATATCACAATGGATCTGAACAAGCCAGAAAACATTCCTCTATTGATTTTGAAATATAATATCCTCTTGAGCTATAGCAAATCATCCAGCTGATTGCGCCATGTTCTTAAACTGTGCTGTGACAATTAGTAATGATTAAACCAATATTGTGGGTTCAAGATTTTTAATACATATACAGTCAGTTTAAAAGACACAGATTAAGCATAGTCCTAGGCTAAATTCAGATTTTAATGGAGATTATCCATACAATTAAACTATGTCTGTGAAACTGGCCCATGAGGAAGTGGGGTGTAATTGGGCCTGTCATTTGTATTGTATGTTTAAGTCATTTACAACAGATATCTGTATTATTTCAGTATTACCTCAGGGCCATTTCAGCATTACTACAGGGTCATTTTAGCACTACTACTGGGTCATTTCAGCATTACCATAGGGCCATTGGGAGTGAAAAGCTTGTACTGCTTGAGAATTGAAGAGGACAGACATGCTGGCATGGTGTGAAATGGCCGTCTATGTGCGTAATTATGTCTCATATCAGCGTGACCTTTTATTAAATGCTGCCATTGAGAATTTTATTGTATCTAATGAATGTACTGATCCTGAGTGACCGTCCCTGTGTTAAAGCGTTTCCTCTTTGCATAAAGGGGCATCTTTCAAGATGACAATTTGTCGGTCTTCGGAAAACACAACTGGTTGGCCACCAACTTACTTGTATCTTGAAAGATAAGGCTTGAGACTTGCTCATAACTTGCATAACTGTTACTCGTGCTTATGGGATAGCAATGCCCCCATCCACAAACATGCAGATTCAGTCTCAGGGGTTTCAGAAGCGCAATGCTAATCTCATCCATATGTCCTAATCTTCTGCACCAGGGATTATCAAATCACAGTCCTCCAGGGCGAAGAACTGATGGTTTCCCACCCTCCCTGGACCTGGGAGTCAGGTGTGAAGACAGTAGCACTAATTGTTCAGCTAATTACCTGAGAGAAAAGAAAACCAGGGCCGGATTTGGATTTGAGGTCCAGATTTGCTACACAGAACAAAATTATTCTAAATGGAACCCTGTGATTCCATAGAAGAACCTCATCTAGTTAAAGGAGCACTGGATGGCGTGACAGTGCTCTTTTAAAGGGTGCTTTTTTGGGCAAAATGGCTCTTTGTCTGGGAGCTCTCCCACTTCACTCCGATGATAGAGCGCTCCATAAACAAATAAAAAGGGTTCCTCTATGGAGACAAGCCAACGAGTCCTTTTCTCTGAGAGTGTGCAGTCACTAGATCTGAGCCCAATCATGCATCTGCAGGATACACCTGGAGCAGCCTGTGTGATGGTGGTTTCCACGTTCATTATCTGGGCCTGAGGTGACTGACGTTCCCGTGGTGAAGTGGTGTCGTGTTCCTCCTGCTGAACTCCACACGTTGGTAGACTCAGACTGTACTGTATATGCAAGTGAAGGCCCCTCTTAACTGTTATTCAGCAGTTATATCCAGGCCATGTAGAGAAACTACACTGAATAGAGACCCTGTAAGCACGATGGGAAGGCTGAGGGAATGCAGGAGTGTATTAGTGCAGGACTGCAGTTTCGACATGAGAACTGCTTATTTGTGAAGGTTATTAATATGATTTGTTTGTTTTCTTACTATGGTGCAGTGGGTAGCACTGCTGCCTCACAGCAAGGAGGTCCTGGGTTCAAATCCCCTTCGGCCGGGGCCTCTCTGTGCGGAGTTTGCATGTTCTCCCTGTGTCTGCGTGGGTTTCCTCCGGGTACTCCGGTTTCCTCCCACAGTCCAAAGACATGCAGGTTAGGCTGATTGGAGAGTCTAAATTGCCCGTAGGTATGAGTGTGTGAATGAATGGTGTGTGTGCCCTGCGATGGACTGGCGACCTGTCCAGGGTGTATTCCTGCCTTTCGCCCAATGTATGCTGGGATAGGTTCCAGCCCCCCTGCGACCCTGTTCAGGATAAGCGGGTTCAGATAATGGATAGATGGATGGATGCTTTCTTACTGACCTTGTAGCCGGTGTCTGGATGTGGCTGTAGGATGTCTGTCCCCCAGTCATGATCTGTGTGATTTTACAGACTGATTTTGTGCATTTGACTCTGCTGTCCTGAACACAAGAATAATACATTTCTCCCATGTATTGTATCGGGTATCGGGTCCAGTGTATGGGCATTCTTGATTTGGAATTTTCAGACCTGGGTCAAATATGTAATTGTTTTGGAGTCAAATAATTTTCTGTGCTCGATTGAACTTGCCTGGTTCTATTGAGCCAACCAAGAGGACCAGAAGGCAGGGTTTGCAGTGTTCAAGAGCATTTCACAGTTCCAATACACCAGACAAGCTCAGTAAAGCACAGAAAAGTATTTGAATCTAAAAATATTCTGTATTTGACCCAGGTCTGGTCATTTTTCTTGTACCAATAGAAGGCTGTTCTGATAATGTATCCA